>NC_133146.1:48856092-49175942 GCF_048418815.1 Hemitrygon akajei | reverse complement strand
CAGTAATATACTGAAATGAATTAAGGATTGGTTATTAGACCAAAAGCAAAGCATGGGTATAAACAAATTGTGTTTAGATTTTTAGGATTATGTGCTTCACAGTCCATATCAATGACTTGTCTGAATGTTCAATATATTATTACATTTCTAAGTTTACTGATGTTACACGTCTAGGTGGGAATGTGAGTTTGAAGATGTAAAGCTCTTTCAAGGGGATTTTAACAAGTCGAATGAGTTGCCGTAAACATAACGGGTAGAATATGTTATGGAAAAATGTGAGTTAACCACTGTGGTGCACATGATATAAAAAGCAGAGTATTTGTTAGTGAGGGGTTGAGTGGAGTGGTTTCAGTAGGACTTAAATTGATCTGTAAGAAAATTGCTGAATGCCAACATGTTGGTGCAGCAAATGATTGAGGATGGATTGCTTGCTAGACATTATTATGAAAGAAATTGAATCCAGGGCTAATAAATATTGCAGTTGTGCAGGGTCTTAGTGAAACCATGCATGGAGATTTGTGCATCATTCTGCTCTATGTATAAAAGAGTGGATGTCATTGAGAGTGCAGTGACGATTCTCTATATTGGTTCAGGTGATGGCAGGTATTCGGTATGATGAGCAATTGGCAAGATGGGTGTGGCATTCACTATAATTTGCAAGAATTGTAGGAAATATCAATATATACTGAAATTTTAATGATTTGACGGGTTACAAGCAGGGAGTTTGTTTCATAAGGCTGTGAAATCTGGGATTAACGGCACAATTTTCTTCTTTTCTATGTTTGAGGGTGTGAAGGTTTTGTTATGATGTTAATTGAAAACAAAGGTCAATGGATTTTTAGGTATTAAGAGGTATGGAGATGTGGTCAAATACTACTTTTCAGAGAAGGTAATTTCAATATACTTCAATATCTTAATTCATTATTGTTCTACCACTTTTAGATTCTAAGGAGTAACAGTAACTGTCACCCCACTAGATCTTTCCATGTGCTTGTTGAAATTCTTAAATCTAATTTTAATTTCTAACTTGTTTTCTAATTTTTAAAAATTTATTTTTAAAATTTTCCTTAGATGGTTAAGATTCCTTCTTTCATCTGGCCTGTTTTCTGGCAATTTTTAATTTGTTTTCTTTCTATCTGGAACTTTTCCCATAGAGTCTCTGTTTCTTAATGGAATGTATATTCATTAAGGATTATAAAATATTTTATATTGTTTGCCACTCTTATTCATTATACATTTTTAATCTGATTTCCCAGCCTATCATAGTCAATTTGTTCTCCATACTAATATAGCTTTCTTCCTTCAGTTGAGTATTAGTTTAGATATTTGCCTCACTCAAACAGAATACTGTGCAAGCTCAGTCACTGAATCTATTCAAGTCTGAGATTGATAGATTGAAGCAAAAGTATCTGCTGGATGAACTCAAGCAATGTCTATGAGCTGAATTGTTGATGTTCCTCATCCAAGTCCTGCATCAGGACCCTTCCTGATCTTCACTGTAGCTGTTCAGTTTCTACACCTCTATCCCCCATCAGGAAGGTCTTAAAGACCTCAGTCTCTTTCTGCAGTGATCTCCTTGCCTCTGAGATTGATATGAGGAGTTACAGGGTATGTTTTTATACAGGGAAATGTTAGCAAAAGGATTATACTGAATGGCAGAGTAGGCATGAGGGATATTTTTGTGTCTGATGGCTTCATGTTCTTATCAATTGTTTGGAGTCTTGGAACTTCCACTGATCTGGAATCTGACTTAATCAACTGACTATTTACTGATCATAAACTGTAGATAAGCAACGTGTTCCTGTACATGAAAGAAATGTCAAGTTTTAAACTTGGCTACTTGTTCTCTTTAATTCAGCAAATATCAAATATAAGGAATATGGCATGTAAACCTCTAATCCTGTTAAAATGGAACAACTGATATGTTCAGTGAAGTCTGAAGAGCAGTACTGTTAGTTATTTCTGTCCTCTTTTTACTTCTCCCTAAGGCATGGCACTAAAAAATATTAAATGTATTTGTTTTCTGATCCCCAACCTGGTGACTAGTTTGTGGGAGCTAGAAGTGATTTCAGAGAGTCATCATGTCAAGGATAAGAGATGAAAACTCTTAAAGTTATTTATTACCTATCTCTGCAGAGTAGGAGGTAATCTATAATTTGAAACATTTCAAAGTTGAAACTTCACAATCATGTATGAACTTAGAACAGAACTGTGCATTTTTGTATACTGATCTCAAAATGTGAATGTAATTATTATCAAATGCTCTTTGGACAATAATTGATCTTGCAGTTGGAGGCCAAGTTTATGACAATTATTAAGCTTGTTTTTAGTTGCAAGTAAATGTAAAAATTATCAGCTTATAAAACTGGCTCTGTGCTCAGTTTTCTCTACATTTATTGCATTAAATTGCATTTGTTTTAATTTGCTTCAGTTAGTGTTTGGATGAATTTTGCGGCATTAAAAACTTGTCCATAGCTTTTACTAAATATTACCATTTAATTTAGTGAATTGTCCCTTTCATAGCTTTTCTGTTATCTCAGCTAAAACATCCCTATTGGATAGTTCAATGAACTTTCGTGTTACAGACAAGTCATATTTTAATAAGGAAATTAATTTATTCATAAATTCCAACAAGTCAAAAGAGATGGGTTATCTGATTTTAGTGTATTTAAGGGTAACCAGCTTTGATGTTAAATTCAGTAAAATTCATACATTCAGAATAGGTTGTTTGCATGTTGCTGTCTGGCCACTTGGCTTACTATCTACTCAAAAATTTCAGATTATGTCAGTTTTTGAGACATGAGTATGGTCGCCTGTTATCCTTTTTACCTCTGTACTTAAGTCAAAGAAAACATTTTATATGCTCTAATATATCATTACAGCATTCTAAGTTGTCTATCCTCTCTATCAGGTACAGCTGTAACCATATAAAGGACCGTTTCTATGCTAATTTAATATGATGTCCTTGGTAATGATGCATGTGGGAAGGCTTTGTTCTGCAGAAATATTATCTCTTAACCTGTTTTTATCTTACAAAGTGCTAAACTGACCTTGTAAATTGTTTAATGCAAGCAAACATGAGACTAGGAATCAAGCTTTGGCAATTTGTACTTTTTCTAGAACTAAAATATGCATGTAGACTTTTTAATTGAGAATGTAAGCTATCATAATCAATCAATATGAAGGATTGAAAAGATGAACCTATTTTGGTTAAACAATCATTATCATATTCTTACAACAGATGTTCCATGTAGATTAAATTACTCTTTCTTTTCTAATTAATTTAGTATGGCTCGCTTGTATTTTGAAATTACTCTTGTGTGCTTGCAGCTTCTGTGCATATTGGGTGACTTTTTTTATTATGCCCCTGAGAAAAGATTTTAAGGCGGTGCATGAAAATGTTTGTAAATGACAATTTGCAATTATTTTTGAGCATTCAACATTTTCTTCATTAATTGTCTTCCTGTGTCTTCCTTGTTATTCATCTGTCTTTCCATTTGCATTGGCTTATGATAACTGTTTTATTTATGGAATGGTATTTCGTGAACCCTTGTACTGTTACTTCTGTTTCCTGTTGTGTTAGTCATCATGTGCATCCACCAGGCTAACGTTGGGTGATGCCATTCGACATAAGCAGCTGAACATATCCTATTTTTCATCCAGGGTAGCAGGGGAGAATGATTTCCTTCAGACTGTGATCAATAAAGTCATTGCTGCCAAGGAAATAAACCACAAGGGTCAAGGTATGTTACAAAATAGAATTGTGCATTATTATGTAGTGATTAAAATACCTTCTACTCAATCAGAACTTTGTGATTTTAACAACTTTACAAACTTGCATTAACTTTAGCACTGAAAAAAATGGCAAAACATTAAGTGGCCAGTTGGATAGTTATGCCTGTCCTCTTACCAGGTTTTGCATTGAAGCCCTCCTTCGATCTAAGCAATATCATACTTTTTATATATAATGGTGGACACTATTGTGGTGGAGCAAATACTGCTGCTGCTTTGCATTTCCACAAAATGTGGCTTGGATCCAGGCCTGTGGTATCTCCATTGCAATTGCTTGGGCATTACGACGTGCTTCAATTCCTCCCAATTTCCAAAGACATGATTAGATGTTTAATTGGCTACTTAAAATCATCCAGGGACTTATCTCTGCAAATAGCAGAACTGCCACATCTGTCCATTCACTTCCTCCCTCAGCTCTAAACAATCCTTCCAAGTGAGGCAACACTTCAGCTGTGAATCTCTTGGGGTCATCTGTATCCGGTGTTCCTGATGCGGTCTCCTCTCCATTGGTGAGACCTGATGCAGAGTGGGGAACTGCTTTGTTGAGCACTTCTGCTCATCCCCCAAAAAAGCAGAATTCCCCGATAGCCAACCATTTTAATTCCTATCTCCATTTCTTTTCGGACATGTTGGTTCAGGCCTCCACTTCTGCCATGATGGGCCATTCTCAGGTTGGAGGAGCAGCATTTCACATTCCATCTATGTTGCCTGATGGCATGAACATCGATTTTTCCAACTTCTGATTATTTCCCCCATCCACCCCTTTCTCTCTTTTTCAGTTCCCCACTCTGGCTTAATACCTCTTCTCATCTGCCTGTCACCCCACCTCACCCCACCCCCTCCCGGTGCCCTTCCTTCTTCCCTTTCTCCCATGCCCCACTTTCCTCTTCTATCAGATTCCTTCTTCTCCTTCTCAAGTCCTTTATCTTTATCACCAATCTCCTCTCAGCTTCTTACTTCACCCCCCTTTCCCCATCTATCTGGCTTCACTTATCACCTACTAGTTTGTCTTCATAAGCCCTCTCCCCATCTTATTCTGACATCTTACCCTTTCCTTTCCTCTCCTCTCCTGATGAAGAGTCTTGTCTCAAAATGTTGACTGTTTGACCTGTTGAGTTCCTTCAGCATTTTGTGTGTGTTGCTTTGGATTTCCAGCATCCGCAGGACCTCTTTTGTTTATAATTAAAATATCCTATTATTTGATTTGGCGGGTGAAGGATAATTGTTTGCATTTGTGTCGGATGAGGAAGTGCGGCTGGGCTGATGGATGCGTGGTTGACAATAGCTGACCAGGGACCAATAATGGCTTCTATGAAATGTAAAAATATAAATCTGTGTAAGTTAGAGACTAGTATGAGCTTGATGATCTTTATACCCTTGTTTGAATTTCCATCTGGTATTAGATTGGTGCCTTAATTCACATCCATCACTTAGCTATCATATTTCTTAAAAGGACATGTAAAGCTAAGCAGAGTTTTCATTTTATTTTAAAAAAATCACTTCTGGGTGATGGAGTGGAGATACATCTCTAACAAAGGAAGTGTAATGTACTCCTTCCCTCTGAAGCTGTGGCAGCAGCTGGTTGATGGTTGTAAAAGCAGCTGGTGCATATGTCAAGTCCTGGTTGTGCAACCACTGATGCCAGGCAGACAATCTCTGAAGAGTATTTGTAATGGCTGCGGTCACCCGTCTTGTAAAGACACTGCCTCAAAGGATGCATCACCAAACCATTTCTGTAGAAAAATTTGCCAAGAACTATCATGGTCATAGAAAGACCATTATTGCTCATGTCATATGACAAGGCATATAAGAAACGAATGAAGATAGCAATTGCATTTATTAATTTTCCTGGATTGGATGTTGTTGGTAAAGTAAGTAAATTATTAGCAATTTCTAATAGCCTGTGAGAAACTGGTAATAACCCACTGCTTGAATTGTTGCAGGCTTTCTAGAGAAGTTACTTGTATTGTACAGTTAGGTTTGGGTTGTAGGATTTTGACCTAGTTTTATTCAGATACTTCAAGTGTAAAAGAGAAGTGAGAGTGGATAGTGGACTGCTAGAAAGCTATGCAGAAGAGGTTATAATGGGGGACAATGAAATGCCAGATGAACTGAATAGTAATTTGCATTAGATTTCACTATGGAAGACACCAGGAGTATGGTGGAAGTTCCAGGTGTTGGGGCTCATGAAGTGTGTGAACTTACTATTACTAGGGAGAAGGTTCTTGGGAAACTGAAAGGTCTGAAGATGGGCAAGTCACCTGAACCAGATGGTGTACACCCCAGAGTTCTGAAAGAGGTGGCTGAAGAGATCGTGGAGACATTAGTAATAACTTTTCAAGAATCACTTGATTCTGGAAGACTGGAAAATAGCAAATGTCACTCCACCCTTAAATAAGGGAGAGAGGCAGAAAAAAGGACAGTTAGTCTGACCTCAGTGGTTGCGAAGATGTTGGAGTCGACGATTAAGGATGTGGTTTCAGGGTACTTGGAGATACATGATAAAATATAGGTCATAGTCAGCATGGTTTCCTCAATGCGAAGTCTTGCCTGACAAATCTGTTGGAATTCTTTGAAGAAATAAGCAGAATTGACAAAGGAGAATCAGTTGATGTTGTGTATTTGGATTTTCAAAAGGACTTTGACAAAGTGCCGCACGTGAGCTGCTTAACAAGCTATGAGCCCATGGTATTACAGGAAAGATTCTAGCATAGATAATGCAGTGGCTGGTTGGCAGGAGGCAAAGAGTGGGAATAAAGGGAGCCTTTTCTGGTTGGCTGTCGGTGATTAGTGGTGTTCCACAGGGGTTTGTGCTGGGACTGATTTTTTTTTTCAGTCAGTGATTTGGATGGTGGGATTGATGGCTTTGTTGCAAAGTTTGCAGACAATATAGAAATGGGTGGAAGGGCAGGCAGTTTTGAGGAAGTAGAGAGGTGCCAGAAGGACTTAGGCAGATTAGGAGTATGGGCAGAAAAATGTCAGATGGGTTGGAGTGTCGGGAAGTGCATGGTCATGAGTTTTGGTAGAAAATAAGAAATGAAAGGGTTGAATGTTTTTTAACTGGAGCGAAAATGCAAAAAAAAAACTGAGGCACAAAGAGACAAGGGAGTCCTTGGGCAGGTTTGTTTACAGGTAGAGCCTCTGGTGAAGAAGCTAAATGCAATGTTAGCATTCATTTCAAGAGGACTAGAATATAAAAGCAAGGATGTAATGTTGAGACTTTATAAAGCACTGGTGAGGCCTCACTTGGAGTATTGTGAGCAGTTTTGGGCCCCTTATAGAAAGGATGTGCTGAAACTGGAGAGGGTTTAAAGGAGGTTCATGAAAATGATTCCAGTATTGAATGCCTTGTCATATCAAGAGCATTTGATAGCTCTGGGCCTGTATTCAGTAGAATTCAGAAGAATGAAGGGTGACCTCAGTGAAACCTATTGATTGGCGAAAGGCCTTGATAGAATGATGTGTGACAGGATGTTTCCATGGTGGGAGAGTCTAAGACCAGAGGACACAGCCACAGAATAGAGTGGAGATTTAGAATGGAGATGAGGAGGAATTTCTTTAGCTAGAGAGTAGTGAATCTGTGTAATTGTTTGCTGCAGGCAGCTGTGGAGGCCAAGTGTTTATACTTAGAGAGTTTGATAGATTCTTACAACACACACAAAATGCTGGTGGAACACAGCAGGCCAGGCAGCATCTATAAGGAGAAGCACTGTCGACATTTCAGGCCGAGACCCTTCATCAGGATAGATCCTTAATTGGTCAAGGCATAAAGGAATACAGGGAGAAGGTAGGAGATTAGGGTTGAGAGGAAAATTTGATCAGCTGTGATGAAATGGAGCAGACTCGATGGGCCAAATGGCCTAATTCTGCTCCTATATCTTTTGCTCTTATGACCAAGTAACAATGAGGAACTGACAATATTTCTAAATCGCAGTGTGTATGCAGGAAGGATATTGCACCAATGGTGCTTGGTATGATATTCCTTATCATTGCTCTCAATGATAGGAATTAGGAGGTACTGGTTAACTATTCTGGGCAAGTACTGCTGTATATTTTGTAAATACTTCACACTGTAGCCACTGTGGACTGGCAGTGAGAGGACTCAGGTTCTTAAGGCGGCTGAAGATGATGTTTGTGGCTGGTTCAATTGAGTTTCTGATCTGTAGTGATATTTAAGGTGTCGATGGTGGAGGACTTGGCAATATCAGATGGTTTCAAAGGTATATTTAATGTCAGAGAAAAGTATACAATATGCAAAATGCCTTCTGCAACCATTCACGAAAACAGAGGAGTGCCCCATAGAATGAATGACAGTTAAATGTTAGAACCCCAAAGCCCCCCCAGCTCCCCTCCCACGCATAAACAGCAGCAAAGCAACAAACCCCCCCCCCCCACCAGCAATAAAAGCATCAGCGCCCCCCACTGAGCACTCAAGCAAGCAGCAAAGCATCAGTAAAGACACAGACTTGTAGTATCCCAAAGACTACTCGTTCATCCGGTAATTCTACATACCACAGGCTCTCTCTCTCTCTCTTCCTAATATGGAAAAACGAGGTGTCTCCATTTCACAGCGAGAGGGGACACATAACAAACAACTCACTGATTTATGATGTTAAAAGTGCATTGCGTCTCCTTTTCCTGAGCTCTGTGCCCAAAAAACTCTGGCCTCTGTGCACACAGCCAGCTCGCTGCTTTTGATCTTCTGTCTCCCATGATACAGCAATTCCCTGCAAAGACACCAACTACGACTCTGCCCGCCTCCAGATCCACGATATCCTGGAACTCCAAAGGCGAGCTAATCTTCTAGGGCACGTCCTTGGTATATCGAATAGTGGCCAGTCATGAGACTCCGAGAGTGGGTCCCATTCCCGCAAAGAACCGAAGTCAGTGTGTAACTCCAGGTTAGGGTCTTCAACAGAACACTGAAAAGGAAAAATAGAGGTATTAAAGATAGAAGTAGAGCTGTTTCCAAAGATGTAAGGCTATGTCCACACTAGAATGAATAATTTTGAAAATGCAGGTTTCGCGTAAAAACGATAGGCATCCACACTATGCGTTTTAAAAAATATCTCTGTCCACATTGAAACGGAGATTTCGGCAAACCTCCTCCTACTGCGCATGCGCAGGACACATCTACCGAAAACAAGCAACATGTTTGGTGTCGAATTTCGCTGTGAAAGTATGTGTTTGTGCAGTTACAGACTAGAAAAACTTAAAACGATGGACAGCTGTTGGCTCT
The DNA here is from genome assembly GCF_048418815.1 of Hemitrygon akajei. Lineage (NCBI taxonomy): Eukaryota > Metazoa > Chordata > Chondrichthyes > Myliobatiformes > Dasyatidae > Hemitrygon > Hemitrygon akajei. Next base: position 49,166,911 of record NC_133146.1, on the reverse strand, counting down.
CGCACAGGAGAACTTAAAAGTAAAAAAAACACAAATACTGGAGTGTATGGAGGCAACCGACAGGGAGTTCACGGACAGATTGACTGGGCTGACGACGAACATTGAAAAACTGCCTAACTCTGTTGCATTAATAAAGCGCCTTGTTAAATGTATAAAACATGTCTGCATCAGTGTTATCTTGTATTTCCATACAATGTTACATTAGGCTGTTACACATCTATTGTCAGAAGTACTTGCATAAATAGGTAAACCACTTTCATACAAGCAAGGACAGAAAACAGGGCAAAGTGAGTGTACTTATTTCTTCAGTAAGTTATGGGTCAAAGTATTTGGTGAGTACATTACTAACTCTTCTGGCTTCAGTCTCGTTCCTGTCTGTTCTGAAATTGTTAGGATGCGTTCAAGAAAACAATGAAATAGCGTGCTGCCGTCTGACAACGTTTTCAGATTTCTCTGATTACCCCGTCCACACTGATCCGGCCAATCCAGCGTTTTCAAAATTACACACTTTGGAGAGCGCTTCTGAAAAGCTCAGGTTTCGGGGGACAAAAACGCCGTTTAGTGTGGATGGAAGGTAAAAGCGAAGAGAAAAAGCTTCGGTTACAGATTTATCAGGTGTAGTGTGGACGTAGCCTAAGTAAAGGATTTGCCGTTAGGTGCCATTATAATTATCTGATGACAGTCATTATCTGATACTTCTGTGATGTGAATGCCTCATGCTACCTATGATCTAATGCTTGAATGTCTTGGACCTATCCAGTAGGCATTGAATGCTTCACTTGGTGAAGAATTGAAAATCGAGTTGCCAGCAAAAACCTCACTTAGTGTCATAGGATTATACAATACTGAACCAAACCCTTCAGGTCAACTTATCAATGCCTATGTAAGTGCCTTTTGACATTGTGAAAGGGAGGTCATTACAGAAGCAGCTGCAAATTATTATTTTGGCCTCTTCAGAGGCCTTGAGGAGCTTCTGTGGGAATGCCCTATAACTGACATAATTGGCCTCTTAGCAACCACAACTATCACCTTTTGTCACAGTCACAGGAATGTTCTTATTTAGATTGGTAATGATTTCTGTTTTACCAGGATCTCTTGATGCTAGACACAGTGAAATGCTACTTTTTTGTTAAAGACAGCAACTCTTGACCATATCTGGAGTTTAGCTCTGATCAATTTGGATCCAGGTTGTGAGGACAACCAGGTCAATTGCCATCTCAGCACAAGTGAGGAAGTGCTGTCATTGTCATCTTCTGCTGCTTTTCTAGTGATTGAGAATAGACTGTGTGGTAAATTGCTCTTTGAATTTTTGGTTTTGGTGAACAAGGCAACTACAATGTCTGGGTAAATGCCTTAGTTTTGATTGTACTAAAACTGCTTGGTGAGAGATGTGGCTGGGTCTGGAGTGCAGATTTTCAGTCCGATAGATGAAATTCTGACTTTGCTCTATCCAGTTCTATGCAAGCTTTGTTGTATCCAGTGCACTTTATCCAGCTATTTTTGTTGCCAAATGAAGTGATACTGGCTCCTGTGCCAATGGAGATCTCAGCAGGAAGCCCAAAGTGGATTATCTTATTTAGCATTTATGCTTTTGCCTAGTTTTAGGATTTGCATGCTGAGCTATGCAATCACTGAGGATGGGCACAGGAGAACTGTTACGCTTAAATCTAGTCCATTGATTATGGGATCTCAGTTGTGTCTGTAGCCTGCACTCTTCAGCTACCATGTGTAAGACTGTGGTGCAGCATTACTTGTCTTGAACTTTAGCATTTTTAAGTATGCCTGGTGCTACTCACAGCATACCACCCTGCACTTCTCATTGAACTGTGGTTGATGTCCTGTCTTGATTATGATGGTGGAGTGAGGTCCTCAATATTAAGTCATGCTTTGTCTCCATAAGAATGTGCAGCGGTCAATTTTATGCATATTGTCTTACTTAATTCAACTATTCAGTTCTTAAAATCAACCAGCAAAAGTAATCACTGCAGTTCTGCAACACTGTGAACACTTTCTGCACTAAAATGGACTTCGTTTTTTTTGTTTAATCATGTTTTTTCTTGTAAAATGTGTATAATTTATATTTAATTTATGTTTTTTTTTGGGAAAGCTGCTTATATGGTGCCATGTGCCTGTGATGCTGCTACAAGTTTTATGTTGTACTTCTGCATAATGTATATGTGTGTATGACATTAAACTCAACTTTGACTTCATAGATAAATGTCACTATGTAGTAAGATTGAGAGAATGAGGATAAGTAGGTTTATCTCTTATGCTGGTTCACTCACTGCATCTACAGACCCAGTCTAATGTCTATGTTTTGCAGGGCTAATGTTAAGAATCCACTCTTGGGATAAGGATTGAAAAACCTTTCTATATCCTTGTTAATTTCAATGATTCTTTGAGGTGTTGTTCAACAGTGAGATACACTTATTCATCAGCTGAGAGTAGATGATAGGTGGTGAACAGGAAGAGCTGTGATATGGTGCAATGGGATTTTGAGTCAATGTTGTGGACCCGAGGAATATTCTCTCTATCCTGTATATTACTCTGCTCCCATGTCTGATGGGTCTAGTCATCGAGAGGGACAGGAAGAACCAAAGGATAGTGATAGATGAGTGCAGCATGTTGTTTGTGAGGTAAACGAGAATGACTGTGTAGCTTTTGCTTGATCTGTTTGCAATTCTTCTCTTCAATTTGGAACAGCACATAATCTGCTGGAGGAACTCAGCAGGTCATATAGTATCTATGAAGGGACAAGAGCAGTCAGTGTTTTGGGTTGAGACACTTTGTGGGAGTCCTCATGGGTCTTGACCTGAAGCGTTGATTGCTCATTTCTCTCCACTGATGCTGTCTAATCCGTTGACTTTCTCCAGCATTTTCTGTATTGCTTTAGATTTTTAGCATCTGAAATCTCTTATGTTTCCATTTTGTTGCTCCACTGTGAAGTCTCTTTGAGGTATGCCTACTTTGCAAATTTCCGCCTCAGTCCTGGTGAAGGTTCTCGACCTGAAACATTGACTGCCATTGCTCTTCATAAATTCTGCCTGACTAGCTCAATTCTTGGACTTTGTGTATTGTTCCAGATTTCCAACATTTGCACTCTCAAGCATCTTTAATTTAAGATGCCACCTCCCCAGATTTTGTAAGGAGTACTTTGCATGATGGACTGGGCTGGGAGCATCATTGCAGTGCCCATATCCATATACAGCATCTAAGCTAATGCCAGGAAAATCGGTCTAGTATTTTTTTTTGCTTGAAAATAGCATAAATGGCATATTGACTGACATGTTCTACAAGAGTGGCTTGCTGAATAGTTAGTAGTACCTTAAAAGGGATTTAAAATCAACTACTTGAGGTGGGTAAGTATTTACAAAGTAAATTTATTATCAAAGTGTGCACATGTTACCATATACTACCTTGACATTCATTTTCTTTCAGGCATTTACAGGAAAAAGGAAAAAAATATATTAGAATTTTATATACAAAATATATGTAGACTGTCCAATATTAAAAAGAATATTGTGCATATTCAGATAATCCAGAGTACATGAGTTGTAAAAAGTCCTTGAAAGTGAGTCTTTTGGTCGTAAAATCAGTTCATAGTGGTGGTGAGTGAGGTTACCCAACTGCTTCAGGAGCCTCATGATTGTGGTTAATGTAGGCTAGCCAAGGTCAGGATGACAGATTTTTTTGCCTTGGTGAACTTCAGTGAACCAGATTTTTTAATAGGGCAGTCAGGTGGTGTTTGTGGTTGCTATTACTTAATATTAAAGTAAAAGCAGACAATGTTGGAAATGACTTCTGGGCAGTCTGTGGGAAGAGAAGCAGCTAATATTTCATGTCCAATTTCAGGCTTGTTTCTTCTAACATGTCAGCACCTTTTCTTTTAACATAGATTGAGCCTGAACTGCATTTCCTGGTTTTATTTTTGATTTACAGCATTTGCATTTTTTAATTACTTAAAACTTTTTGTTTTCAAATTCCAGATTATTATCTGAATGTACAGTTGCTCTAGAAAGTTTGTGAGCACTAGTATGTTCTCAATTTCTGCATTAGTATCACCTAAAATGTGATCAGATCTTCATCTAAGTACTAAAACTAGATAAAGGACCCAATTAAATAAATAACACAAAAAACATTATATTTGGTTTTTTTTTAATTGAGAAAAATGATCTAGTATTACATGTATTTGTTGGAAAAAAGGTTGTGAACCATTGCTTTAGTAACTGGTACAGCAATAACTTCAACCAAGCGTCTCCGGTAACTGTTGATAAGTCCTGCACATTGGCTTGGAGGAATTTTAAGCCATTCTTCCTTACAAAACTGCTTCAACTCTGGGATGTTGGTGGGCTTCCTTCCACAAACTGCTTGCTTCAGGTCCTTCCACAATATAGGATTAAGATCAGGCCATTCCAAAACACAAATTTTCTTCTTTTTAAACCATTCTGTTGTTGATTTACGCTTGTCTTTCAGTTCATAGTCTTGTTGCATTATCCAGCTTCTATTAAGCTTCAGGTGATGGACTGATACCCTGTTTAATACCTTGCTACAATTTTGAATTCATTGTTCCCTCAGCAATAGCAAGCTATTTGGCCCTGAGGCAGGAAAGCAGCCCCAAGCCACGATGTTTCTTCCACTGTGCTTCACAGTTGGGATGAGGTTTTGGTGTTGGTGTGTAGTGCACTTTCTCCTCCAAACATAACAGTGTGCAGTTCTGCTAAAAATTTCAATGTCTGTCTCATCTGTCCACAGAACATTGTCCTAGAAGTGTTGTAGAACATTCAGGTAGAACATTCAGGTGGTCTTTTGCTAACTTGAGATGTATAGCAATGCTTTTTTTTTTTGAGAGCAGTGGTTTCCTCTGGTGTCCTTCTATGAACATCATTCTTGTTCAGTGTTTTTCTTATAGTGGACACATGAACAGAGACTTTAGCAAGTTCTAGAGATTTCTGTGGTTCTTTGAGGGACTTTATCTGTGGGTTCATTTTCACCTCCATCAGCATTGCACGTTGTGCTCTTGGTGTGATCTTTGCAGGATGCTCACTCCTAGGGAGAGTGGCCACAGTACTGAGTTTCCTCCATTTGTAGACAATTTCTCTTGCTTGGACTGATGGGCATTCAGGTGTCTAGACATACTTTTGTAGCCTTTTCCAGCTGCATACATCTCCAATTCTTCTAAGGTAATCTGAAAGTTGTTTTAATTGAGGGATGATGCACATAAACATATCTTTCTTGAGAAGAGTTGGTCTGTCAGTAACCTGACTTTGTGTCCTTTCTATAGGGCAGGGCACCTCTACAACCCATACCTCCAATCTCATCTCGTTGATTGGAACATCTGACTCCAAATAGCTTTTGCAAATGGCATTACCCCAGAGGTTCATATACTTTTTCCAACAAATACATGTAATATTGGATTATTTTTCTCAATAAGTAAATGAACAAGTACAAAGTTTATTTGTGTTTATTTAATTAGGTTCTCTTTATCTAGGCTTTGGACTTATGTGAAGATCTGATCATATTTTAGGTGATACACATACAGAAATAGAGAAATTTCTACAGGGTTCACAAACTTTCTAGCAGCACTATAAATTCTATAGTTGCTGTTGTGGGATTTCAACTTGGGTCTGTGAATTATTAGTCAAGGCTCTGAATGACCAGTTGTGTAACATTTTAATTGCAAGGTGACTTGTTTGTAATGTTGGGTTTACATGAATAGAGAGCAGCGTGGTAGCATAGAGGTTAGCACAAGGCCTTACAGTGCCATTGATCAATGATTGGGTTCAATTACTGCCATTTTTTGTAGGGAATTTGTACATTCTTCTTGTGATCACTTGTGTTTCCTCCTGGTGCTCTGGTTTCCTTCCACATTCCAAAGAGCTACTGATAGGGGTATACTATGTTGATGCTGGAAGTATAGTGACACTTGTGGATTGCCCTCGGACTGTGTTGGTCATTGATGTAAACAATGCATTTCACTGTATGTTTTGATATATATGTAACAAATAAAGCTAATCTACAGGCATTCAAAATGTTGTCAATAAATTTGGTGAGACACATGTACTAATAGCCAATAGAATTATGAACTTTTGATCAGAGCTCAAATGTGAAGGAAGTCCTTGGAAAAAATAAGAACATTGTTTTACACACCATCAAAAAATGAGGGGAAGGTAAAAAAAAAAAGCGAATGACAGGGATTTGTAAAAATGACGGGTGATATTGGGGAATTTTGCAGTTGATGTAATGATACTGAAGTGAACGATCATAAGGGAGGACTTGCACGAATGTATTCATGAGAAGTTCTTTGATCTTTATGTCTCACTGCAGCATATAGTTCTGGGGAATTAGTTGGGCAAGTGAGCAATGTGTCAATAGGGAAAACACTTAAAATTCAATATTTCTGTAACTGAATCTCAAAAGCAGCTTTTTCTTTAATAAATAAATCTTACTTGGCAAAATAATTTGGAATCTGGTTCAATTTTATATTTAATTTTCTTGTTCAGGTTTGTGGGCTACAATGAAACTGCTCTTAGGGGATGTTCATCAGATCCGAAAAGATTTTCCCCACCTTGTTGACAGAACCACAGCAGTTGCAAGGAAAATGGGTTTTCCTGAAATAATAATGCCTGGTAAGTTTAAAGTGCGATTTAAATGTGATTGTCTATTGCTTAAGTGTAGACTTCTGTTTATTACAACTATATTAATATTAAAATATACCATGTGTTAAGAAATAGCAGAATGATTTTACTATTATTGCAATAATCAAATTGACCAAAGTTGGGTTTGTAGTACACTCAGTACATCTCCTCGTTAATGTAAATATCTAATCTGCCAGTGATGTGGCAGAAACTCAAAACATAAAGGCCTACATCCCTTATTTATTTAACTAGTTGTAATTAGTTATCTTTTTAGTTAACTGCTATAACAAGAAGCCTAAGCCTTATCTGTTCTTACCTGCTCCTCAACTGTGTCTTCTTGCCGAAGCCTTACAAGCCAAAGCCTCAGGCCTTGGAGACTGCTCCATTGTCCCACTCATACAATGGCTGATCCATAATAGCCTCTGAGACCTTGGCCTCTGCCTCTTCACGTTGAATTGCCTTGAGCAATCCTCTCAAGGGAGAGAAGCCTTCTGTCCTTTCCTATCAGACTCCCCCTTCTCCAGCCCTATTTCCCTTTCACCAACCAACTTCCCAGATTTTTACTTCTTCCCTCCCCTTTCTGGTTTCACCTACCACCTTGTGTTTCTCTCTCCCCTCCCCCACCTTTTAATTCTACTCCTCATCTTTTTTTTTCTCCAGTCCTGACAAAGGGTCTTGATCTGAAACACTGACTGCCTGGCTTGCTGAGATCCTCCGGCATTTTATGTTTAAATTGCTATAATCACCTACTTAACTTTAACATTTAGAATGTAGTCAGGTAAATTAGCAGAATTGCATATTTATAATCGTAGCATATCCCAAATGGCTATTCAATACTGGCATCTGTTCCAAAATCCCCTTGGGAATAAACTTCCAACATCCAAAATATACAATTTTGAAGGGTGGTTCCATGAATAAACAGCTAACCAGAAGCTTAAGTGACAAAACATCTGTCCTGAACTATACGTTAAGTGACGGGAATACATCTTTAACAATGTGTAAGTATAAGGAGCGTTCATCTGTTGTCTTTCCTTGTGCAGTTTCAATGGGACAGTATTTGAATGTTCCACACAAAGTGATTGGTTTCACCAGCCACAAAATATAAGTTGGAAAATAAATTATGTGTAGGTTTTATTTCCTGAAGATTGACTCTCATTTTAGTTAATCCATAATTATGTTATCCATAAGTCATAACCCCAGAATGATCCCTAACATTATGTGCATATTTGAATTGTGAAGCTTAGCTGCCTCTTCAGATGTCATTGCAGCATTAAGTTATACTCAGGTGCCTGGAATGATTTTGAACTTCACATTTGACAGAACTAGAGAAGCAGTTTCACACCAGAATTGGGTAGGAATTTTTCATTGTTGGTTCTACAGGAGTTCCCAAAGAAAATACCTCTTCTTTTTCCCCTTGCTACTGGGTTCAGAATTTTGTTTAATTTGTACTGCTCAAAGTCATTTACTCAACTTTAAAATGTCTCCTTGTTCTTATGTTATAGAAGAAGCTATTAAGCCATCATGTGTATGCTGGCTGTCAGAGCAGTCCCATTTACCATCGTATTTTCCTATAACTTTTTCTCTCTTATGTGACTTTCAAAACTCCCAATTCTTCTACCAGCTTTACAATCATTAGTGTTTTATAGTAGCTAGTTAATCTACTAACCAGATCAACATTTGGGCTGTGGGAGGAAGGTCTACTGACTCAAGAAAAACCCATGTGTTCACTGGCACGTGCCACACAGATGTCATTGGAAGTCAGGATCAAACCTGAATTGTTAGAGCTGTGAAGCATCAGTCTTTTTGTTGCATCTCTGTGTCACTACTTTATATGATGATATTTGTTTTTTTACAACGTATAGCTGTAATGATGTCCTACTGTTGTTGCTCAGGCAACAGTTTAAATTTGTTCTTTTGAAAGTTCGAGTCTGTACTGTTGACTTAACAGATATGGTATTCCATGAATTCCAAAATTCCATGATTTCTGGATATGTCTGCCTGACCTTTATTGATCAGGGTCTTAGTTATGATTACCAATATCTTGTATATGCTGGGGAATTGCCACAATTTTATTTGATGATAAGATCAATCTGCTGCTAAACCATATTCACCATTGTGTGACAAAATGTGTGAATTCCAGTTGTTTCAGGCAGTTAAGGTAATAACCCGTTGTCTTGTTTATCTTCATTTGAAGAAAAATCTAAGAACAGTTATCACAAACTAAGAAGCAAAAGATACTGGTGGGATTCTTGCCTGGATTAACTTTGCAATTAGATGCTATAAAACCTACTTTTGAACATTTAAAATTTTAGTGCTGGATGTAGGGTCATATGACCAGGAAACAAAGGCAAATTTACCATTTTGAAGACATTTGAGAATAAGATGACTAATGTTTAACGTCAGACATTTGTACAACAGTACGCAAATTGTTTTCTGTAAAATATTTTATTCCGATAAAATCTCAAAAATATGTTTATTTTAGGATTGTTTATCCTTACTTTTTAAAGGGGATGTTCGTAATGACATCTATGTTACACTATTGCAAGGAGAGTTTGACAAAGGTAATAAAACAACATCCAAAAATGTGGAAGTCACAATGATGGTGTACGATGAAGAAGGCAAGCGTTTGGAGGTATGACTATTCTGTATGATATGCCTGTAGTAGTGTAAATGGTTTGGATTCAATTCCAATGTTCAGTTCACTTAATGTTTTTATACCCTGAAAATTAGGATACTTCCATTTTATCTTGAAAGATCGATCAATAATTTTTATAAAAATTATATAGTTATGAAACATGGCACATACTTGGTCACATTGTTAATTTAACTTTTCAATTTCTGAAACATTTTAACATGGCTCTGAAAGTGAATTGACGTTTCCTTTTTTTTAAAGAACGTAATTTTTCCTGGTGCAGGAGATGAAGGTATCTCTGAATATAAATCTGTTATTTACTATCAAGTAAAACAACCCCGATGGTTTGAGACTGTAAAGGTACGTTTTTCTTGTTGTAACCTGGAAGTATGTATCTTAAAATCCCCATATTTAATTATCTTTTTAAACCATAGCTGGAGTATATAATATCTTAATTTTGTAGGTGGCAATCCCGATTGAAGATGTAAATCGGAGTCATTTAAGATTCACGTTCCGACATCGATCATCTCAGGATTGTAAGTGCTGAAAGTGATTACTACTTTTTCCTATATTATTCATTTTTTAAGGAAGTGGCAAAATTATTTTGACAAGATTTCTTCAAAGCAGACATGCTGGCAAACTGCAGCTTACAAATTTAAGATGAGATACAGTGGTGTTACTCTCAAGCAAGATCATGCTCCTGTTATTAAGTGATTTAGCTCAAGGAAAGTTTGAACAATGCTTTGAGCAATCTCAGTAGGGTTGTAGCCAATAAATATACAACAATTAAAACTGCTGAAGTGATAGTGAAAATTAGTTCACGATGTTCTGTATGTTCCCTGATCCCTTTCTTCCATAAAATGAGCTCACAAAGCTCACTTACCACATCTTTCAAAGGGATGTTCAATAAATACACAGTTAATGCTGTTGCTGTACAGCTCCAACAACCCAAGTTTGATCATGACCAGTGGTACTGTCAGTTATGCTGGTAAGTTAATTAGTGTTTGTAATATGCCCAAGTGTTGCTAAGTGTCAGGTAATTAAGGGAATTGAGGGATATCTGATAGTGAAAAGACTGGTGGGAAATAAATGGAACTAAGGGAAACCTTGAGCGATGGCACACATTCTATAGTATTATTGGCTCCTCTGTCACAAAGAATTATAAAATATAATATGAAATATGCTATCACCATAATTCAGCAATATTTGGTTTAGGATATGACCATTGACAGGATCTTTCTGGGATGTACTGCCTAAAAGTGGAAGTAACTTTTATTTGATGAGCATTTTGAACAAACTAGATAATTTGGATACTTGTTTTGTGAATGGAATATAAGAATTTCCTTGGCATTACAATGATTCCATTACCAAATACAAGTTATATGTTCTCTGCATTTTAAATTGTTCTTTCTGATGCATCGTAAAGGAAAGTATTGTGAGACATTTTGTCGGATCATTTATACTGTGGTGGCCTTGAATCTATTTTTTTAAAGATAACATTTCACAAGAAAACATTTTTTCTTTTATTTAGCTAAAGACAAATCTGAAAAGATATTTGCATTAGCATTTGTGAAATTAATGAGGGCTGATGGAACAACGCTGAAAGATGGAGAACATGATCTTATTATATACAAGGTATGTTGGTTTGTAATGGCCTTTAATGGGCAGCTCTGTAGCAACTTAAAGATTTGCATAAAAGTTCAAAATAAGTTTATTATCAAAGTACGTACGTGTCATGATATTCAATCCTGAGATTCATTTTTTGTGGGTGTACTCAATAAATCCATAATAGAATAATAACCATAATAGAATCAATGAAAGACTGCACCAACTGGCTATTCAACCAGTGAAAATACAAAAAGAAAGGATAATAATAAATAAGCAGTAAATATTGAGAACATAAGATGATGAGTCCGTGAAAGTGAGTCGATAGGTTTTGGGAACATTTCAGTGATGGGTCAAGAGAAGCTGAGTGAAGTTATCCCCTCTGGTTCAGGAACCTGATGGTTGAGGGATGATAACTGTTCCTGAACCTAGTGGTGAGAGTCCTGAGGCTCCTGTACCTTCCTTTTGATGGCAGCAATGAGAAATGAGCATGACTTGGGTAGTGGGGGTCCTTGATGATGGATGCTACTTTCCTGCAACAAAGCTCCATGTAGATGTGCTGAATGATGGCTCGGCTTTACACGTGAAGAACTCATCCGTGTCCATTACATTTTCCATTCAAGTGCGTTGGTGTTTCCATAGCAGGCTTGATTCAGCCAGTTAATAGACTTTCCGCCACTCATCCATTGCAGTTTGTCAAAGTTTTAGATGTCATGACATCTTCGCAAACTCATAAGGAAGTAGAGGTGCTATTGTGCTTTCTTTATAATTGCACTTGCATACTGAGCCCAGGTCAGGTCCTCTGATAAAATAGAAGTGCAATATTTGGTGAAATATAACATATAGAGTCTTTTTCCTGAACAGTGGGATGCCAAAAAGCTGGAAGATGCATCACTGTATTTAAATCTAGTCGCAACTAAACCAGAACTTGAGGAAAAAGGCTACACTGGGAAAAATATGCACGGTTCTGGAAATTTAGCCATCAGCAAAGACTCTTTTCAGATTTCCACTTTGGTTTGTTCAACAAAACTCACACAGAATGGTAAGATACAAAAAAGAATGACTTGAGTGTTGAATGTAGTTCAGTTTAGAAAGTTGATTTTGTGAAAAATTACATTTAAAGAAGTTTAAAAAAAATATATTAAACATTCAGTTAGCTGCTATCAGAATTTTGGATCTTTGTGTGATGTATTATACACATTTCCAAATTTTTGCTATAAGATTTATTAGAGTGATTTTATTTTCTTTTGGTAATTTAAACCATTTGTTTTTATGATATGAGTAACAAAAGAAATTATCCAAGTATTATCTCCCCATAGGCTTCCAGATGGATACAGGTGTCAATTTTAACCAATGTTTCAATGTTAAGTTCTGCCATCTTCATCAGGGATGATGCCTGGGCATGTCTAGTCTAGTGGTATATATACTCAGCTCCCGTTGTCTGTCCCTCCCGATTGGTTAGTCCTCAACTGGTCAGGTTTCCAGTGTTCAACCTTGTTTAAAATTGTAATTCAGTTCTTATTTAGAACGAAACCTGTGTCTTTGCAAAAATTCTTATTCTCCAGCCTTATTTTAATGTCTTCCTTCACCAGGCAGTCCCGAAAGTCATTTGCGTGGCACAGTAGTCTTGTGCTGTCGAAGTTAGTCTTGTGGTCATTCCACATGCAAAGTTCTGCTATCGCTGATTTCTCCGAATAACCCAAACAGATTCACCTCCTATGCACCTTGATGCGGATTTCTACTGTGTGCCCTGTCCAGCCAATATACCTGCTCTGAATTCACAGGGAATCATGTAAATGCTAGCCGTCCTGAACCTAGGTAATTTTTGACACTCATAAGCGATCCTTCCGGATACTGTGGAAATACAGAGAAGACAGTAGAGTTCCTCCTCATTGTTAGGTTTCCTGATTTTTCCATTGTCCCTTTTATGGGCCCAATTGACTTCTTTTACCTTGCAGCCATTCTGTACTACTGCGCCATGCCAATGGCTTTTGGGACCGCCTGGTGAAGGAAGCCATTGAAATAAGACTAGAGAATAAGAATTTTAACAAATATGAATGTCTCGCTCTAAGTAAGAATTGGAATACAATTTTAAACCAGCAGAAACCAGATTGTTGAGGGCTAACCAATCAGGAGGGATGGACAATAGGAGCTGAGTATATATACCACTGAACTAGTTGTGCCTAGGCATTATCCCTGATGAAGATGATGGAGTCTGTCGTCAAAATCTGTACCTGGCTGGAAGCCTGAGAAGCGTTTATACTTATTGTATGTCGGTAAAGCACTATATCCTTTGTTAAGTTATCCAAGTGTTCAACTATAACTCTCCGGTTGTAAATGAATAGAAATTTATTGACAGAATTACAATTTTACATAGAAACATAGAAAACCTACAGCACAATACAGGGCTTTTCGCCCACAATGCTGTGCCGAACATGTACTTACTTAGAAATTACCTAATGTTACCCATAGTCCTCTATTTTTCTAAGCTGCATGTACTTAACCAGGAATCTCTTAAAAGACCCTATCGTATCTGCCTCCACCACCATCTCTGGCAGCCCATTCCACGCACTCACCACTCTCTGTGTAAAAAAAATATTTAACCCTGACATCTCTATACCTACTTCCAAGTACCTTACAACTGTGCCCTCTTGTGTTAGCCATTTCAGCCTTTGGAAAAAGCTAATTTTCCACACGATCAATGCTTCTCATCATCTTATATAGCTCTATCAGGTCACTTCTCATCCTCTGCTGCTCCAAGGAGAAAAGGTCGAGTTCACTCAACCTATTCTCATAAAGCATGCTCCGCGATCCAGGCACCATTCTTGTAAATCTCCTTTGCACCCTTTCTATGGTTTCCATATCCTTCCTGTAGTGAGATGACCAGAACTGAGCACAGTACACCAAGTGGGGTCTGACCAGGGTCCTACACAGCTGCAAAATTACCTCTCGGCTGTTAAACTCAATCCCACAGTTGATGAAGGCCAATGCACCATATGCCTTCTTAACCACAGAGTCAACCTGTGCAGCAGCTTTGAGTGTCTTATGGACTGTCACCCCAAGATCTCTCTGATCCTCCACATTGCTGAGAGGCTTATCATTAATACTATATTCTGCCATCATATTTGACCTACCAAAATGAACCACCTCACAGTTATCTGGGTTGAACTCCATCTGGCTCTTCTCAGCCCAGTTATGCATCCTATCGATGTCCCACTGTAACTTCTGACAGCCCTGCACACTATCCACAACACCCCCAGCCTTTGTGTCATCATCAAATTTACTAACCCTCCTTCCACTTCATCCAGGTCACTATAAAAGTCATGAAGAGAAGGGTTCCCAGAACAGATCTCTGAGGCACAACTCCATGCAGAATATGACCTGTCTACAACCACTCTTTGCCTTCTGTGAGCAAGCCAATTCTGGATCCACAAAGCAATGTCCCCTTGAATCTCATGCCTCCTTACTTGCTCAATAAGCCGTGCCTGGGGTACCTTATCAAATGCCTTTCTGAAATCTGTGTAAACTACATCTACTGCTCTACATTCGTCAATGTGTTTAGTCACATCCTCAAAAAGTTCGATCAGGCTCGCAAGGCACGACCTGCCTTTGACAAAGCCATGTTGACTATTCCTAATCATATTATGCGTCTCCAAATGTTTATAAATCCTGCCTCTCAGGATCTTTAACATCAGCTTACCAACCACTGGAGTAAGACTCACTGGTTTATAATTTCCTGGGCTATCTCTACTCCCTTTCTTGAATAAGAGAACTACATCTGCAACCCTCCAATCCTCCGGACCCTGTCCCGTCCCCATTGATGATGCAAAGATCATTGCCAGAGGCTCAGCAATCTCCTCCCTCACTTCTCACAGCAGAATGATCCCGGAGACTTATCCAACTTGTTGCTTTCCAAAAGCTCCAGCACATCCTCTTTCTTAACATCTATATGCTTAAGCTTTTCAATCTGCTATAAGTCATCCCTACAATCGCCAAGCTCCTTTTCTGTAGTGAGTATTGAAGCAAATTACTGAGCAGATTGAGCATCATCAGTGGAAAATGATACAGAGTTGAAACCAGCAGGCCAGGAAGCATCTATGGAAAAGTGTGAACAGTTGATGTTTCGGACCAAGGCCCTTCATCAGGACTTGACTCAAAATGTTGGCTGTTTACTGTTTTCCATAGATGCTGCCTGGCTTGCTGAGTTCATCCAGCATTTTGTGTGTGTTGCTTTCGATTTCCAGCATTTGCAGATTTTCTTGTGTTTCAGTGTCGAAATCATTGGCTTTCCATCAGAATTGTGGAAAGAGAAAGAAAAGGAAAGAACAGATGGGAATATTTATGAAGCATAGAAAACAGAGCAGATTCAAGAACATCAGGGATGATTGGTGAAAGTATAGGAGCCTGATGACATGACAGGATGATAGGAATTTCAGAGTCACATTTGTGGACTAATTTGAGACGTTTCACAAAGTGCTCAACTATTTTGCTCTTGGTTGAGGAGAGCTCATCTTGATTAGATCATTAAAATATTAAACTGAATAAAGCATATGTCATTTAATGTTTTACTTGGAAAGATTTTTTTTGATTATTAACAGTGAAATGATAGATGTTAAATGTTGTACCTCCTGCATTTTCTTGGAAGTGTTGTGGGAAAGTGTTAGTGACGATTGTAGGCTAAATCAACTTGGCGCAAAGGAGACAGTTGCTCAGAATGCTAAAAGGAGAGAAGAAAAAAAACGTTGCCAGGGAACAACAGTTGTTTTGTTTCTTACGGTTTAATTAGAGCAGGTGTACTGAACCAAAGAACGTGGACACTAGGACTATTCTCATATTGTTGTATGTGTCCTGCAGGATATGCAGACTTTAGTGCAACACCAGATGGGCACTGGTAGAGGAATTCCTTTCAGTTATGTTACAGATTTGAATGTGGACTGTCTGAATAGCAGTTCTTATGGATTAATGATGTCCTAAAGAGTTTTGAAGGCCATAGGGTCTCTCTGCTTGCCGTGAAATGAAATGAATCTTTGTTGTGAATAATTGGAATATGTGGAATGAGGAAAGAGGTTCTGCTGAGGGATTTGAGCAGCTAGGAACTAAATTAAAAAGCAGAACCAAATGGGTGGTAACCTCTGAATGAATACCTGAGCCATCTGCAAATTGGCACTGTGTTAAGAAGATTAGAGAGTTAAATGCGTAGCTCAAGGACTGGTGTGGGAGAAGTGGATTTGAATTCATGGAAAACTGGCAGCAGTATTGGGAAGGAGGGAGCTGTTCCACCTGAACCTGAACCATGATGGGATCTGGATCCTGGCGAGTTGAATAACTAGAGTTGTGTATAGGGCTTTAAACAAATAGCGGTGGGTAGGGGAGAGGGGTGAGTTTAACAGATTGTAGAGGTATGGATAAAGTAAAAGAGAAAGTGTGGATAAAGATAAAGTAAAAACAGAAGTTAAAAAAGAGAAAAATAAGCGTAAAGTACAGAAAAGTCAAGTGTGTAGGAGACAAAGATTACTAGATTTTAAAGGCACAATGAGTATAAGGCCACCTTACCTGAATGCCTGTAGTTAGTATTCATAACAAGGTCAGTGAATTTGTGGCACAAATTAGTTTAAAAGGGGCCATTACAGAGATGTGGTTGCAGGGTGGAGAGGTTTAGAAATAAAATATCTAAGGATATCAGGTAATACAGAACGATATGCAGGAAGGTTAGTGAGGTGGGGTACTGCTTTTAATTAAGAATGAGATCAGGGGGACAGTGAGAGACTTATATAAGATCTAAGGGACAGAATGTTAAAGCCATCTTGGTAGAGATTAGGAATAGTAAAGGGAAAAAAAAAATCACTGGTGGGAGTTGTCTATAGGCCACCGAATAATAACATTACAGTGGCACAGGCAAGAAACTGAAAAGTATTTGAAGCATGTTAAAATGGAATAGCTGTTATCATGGGGGACTTTAACTTGCATGTAGATTGAGTGAACCAAATTGGTTGAGGCAGTCTTGAGGAGGACTTCATAGAATGCATATGTGATATATTTCTTGAACAGCATATTACTGAACCTACAGTGCTATCTTAGATCTAGTCCTGTGCAATGAGACAGTTAAAATTAGCAATCTTGTAGTTAGGGATCCTTTTGAAAAGACTGATCACAGTACGATGGAGTTTCTCATACAAATGGAGGGTCCAGTGAATTATGCCTAAACAAGGAAGACTGTAATGGGATAAGGGAGTAATTGGATAGTGTAGATTGAGAACACAGGCTATATGGTGTGAGCGTTGAGGAGCAGTGGAAGATGATCAAAGAGATTTTGCAGGGTGCTCAACAAAAGTATACTTCAGTTAAAAGCATGGACAGTAAGGATGGGGATAGCCAGCCATGGATAACATGAAATAAAGGATGGCATCAAACTAAGAGCTTGTGCGTACAAAGTCGCCAAGAGTAGTGGAAAACTGGAAGATTGGGAAAACTTTAAAAAGCATCAAAGAACCACTAAGCGAGTACTAAAGAAAGGGAAGATAGATTATGAAAATAAACTAGCACAAAATATAAAAATGGATAGTAAAAGTTTTTTAATTGTATGAAGAGTTCAAGGGTGGCCTAAGTGAATGTAGGTCCCTTGGAGGACGAGAAGGGGGAATTGATATTGGGTAATGAGGAAATGGCCGAGGCTTTGAATGACTATTTTGTGTCGGTCTTCATGGTGGAGGACATGTCTACATACCAAAGAGAGATGATATGGATGCAATCAGAGGTGGGGACCTCAATACAATAGCTATCACTAAAGAGGTAGTGCTGAGCAAGCTTGTGGGCCTAAAGATAGACAAGTCCCCTGGTCCTGATGGAATGTATCACAGAGTACTGAAAGAATGATTCTTTGGTGATAATTTACCAAAATTCTCTGGGCCCTGGGTAGGTCCTGGCAGATTGGAAGATGGCAAGTGTCACACTACTGTTCAAAAAAGGATGTAGGTAAAAGGCAGGTAACTATAGCCAGTCAGTTTAAGATCTGTGGTTGCGACAATGCTTGAAGTTATTATTAAGGAAGAAATAGCATCCGGAAAGAAATGGATCCATCATGCAGATGCAGCATGGATTCAGCAAAGGTTGGTCCTGTTTGACAAAGTTACTGGAGTTCTTTGAGGATATAAGAAGCACAGTGGGTAGAGGGGATTTACTTGGATTTCCAGAAGTCGTTTGATAAGGTGCCAGATAAAAGACTTATCCATAAGGTAAGGATGCATAGAGTTGGGGGTGAAAGCATAGATAGAGAATTGGTTACCCAATAGAAAGCAGAGAGCTGGGTTAGTGGGTGTTTCTCTGGTTGGCAATCAGTGGTGAGCAGTGTGCTGCAGGGGTCGGTACAGGGCCTGCAACTGTTCGTGATATACATTAATAATCTGGAAGAGGGGACCAAGTGTAGTGTCTCTAAGTTTGCTGATGACACTAAATTGAATGGAAAAGCAAATTGTGCAGAGGATACGGAGAGTCTGCAGAGAGATATAGATAAGTTAAGATTGGGCAAAAGTCTGACAGATGGAGTACAATGTTGGTAAATGTGAGGTCATCCACTTTGGAAGGAAAAATGGATGATCAGAATATTATTATTTAAATAGTAAAAGATTGCAGCATACTGCTGTGCAGAAGGACGGGAGTGCTTGTGCATGGATAGCGTAAGGTTGGCTTGTAGGTGCAGCAGGCTATCAAGAAGGCAAATGGAATGTTGGCCTTCATTGCTAGAGGAATTGAATTTAAGAGCAGGGAGGTTATGCTGCAAATGTACAGGGTACTGGTGAGGTCACATCTGGAGTACTGTGTGCAGATCTGGTCTCTTTACTTGAGGAAAGATATACTGGCTTTGGAGGCTGTGCAGAGGAGGTTCATCAGGTTGATTCCAGAGATGAGGGGGTTAGACCATGAGGAGAGCTAGGAGTATATGGCAGGCAGCGACAGGGCAAAAAGGATCTGTTTTTCTCAGTGTAGGCATGCCAAATACTAAAGGTGTGTTAAATCATTACCTAACACTCAATCAAAAATTGCCTTTTCCCTAATTGACTCAACCACCAGGTGCTCGTAGGCATTTTAGAAATACTTTCTCTTAGGATCCAGCACAAACAGGAATTTTCCTATCTACCTGTATATTGATATCTTCCATGACTGTTGTAACATTGCCATTTTTACATGCCTTTTCTATCTCTTGTTGTAGTATATATTCCACATACTGTTTGGAGGCCTGTATATATATCCCATCAATGTTGGCGCGTGGCCAAGTGGTTAAGGTGTTCGTCTAGTGATCTGAAGGTCGCTAGTTTGAGCCTTGGCTGAGGCTGCGTGTGTGTCCTTGAGCAAGGCACTTAACCACACATTGCTCTGCGATGACACTGGTGCCAAGCTGTATGGGTCCTAATGCCCTTCCCTTGGACAACGTCAGTGGCGTGGAGAAGGGGAGACTTGCAGCTTGGGCAACTGCTGGTCTTCCATTTAAAAAAAAAAGGCGCAAATCCATGGTCTATTGAGACTAACGGAGGCCTACACATATATCCCATCAGGGTCTTTATACCCTTGCAGTTTCTTAAACCACAAAATTCTACATCTTCTTATCCATGTCACCTCCTTATAAGAATTTGATTTCACTTTTTTCCAATAGTTACTCCATTCCCGCCGTCTATCTGTCTATCCTGACGATACAATGTGTACCCTCAGATGTTAAATTCCCAATTATGATCTTCTTTCGACCATGTCTCAATGATGCCTACCATGTCATACCTACCAATCTCTTAACTGTGCTAGAAGATCTTCTACCTTATTCCACATACTGTGTGCATTCAAATATATCACCTTCAGTCCTGTATTCATCACCCTTTTAGATTTGCCCCAATGTTACACTTGAACCCATTCCACTGGTGGCAACTCTGCCCTCTCATCTGCCTGTCCTTTTTCACAGTCTCATACACAGTGCATCTAATTGTATACCAACAGCCCCATCCTCAGCCTTATCACTATGGTTCCCATACCCCTTCCAAATTACTTTTTAAGTCCTCCACAACAACTCCAGCAAACCTGTCTGCAAGGATATTGATCCCCCCCCCTTCAGGTTCAGGTGTAACCCATGCTTTTTGTATAGGACGTACCTTCCCCAGAAGAGATCCCAATGAGCCAGAAATCTGAAACCCTGTCCCCTGCATAGATTCCTCAGGCACACATTCATCTGCCAAATCTCCAATTCTTACCCACAATGCAAAATGGTAGAGGCAGCAATCCAGAGATCAATTTCCTTGAGGTCCTGCTTTTTTGCTTTCTACTTAACTCCCTGTGTTCTCTCATTCAGGACCTCATCCTTCTTTTTACCTGTGTCATTGGTACCAATATGTACCACAGCTTCTAGCTGTTCACTCTCCCCCTTTGGAATGCTGTGAACCCGATCTGAGTTATCCCCGGATCCTTGCACTTGGGAGGCAACATAACAACCAGGTGTCTCTTTCACATCCATAGAATCTCCTACCTGCTGCTCTTCTACTCCTCTTCTCTTCTGAGCCACAGAGCCAGACTCAGTGACAGTGACTCGGTTGTCTGCGGCTTCCTTCCTGGTAATATCAAAGGCAGTATACTTAATATTGAGGGGAATGCTGCACTGGTTGCCTGTTCCCCTTCCCTTTTCGGACAGTCTGTCAGGTACCTGCTTCCTTTAACTTCTATGTGACTCCATCCCTGTAGCTCCTATCTATCACATGCTCATTCTCCAGTATGTGTCAAAAATCCTCGAGCTGCTGCTCAGTTCCTTAAAATGGTCTCTAAGGAGCTGCAGCTCGATGCGCCCTTTTTATTAGGGGGACTGGAGGTCTCCCAGAATTCCCACATCTCACACGTAGAACATACTATTAACCCTGGATCCATTCTCACCGCACTATGTGCTACTAGACAAAGATAGAGAAAATTAACTTAGTGGAAACTTAGAGCCTGTTAAACAAAAACCGTTGAGCCGAAACCTGATCACTTTAACCCCAGCCCACTCCGACAGTGGCAGCTCTGTTTAAACCTTATTCTTGAGTGTCTAAGAAAACTGAACTGTGATCACTAACTGAATGTTATTTGTTTAATAACTTGAGGGTTTGTTCCAAACATAGCAGTACAGCGTTTAATTGCCCTCTGTGGAAATAAAACAAAATGAGCATTTTATTGCACGTTGTGGCCACAATTGATCAACGTGCCTACTCAGAACTCTAGCAGAGATGCTAGAGGATTGGAACATAGCCAGTGTTGTTCTACTGTTTGAGAAAGGCTCTTAACGTCAATTAGGAAATTATAGGTTGGTGAGTCTGACGTCAGTTTGTGGGGAAGTTATTGGAAGATATTCTGAAGATCCAGAGATACGTATATACTTGGACTGATTAAGCACAGACAGCATGATCTCGTGCATGCTAGGCCATGTCAAATCAACTTTATAGAGTTTTTCATGGAGTTACCAGGAAAGTTGCAAGGTAGTGGACTTTAGCAAGGCATTTGACAAAGTCCTTCATGGGAGGTTGGTTAAGAAGGTACAGTTGCTCAGCATTCAAGATGAGGTAGTAAATTGGTTTAAACATTGGCTCTTTGGGAGAAGCCAGAGAGTGGTAGTAGATGATAGTAGACTGGAGGCCTGTGACTAGTGGAGTGCCGCCGTGATTGGTGCTGGGTCCATTGTTGTTTGTCATCTTTATCAGCGATCTTGATGATATAATGTGGTTAACTCGATCAAATATTTTGTGGATGATACCAAGATTGGGGGTGTAGTGGACAGTGAGGAAGGCTATTATACCTTGTAGAGGGATCTGGACCAGCTGGAAAAATGGGCTGAAATTGGCGGATGGAATTTAATGCAGAGAAGTGTGAGTTGTTGCAGTTTGGTAGGACCAATGGGGAGGGAGGTCTTGCACAGTGAAGAGTAGGGCACTAAGGTGTGTAGTAAAACAAAGGGATCTGGGAGGACAGGTCCGTGGTTTGTTGAAAGTGGCATCACATGTAGTAAATAGCATTGTAGAGAAATCCTCTGGCACACTGGCCGTAATGAATAAAAGTATTGAATACAGGAGATGGGATGTTATGTTGAAAAAGTATAAAATGTTCGTGAGGCCTAATTTGGAGTATTGTGTAAATAAGGTTGAAAGAGTATAGAGAAAATTTACAAGGATGTTGCCAGGTCTGGAGGACCTGAGTTATAAGGAAAGATTGAATAGGTTAGGACTATGTTCCTTAGGACGTACAAGATTTGAGAGGAGATTTGATAGAGGTGTACAAAATTATGAGGGATATAGATAGGGTAAATGCAAGCAGACTTTTTCCACTGAGGTTGAGTGGGACTACAACCAGAGTTCATGAGTTGAGGGTGAAAGGTGAAAAGTTTAAGGGGAACATGAGGGGAAACTTCCCCACTTAGAGTTATGAGAGAGTGGAACAAGCTGCTAGCACAGGTGGTGCATGCAAGCTCGATTTCAATGTTTAAGCAAACTTTGGATAGATAAATGGATGGAAAGGGGTATGGAGGACCATGGTCCTGGTGCAGGTCGATGGGAGTAGGCAGTTTAAATGGTTTCAGCATGGACTGGATGGACTGACGGGTCTGTTTCTCTGCTGTAATTTTTTATGACTGTGAATCAACAATATTAATATTACTTTTGAGAAAGCTCTGGTGATTTATCTGGCTTCCATTTCCAAATCTTGGATTGCTGAACTTCATCATAAGCAAGAACCAGGGTTAGAATTCAAGACAGTGAATTTTGGCATCACTATGGATCTCCATTGCCTGGTCAGAAGAAATATTTATACTGTCATTTTCTATCTCCAGGAGGTTCTGAATAGAAATGCTGATTTACCAAACACAGAACTGCTCAGGGAAGAAAGCTAACCTTTATCCATAAATCTGACAATTGATTCAAAGACTTGTATCAGTAGTGAAAGAGCAACATTTATTCACAGGCACATGCTCACCATATATATCAAAATGCTTCTGAAATGACAGAACCCTAATAATTTGTTAAGCATTTCATTTTAACAGTCGTTTGTCATTATTTTTACTGCTTTGTCTATCACTTAAGAGCCTGCCAGAATATCAGTCTGTGTTCAACCCTCTCACCAGGCTAGCATACAAACCTGGCTTGTTACCTAACTCTGGCTGACAGCCATGTGACTCAGCAGTGAGAAGGCCAGCTTTCATAAGCAATATATATCTAGAGTCATTATGATTTGGGGTTCAACTGAACGGGAAAGTTGGGCTCTTCTGGGGAGGAACATTGATTGTAGCGAAGGCTGTGTAAATAATGCATCATGCAAATAAATTAACAGATTGTATACCAAATAAAATGACAATATAAATATGTTTACCAAATTTTCAACTTTAACAAACAGTTACAGAAAAAGAAAAAAAATTGGAAGGACCCATTAGAGTTAAATCTGTCTAAATGTGCACCTAAATGTTGGCGCTCATTTCTGGAGTGGTTGGGTGTATAGCTTTACTCATGCCCTGACCGGAAATCTGTGTTAAGGCAACAGCCACAGTCCCAATTTCCCTTGAAGACCATCTTGAATCAACTGGCTCTCTCAGGAATATTGGCCCTTCCTACTTGGACCAATTCATCTGCACAAAGCACTTCTTACAGTGGGGTCTCTCTTTTGAATGGAATTTTGTGGCATATTTCCTTGTGACCTGCTCCGCAGCTCCTGCCAAAAAAAAACAAAACCAGATTACTGTCCTTCAGAAATCTCTTGGGCCCTGCACTCTGGAGCAGAAAGTTACAAAAGATACCAAGACAACCCCGATTGGTTGAAACCGCATTCCTAAGTTGGACAACATGGCTCCTTGTCCTTAGCCAAAGCCGGAACACTCTTACTAGCAGGATACATCACTTTTACAGAAAAATGCCAAAGTAAAAGCACCTCAGCATAGGAGTAGGAATCCTAAGTTTAATTACTAAAGTACTAAGTAGCAAATTTGAAAATGAACAAATTTTGTTACTTTATGCAAGAAAATAACTCCTCCACATGAAAAAGTGACAGCACTGCTTTATAATAAATAGGTACAAAAGAATTACATGAACTTGGCAGTGGTTGAAAGTTGCTGAAATCTCTTCCAAATCTAAAACATGCACATCACCAATTCTGGTTCATGATATTTACAAAAATTAATTGCTATGTTGTTGGCCTTCCAACGCTAAGGCTCTTGCTTCTGAAATTGCATCACTAAAATTTGTTTCCTCTTTACTTATCTCTTATTCTTTAAAATATCCGTTAAAATCTGACTCTTTGGCCATGCATTAAACTATTTAAATGTGTGATCCAGTGTAAAATATTTGAATGATCTGTTAAATACTGAAGTATGCTTTGTAAAGTTAAAGGTTCTAACCTGTTATCTTACAGAACTACAGGATCATTATACTAGAGACGTATGACATTCAACCTATCACAGTTGTGCCTCCTTTTCATAAAACAATCTAGTTCACTCTATTCCCCCACTCCTCCCCTTTCATCCTCCATATACTTTACATTCAAATACTTTACCATTTTCTTTTAGAAAGCTACAATTGATTTTGATCATAAATTCAGGCATTTTATCATGTTTCTAAATGTTTTCCTTAGATCAGCTCCAGATCATTTGCTACAAGTTTTTAATGTCATGTTTGATTCTTCATACTTTTGTGAAATGAAAAGGTTTTTCTCTGCTCAACCTATCTAAATGTAGCTATCTCAAATCTCTCAATCTTTCCCATTATGAAGAGATCTCTCCAGCTTCCTCAATCGACTCCCATTCCTTGCTTCCTGTAACTATTTGAACAGAGCTTTTCTGCACCATCCTTGGTGATTTCACAAGCTTC
This sequence comes from Hemitrygon akajei, assembly GCF_048418815.1. Lineage (NCBI taxonomy): Eukaryota > Metazoa > Chordata > Chondrichthyes > Myliobatiformes > Dasyatidae > Hemitrygon > Hemitrygon akajei. The sequence continues at coordinate 49,142,195 of NC_133146.1, read as the reverse complement.
GGAGAATGAAGTGAGCTAAACTGATACAGTAGTCTAGTTGGGACCTTACAGTGCAATATCAAGGCTTTCAGCAGCTTTTTGCTTCTGTATGCCTCTGCATCTCTATTTATGATGCATATATCTCCTGTCCTTCATTAAATTCATATGTATTCCAGCATATTCAAGTACTTATCCAAAATTATGCCAAGGACTCTGTCCCTGGGGGCATTTTAAGATTGCATCACTTACACTGTCTCTCACATCTCTACATTAAATGATACTGTGTCTGCCAACTTTTAAATTGGAAAAAAATCCTCCCCAATAGTCACCCATTAGTCCCAACAAACCTTGAATTTCTACTCTGCATAACTATAAAAAAGAACTCTAAGCAAACAGCAAAATATCAGAAGACCAAGCACACTCCCTTGCCTGCTCCAGTTGTTCTAAGTGTGCTATCCAAATACTTATTCCATCCGTGAGCCCTGTCAACAAATCCTGGAAGGATTTTGAACCTGGATTTGTACAGAATAGTAAATCAGGACTATTAATGGGGAAAAGAAAACACAAAGTTACTAGGACAACTGTCCTTGAAATGAAAATAATGGTTTTCCTTCCAATGCAATTTGCATTTACTTTAGGGTCTGTGATGCTATGTTACCTGCACTTTCACACTTCCATCATTTCGTCTAACCCTATAATCCTACAGGAAATCTGAGCTATTCTGTTTTTTTTTTCATCAAATCCAATTTTAATTCCCCAATCATTGGCGTCAATGGTTATGATTCTAAGATTTGAAATTCATTATTAGATAGAATTTATAATAATACAGCTCAATAATACAGCCCTTTGGCCCACTGTTTTTGTGCTGAACTTTCAAAGTGCCAACCTGAACTAATCAAATGGTCTTCAAATGGTCTGTATCCCTCAGTTTACTGCCTGTTCACGTGTTTGTCTCAGTGCCTCTTAAGCATTACTATAGTAGACACTCTTAGGCACATATGTACAGCTAGGGTGGCTAAGAATTTTGCAGAGTACTGTAGCAATTTATGTATTGCTGCTGTGGACAATACACTAGCAAGTAAATGTTCTATTTTGTTTCATTTCCATAGATCACTGTGGACAAAAGAAATTATAAGTACCAGTCACACATTGCAGTGAGATGAAACTGCAGTTACATAATACTTTTTGTTTACATTGTTTCAGAGTTTTTAAAATTGCCTTTTTACTTTGTTAATAAGAAACATCCTTGTATGTGGTTTGTTTACAGTGGACCTCTTGGGACTTCTGAAATGGCGGTCAAACACAAATTTGCTGCAGCAGAATTTGAGGCAGTTGATGAAAGTGGATGGAGAGGAGGTTGTTAAGGTAATTGGCTTCCATTTTCTGAAAAAAATCAGATGTGTACATTAAATTTCCTAAGCTAAGATTTGTGTGCATTCATGTGTGAGTGTAATTTAAGATAAAAAGTAGCCACTCATTAAGATGCAAAGTTGCAATTAGTTTTAATACTTAAACTCCAAGTGTAATTTTGCTTTTGAAATGAAAGGACTTAACTGGATTTGGCACTTTATCGCAGTATTACTGAAACACTGCACTAATAAAAGATCCAAACTAGAGATAAGATACTGAACAAAAGCTGTACCTGCCCTGAAGTGGTTGCAATAAATCCCTTGACATTTGATGTGAGAAACACAGTTGTATTGGATTATCCAATCTTATCATTATTTATTGTGAGACTTTGTTGCTGCATTCTCCTCTTACTAGAGTGACAACACAGTTCAGAAAAGACAGGTGCAAGTATTTCAATATTAGTTTTCTTCATATATTTATTTTCATGTATATTCACGAATTCTTGAAAAAAGTAGATCTTAAAGTTCAAAGTAAATTTATTATCAAAATATGTATATGTTATTATATACTACCTTGAGCTTCACTTTCTTGCATATTTACAAGGATAAAAGATTACAATACAATTTTACAAATAGCTGCATAAACAGACAAAATCTGAGAAATAATTGCAAAAGAAGACAAGCTGGGGCAAATAAAAAATAATATTGAGCAAGTAAATTGTAAATATCTCAATTATCTGTGGTCCTTAAAATTTTAGTTCATTATTGATGCCTAAGGGGTCTGCTGTGTTGTTCTCTGTAATCTCAAGGCAGAACCAGAATCAGGTTTAATATCACAGGTATATGTCGTGAAATTTGTTGTTTTATAGCAAGAGTACCTTGCAATACATAGTAGGAATTACATGGCAATACATGTACAAAGACTGCTGTTGTGCTTTCTTTATGTTGAGCACAGGACAGATCCTCAGAGATGTTGTTACTGAGAAACTTCTGATCCCTTGATGAGGACTGGTGTGTGTTCCCTTGACTTGCCCTTCCTGAAGCCCTCCAAACAATTCTTTGATCTTACTAACATTGAATGCAAGGTTGTAGCTGTGATACCACTCAATCAGCTGATCCATCTCACTCCTGTACACCTCTTCATCACCATTTGAAATTCTTCAAACAATAGTTGTGTCTTTGGCAAATTTATAGATGACATTTGAATTGCGCTTAGCCACACAATTGTGCGACTAGTACAGTAGGCTAAGCACAAGTCCTTGATGTGCGCCAATGCTGAATGTCAGTGAGGAGATGTTATTTACGATCTGCACAGTCTGTGGTCCTCCAGTGAAGAAATCAAGGATCCAGTGGCAGACACGGAGGTACAGAGGCTTTGTACTTTAAAAAAAAAAGAAACTGAGGATATGTATGATTGTGTTGAACGCTAAGCTGTAGTTAGTAAACAGCAGTCTGACATTAGTATTACTATTGTCCAGGAGATCTGAGACAGTGAATAGCCATTGAGATGGCATGCATTGTAAACCTGTGGTTAATGAAACTAAATAACTTACAGCATTTCAGATTGCATGATTAACTACTATAGAAGCTCTACTGATGGATGCAAAGAAAGATGAAGGAAATTGGGCATCACTGGCACTCATCCCAGCATAGTCTGCATAGCCTTTTTCTTGTGTTTGTGTTTTATTAAAGCAATGAAATATTCAGAGAATGGAGTTTTTTACTGTGGTGCTTAACCAAACAGTTTAAAAAAAAATAAAAAACAACTGTAATTTGGTTTGTATATGTTCAAATCTATATCTATGTTTCAGTTTCTGCAAGATACACTTGATGCACTTTTTAATATCATGATGGAGAATTCTGACAGTGACACTTTTGACACATTAGTTTTTGATTCTTTGGTAAGTAGAATCTTTGGTGCTATTCATATTTTCATATTACTTATGTTAACTAGCTTAGTGCTAAATAACTATGAATTGATTAGTTCTGTAATCATTAGTGTTTAATGTTAATAAATTGATAAAGGTAAAATTTGCTGCCATTTCATGTTTGTTCTCAAGCTTCAGAATTTTCTTCACAGTAAAATACAAACTAATAATAAACTTAATTGTTACAATGATATTGGAGGTCAATCAAATCTTTTTTCTGTCAGCCTACTTTGACATATTAGATGCTAATATTGTGGATGGAGTTGAATCTCATCTTTTTGTGTTGTTACCTTGAGGACAGGTTTTTATAAGTTTTCTGTGAAATTTTAAAATTTCATTCTTGTTTTCAGAATTTCATTGTCTTATCTCACTTTCTCTGTGACTCCTTCTCTGGCACTGCAACCCTCCACAACAATGTACTGTTCCAGCATTGGCAGTTTTTGTTTTTGCTGATTTTGCTTTCATCTATTAATGACAATTCCTTTAATTGTCTGGGCTTTAAACTCTGGTCTTTCCTTCCTTGATCTCTTTGCTTTTCTAGAACAACACACACAAAATGTTGGAGCAAGTTAACAGGTCAGGCAACATCCATGAACAGAAGTAAACATTCAACATTTTGTGTCGAAATCAGACCATGTTCTTTTTCCTCCATAGCTGCCTTACCTGCTGAGTTCCTCCCAGAATTTGTGTGTGTTGATTCAGTTTAATAGCATATGATTTTGCAGTTATTTTCTGTCTTAGCTCCCAGCATAAATCATTTCAATTTATTTTCGATATTATTTGGATTTTCAAATTTGTTATACAAATTTAATACAAAAGAATCTATCAACCGCAATATATCAAGTAATTAGATGTAGACTAATTAAGAAAATGGTCTCTATAAAATAATTTTATTCATTTAAACTAATTTGTTTCTTTTCCCTCTACAGGTATTTATAATTGGACTGATTGCTGATAGAAAATTCCAGCATTTCAACCCTGTTCTTGAAACGTACATCAAAAAGCACTTTAGCGCAACTTTGGCTTACACGTATGTTTTATAAAAACTGATGTTTCATGTTTGTATAACCCCCTGGGTCGCCTCAGGCTCGCTCAGCTCGTTCTCGTCTAGGGGGAGCAGCCTTCGGCCCCGCCAAACTGGGTAATCAGCTGGTGTGGATGCTGTGTGATGTCCCCGCCTTGCCCAAAACCAGACAGTACACCATATGCGATTAAATGAGTACAATTTATAAAGGTTACTATAACTAAGTGATTAATAACGATACAGTATATATGAAGGAAAAAAAAATAAAGAAAAGGCGCCAAACTTATCAAAGTCCAAACCACTTCATGCGCAACCGTTGGAGCTCAATTACTGAAGTCTTCTGGCCACCATTCGATCCCCTCCGAACTCCTGGACTTGCAGCTCAGGACCACCCGAAGTGGTCAACCAAGCACATCTATCTTCGTCTCCTCTCCTCGGGGTACCTCCTGGCCTTGGACCCCCCCCCATTGGGGTCCGTACCTCGCCCAGTTTACAGCATCGCGTTCTCTCTCTCTCACCCCCTTGTGCCGACTCTCCAAAATGCCCGCCAACAATAGCTTACAGACTCAGAAGAAAGAACAACATTAATCCCAATTGGTTAACAAAGGAATACAATTCTCGTTATCAGTAAATTTTAACCCAAACAAGCTTCCAGCACTCTCTCACAACAAAGAAGCCATTTTGATTACATGCACAGTAACAAAGAAAAAGAAGAAATCCCCTTTACACTCTCCCCCCACCAAATAAAAGTCATGTCCTCATGACTATTAAATAACTCGCCACCTTTCCTGCCAACACACCCTAACCCAAGCACAAACAGTGACATCTCCTCCCCACAGAGTAAACCTCACGCTCTGTTCCTCAGGCGCTACATAGGCTAACTTATCTGGGAGATTCCTAACCCTCAGAGACCTCTGTACCCCCTCACCTAAACCCTTCAGGCTCGGACACAACTGGGGATACCTCGGGCCCACTACCAACTCCTCTCTCAACCTCTCACTCATGCCCCCCACTGCACACAGCTAACCCTCCCCACTACACCTGACTCAGTGGGAGAAGGGCCAAAGGTCTCTTCCTCAATCGAGGGAAAGTCAGCAAAAGGCAGCATGTACCACACATCCAGCACATTATCCATCGAATCTGTATTCTTCCTCATTTCTGCGATCGGTAGCTGCGGTTTGATCTTCTCCAAACGGAAACACGTGGCCTGCACTGCTCCTGCAGTCTCTTCAGCCTCCTGTTCAGTATTCACTGCACTTCTCTCCAGCTTTTTCTTCCTCATGACTTCTTCCAGATCAACTTTCTCCAGTCTCTCCGTCTTCATTTCAAACTTGATTCCATAGAGACAGTCACTCACGAGCTGCGACCTTCGCCGGCCCTGGCCCGTGTCCAGAAAACACTTTAACTCTGTAGTTCTCAGCCGCTCCTGCAACGACCTCACTTCATATTCTTCTGAGGCAAATCCAAATACCAAGAGATCATCCACATACACCAAAACTCCAAATGCCTCCACATCCCCCATGGTCTTCCACATGCCCCGCAGGAAGGTTGCAAGGGCTCCGGATATGCCCTGTGGCATCTTTTCAGACCGGAAGACTCCTAGGGAATTTATAACGGCCGTCTTCTCCTTGTCGGCCCCACTCATCGGGATCTGGCAACATCCACTCCTCAGATCCAGCACCTTAAACCACTTCACACCCTCAGGGCCATATTCTGGTCACTGACAGTGCGCCTCTTCAGCGCAATATAATCCACACGCACGCTGCCTATGTCTTCCACGGCTTCAGGGGCCAGTCGCCGCAACCTCTCTCTCACCGAGGTGTCTTCAGCGGTCAACTCCCCTCCCTCGTGGTATTTCGCAGCGTCCACTAACAGGGTCTCACCCTCAGATACTTCCCCCAGGCCGTACCACCACCGGCTCTTGTTTGAATTCGGTATCGGCCCAATGCTGCTACACACGTCCGCACAAGCAGCTCGAAACTCTGGGTGCATCGACAATACCTCCAAACAGCGCTCACCCGCCTCCTCCGGGCAGGCCCCCAAGCGCACCAGCAGGATATTGGTTCTCTCCAGAACCGAAACGCTGCCCGTCTCAATAGTGTCTGGACACATCAGCATTAACGATTCACGAACCTCAGTCACCTCCACATTTGCCTCTAAGAACTCCATTTTCACTGACCAACAACCGTCGTCTGGATAATCACTGGCACTGGTACCCCAAAAGTCCAGTGCCCTCAATGTCGTCAAGGGTAAATGCTTCCAATAACGGTTATAAAACAAACTGTACAGCAACTTAACCGGTGCCCCGATGCCGAAGATGGCTTTAACTTGACTTCCATCCATCTGTAACAACACCTGTGTGCGTGGTCCCTCTAAACCTTCAGGAATAGGATCTGTTCCTTTTGGGAGTTTCTTGGTACATTGCTAGGAACGTGCTCCCCCAGAGACCCCAAGCCGTTCCCCCACTGGGCCTCCTCCAAGTTTCCCGACACCTCTCGGATCAACTGAACAACTGAGGGAGGAGCTGATCCCCCTGACACTGCAAGCAATTTATCTGCCCTCCTAACCAAAAGGGATACCCTAAAAACTTTCCACCATCTCCTGCGATGGATATGATAAGCCCCCCAGCTGAGGCATTTGACTTCCAGTCGAACCACACGCATTTTCCCACACTTTCACATAACTGACAGCTGTCACCCCGAGGTAATTGTACCCGACAGTTCTAACAATGCCACCAGCCCGCCTACTCAAACTTCCAACCAATTCCTGTCGCTTTCCCTCAGCCAAGCACTGCCACTCACCCAACAACTGAGAGGTCCGCTCCGCCCCTTTAGGGCTGGACATTATTCCAACAACCGGGCAGAGCCTACCACTGCTGAAACATCCCAACCTGTCACTCCTCACTCTCCAAACAGTACGGACAACCCATGGCCCCACCACCATTTCGTCAACGCTAGTCGGAACTCGAACAACGCCCTCTGGGGCACCAACAGCCACCCCACCCAACACACGTGCAGCGATAACCAGCAATCGCACACCCACAATGGCACACCAGCTCTTCGCCGCAGACATAATTTAAAGAGGGTGATCACACAGCTTCCACAAAAATCAATCCCGGACGAGCACCCCACAATGTAACCCCCCGGGTCGCCTCAGGCTCGCTCAGCTCGTTCTCGTCTAGGGGGAGCAGCCTTCGGCCCCGCCAAACTGGGTAATCAGCTGGTGTGGATGCTGTGTGATGTCCCCGCCTCGCCCAAAACCAGACAGTACACCATATGCGATTAAATGAGTACAATTTATAAAGGTTACTATAACTAAGTGATTAATAACGATACAGTATATATGAAGGAAAAAAAAAATAAAGAAAAGGCGCCAAACTTATCAAAGTCCAAACCACTTCGTGCGCAACTGTTGGAGCTCAATTACTGAAGTCTTCTGGCCACCATTCGATCCCCTCCGAACTCCTCGACTTGCAGCTCAGGACCACCCGAAGTGGTCAACCAAGCACATCTATCTTCGTCTCCTCTCCTCGGGGTACCTCCTGGCCTCGGACACCCCCCCTTTGGGGTCCGTACCTCGCCCAGTTTACAGCATCGCGTTCTCTCTCTCTCACCCCCTCGTGCTGACTCTCCAAAATGCCCGCCAACAATAGCTTACAGACTCAGAAGAAAGAACAACATTAATCCCAATTGGTTAACAAAGGAATACAATTCTCGTTATCAGTAAATTTTAACCCAAACAAGCTTCCAGCCCTCTCTCGCAACAAAGAAGCATTCCTACTTTTAACAAAAACAAAGAAGCCATTTTGATTACATACACAGTAACAAAGAAAAAGAAGAAATCCCCTTTACACTTGCAATCTTATATATTATGATTCGAATATATTCTGTTTCATTTCTACCTTAGGTTAAAGCATGTTTTCAAGATTTTTGTTATAAGTAATAGACATTTCTTCTATAGGAAGGTTCCACAAAACATGTTCACTTTCTTTATTTTATGACTAATAAAAGGATTCCTGGTTCAATTAAAACTCTCCTTTAGGTCACTAATTCCTTGGAATTCTCCACTTGTATCTGGAATACTTCAGCATAATTCCTATTGCTGCTGATGGCTTGCATTTGGCAGTCTAAAAATCATTTGAGCAGACATCCACAAAGAATATTTCATTATTGGAAAATTGCTGGTGCCATGCATGTTCTCATAAATATGTTTAACAGTATTTTGAATGTCTTAAGGAAAAAGGTGAAGGGCAGTCTTTTAGGTGTAGATAGAATGTTTTAATTCTCAAATTATAAATAGAGGTTTAAAAAAAAATCCAATTCAGAATTTTACCCAAGTAAGTTACAACAACATTCATTTTTCGTAAGGGATGTGAAGCTGGAAAGCACATTAGGAAAAAAGTAGAGAGAGAATTTCAGTTTCAACAATTACATTCTGCAGTTCTACAGCTGATTATAACTGCTGATTTTGAATGAATTTGGAGAGGATCAAGGAAGCAATATTTCTCCTACCAGCCAATACTTGATTGGCTATGTCTGAACTAAGTGTCAATGAATGCTTAAACAATCTGTATTCATTACCTGTGGTTTATCAAGAATATATTGTATCCTTGAATCATGAATGATCAATAGCAGATGTTTTATTTTGCTAATTGCTGAAATTCCTGCAAAAGGTGAACCTTACGGGGAATTCCCTGTCGTAAATTTGGTCAGGAAGCTAGCTTTGACCTTTTTTGTGTGGTCTGGGCATAAAATAACATCTTGAGAAAAGGCAGAAATGCTTCTGGAGCATAAATGCCGTGACAACACATTAAACCATATCCTGGGTTGCCTCAGCTGTTGAAGGTGTCAGATATTTTAAATGTGTGTAACATTTTTGTGCATTTCAGTTTAAAATTTAAAAATAGTTAAAGGTAAAGCTCTTAAATATTTCAAGTACTTTGCAACTTACTAATTGAATAAAACTTGACTGGCTCCCTTGAAGACATTCCCCTTCTTGAAATGAATGGAATCACTGAACCTGTGCCATGTCAAACCAGGTCTGGTTCAGTTGGCAAATGTTTCAGCATAGACATTTGGTAACTGCAGGAAGTTGGTATAGTGTATGTAGCTTCATGAAGAATCCAACATGATAAAGGACATTTCAAAATTGGTCAAAATCTAGGCCATGGATTGTGCCCAATGAGTCATTCTTTAGATTTCAACTCCTTTGGTAACATATATTGAATGCCTCACTTAAGCACTCAGTTTTCCATCACATCTATACGTCACCAGTATCACTGAAAGTTACAACCCATATGATATAATCAGCTTTTCAGTTAGGTGTCATAAACTATGAGGAGGGTAAGAATAGACTTCAAGGGACTGTGGGCAGGTGGATGGAGAGAGTAGACAAATGCAAGTAAAATATGTTGGTGCATTTTGTTAGGGTGAATGAGAATGGACATTCAAATCTACTCTAAGGTGTTTAGGAACAGAGACCTCAGGGCATATGGTATGTTCATAAATTTTCTTGCTTCACTCACTGTGCCATGGTTCTTCTAGTCTATTCAAACTTACTGGGTTCATTGGAAAAAGTATTTTAGAATGCGTACAATCTATAAAAAGTGAACTAAAATTGTTTGGGACATTAGTAACAATAACATTAATAATCAATAAATTCTGCCCCTTTCTGCCATCACCAAAAACCCAAGTTTGCTAGATTATCAGAATTTTCAATCTATTTTGGTTTCCCTAATTATATGGAATTATACCTCTGAAACGCCGGCACTATGCCTACCTTATTAAATCTTCCATAAACTTAATTATATTCTGTCACACCTCAGTTTTGCCTATCCTTAGAAAGGAATACTTAAGAACATTCAAACTTTTCAGATAACATTTAATTTCTCAGTGTAGGTATCAATATAGATTATCCTTGGAAGGCTCTTCAGAGCTATTTTTGAAATGAAAAGCAGAACACCGAAGTTTGGGTTTAGGGTAGGTTGATTAGACTCATAATTAGGCCTGTACTTTGCACCATCCTTTGGTACCTTCCGCTAAAAATGGATACCACATTTCTTAAATGTATCATTCTGTAGTATATTGTGGAGAGAATTGAGATACCATATTGTGAAATTATACAGAGTAAAAAAAATTACAAGATCTTATGTCTGTTGTTTGGCAACTAGTCATTGTATCACAAGAGATGAGGGAAGTGTTGCATCATAAGGGTTCAGACATTGATATAGAAGCATTTTTAAAGATTAAAGTGTAATTAAGTGATGGATTTTGGAATTGACAACATCATAATTTTCATTTAGGAAGCTCACCACTGTTTTGAAAAACTACGTGGACAACTCGGAGAAACCTAGCGTAACAGACCAACTGTTCAAAGCAATGAAATCCTTAGAATATGTCTTCAAATTCATTGTTCGTTCAAGAATACTCTTTAATCAGTAAGTATTAAGATTTTTTCACGAATTTAGTATTTGTACTCGTGCACCCATGGAAAATTGTTTTACATATTGCTAACTAATTTGATTTCAAGTCTCATAAAATAATGAATTTTATTTATGAAAATTGTACCTTCCATATTCATATTTAAGACTACATAACAGAGTTCAGTTTTTTTCATAGATTCTTTACATGTCTAGTTGAACTTGTCCTCTGTTCATCAATCCTTCAATCCATCTGAAGATTTGGTCATGAAACCGATCACACTACTGATTTTCAAATGCAGTCCTCCAGTTTTGTTCATTTGGGAGTTCATTTCTGGCATGACTTTTTAAACATTCTTTTGTACTTTTTTCACTAAGTCAGGATAAAAGTTGAATATTGATGGAGGCAATTTATAGAGGGGAATTGTCTGTCAAAATCTACATTGATGTCAGTGTAGTTGATAGGTTATTGTAGGACTGTTCAAAACCAACTCAAATCCCTCATGTCAAATATTGCCTTTCTTGGTGGTGTTATCTTTACCTTAAAACTAGCAGTCTTATCTCTGAATCAGAATAATGGGATGATTGAAATTATCATAGAAATCTTAGGATATAATTTGGTCTGACCGCTGAATGCCAATTCAAAACTTCAGCACTTTTGGAGATCTTTCTTTTGAAGAGATTTTAAATAGGCTTGTCACTAAGGCATGAAGAAGCTGGCAGTGCTTTTTGCAGAAGACCCAAAGCGATCTTTAGAAGTTTGTCAAAGTTTTATCAATCTTCAGTTGATAGTTAATTGTATAATTATTTAAAATAATTAAAAAATCAAAACAAAAGTTATACAAAACTCTGAGAGCTATAGATAGGGTTAATTGCAAGCAGGCTTTTGCCACTGAGGTTGGGTGTGACTAGAACTAGAGATCATACGTTAAGGATGAAAAGTGAAATATTTAAGAGTAACAGGAGAGGGAACTTCTTCACTCAGAGTAATGAGAGTGTGGAATGAGCTACCAGTGGAAGTAGTGGATGTGGATACATTTAACAGAAATTTGGCTAAGTACAAGGATATTCATTGATTCTATTGTATTTGTTTTGTTCTATTGTGAATGCCTGCAAGAAAATGGTTTGCAGGTAGTATATGGTGACATAGAGTGTTTTGATAATAAATGCACTTTGAATGTTTGAGGTGCAGGTTGATGGGACGAAGCAGAATAACAGTCTGACATGGACTAGATGTGCTGTAATGGTATATGACTCTAAATGGAGACAGAGAGACTGTTGATGTTGAAACCTAGAGCAAACACAAAAAACTGGAGGAAAGTTAAATCAAAACTTTAATTCCTTCTGTTGTCACCAGCTTATTTGTAATCAAATGTGGTGAAATGCCACCTTGTATATGGTACATAGGATGGATCATAGAAGTTATTGCTGTATAGAAAGCAGGTATTTATTGGGTGTGAGGGAACATAGTTGGTGGCATCCTGAGAAAGGGAGAACTTGAATATATAATGGGAAGTAAGAAGGTTCAGCTAATACAATGGAGTGTATTTTTCTGTAATTGGCATCATGCCTAATTGAATGATTTGTCTGTTTTTAAATATTATACCACTGGTTTGAAGGGTAAGACAGTAATTTCTGTATGTTCTTCATTTATTATAATGATGGCAGCTAATGTACACATGAATAAGAGTGAGGTATTCATCTTTTTGTACTAGTTCTATTAAGACTTTATAAAGAACATTAAACAGTAAAAACAAAACTAAACTAAATCAATATTTGTTGAGACCACCCTTTGACTTTAAAACTTGATCAATTCTCTTAGGTACACTTTTGTGCAGTTATGTAAGAAAATTGGCTGTTACGTTGTTCCCAGCATCTTGGAGAACGTGCCACAGTTCTTCTGCAAACTTTGGCTCTCTGTCTTGCTCCTGTCTCTCCTGTTAATTACACACAGCCTTGATGATGTTGTCGTCAGGGTTCTGTGGAGGCCGTGCCATCTGAAACCATATAAAAATTTCAGTCTCTAAGACTTTTGCACTGTACTGTATGCCAGTGATATTAAACCTATTCAGATTCTGATAATCAATTAACTTAGTTTTCTCAGGAGGGTTGTTTGGTGTTGAATCTGAAGCAGAATCAGGTTTTTAATATCATTGGCATATGTCGTGAAATTTGTTTTGCAGCAGCAGTACAGTGCAATACATAATATAAAAAACAAATTACAGTAAGAAGAAAATATATAAAGAAATTTAATTAAATAGTGCTAAAAGAGAGCAAAAGAGAAAAAAAAGTGAAGTAGTGTACATTCTCCATTCAGAAATCTGATGGCAGAGGAGATGAAGCTGTTCCTTAAATGTTGAGTGTGTCTTCAGGCTTCAGCAGATGTAAATAATTTGAAAAGAGAGTTTTCAAATAAAGTCCGTGAAAATGAAAATAAAACACATTAGAGCACTACAGATAAGTAGAGATAATGAAATAAACTGTTATGTTGTACACTTACTTTTTCCAACTTAAAGCTGCATCCAGCAACGGAGTATTGGTCAGCTACAATGCTGTCCATCCTTCAGCACATGTTTTACTTCACTTTTTGATCAGGAACACAGAAATTAAATGTGCTGCAGATTAGACAACATCTGTGGAGAGAGGAACACAGCTGATGTTTCAGGGTGATGGTAGTTCATTAGACTGAACTCCATTCTAATGGAATGTCGTTGACCTAAAATCGATTGTTTTGTTTGCCTTTAGTAACTGATTAGCTGAACATTTGCAGCATTTTCAGTTTTATTTGAGCTTTGTATATCATTGCGATGATATTTTAAATAAGACCATAAGACATAGGAGCAGAATTAGGTCATTTGGCCCATCAAGTCTGCTCCACCTTTCAATCATGGCTGATCCTTATTTTTCTCCTTCTCAACCCCAGTTCCCGGCCTTCTCCTCAGAACCTTTGGTGCCATGACCGTTCAAGAACCTATCAATCTCTGTCTTAAATACACCCAACAACCTGGTCTCCACAACTGCATGTGGCAACAAATTCCACAAATTTACAACCCTTTGGCTAAGTAAATTTCTCTGCAACTGTGTTTTGAATGGACACCCCCTATCCTGTACCCTCTTGTTCTAGACTCTCCCATCATGGGAAACATCCCTCTCACATCTGCATTGTCTAGGCCTTCTAACATTCAAAAGGTTTCAGTGAGTTCCCATTCATCCTTCTAAATTCCAGTGAGTACAGACCCAGAGCCATCAAATGTTCCTCATATGCTAACCCTCTCATTCCTGGAATCATCCTAGTGAGCCTCCTCTGGACCCTCTCCAATGCCAGCACATCTCTTCTATGATGAGGAGCCCAAAACTGTGCGCAATACTCAAGGTGAGGCTTCACCAGTGCCTCAGCATCACATCCCTGCTCTTGTATTCTAGACCTCTTGAAGTGAATGCTAACATATTGCACTTGCCTTTCTCATCACCAACTCAACCTGCAAGTTAGGTTAAGTTAGGCCACACTTAGACTCCCTCCAGTTCGCCTACCAGCCCCGACTAGGAGTTGAGGATGCCATCGTTTACCTGCTGAGCCATGTCTACGCCCACCTGGACAAGCCGGCGAGCACTGTGAGGGTCATATTTTTTGACTTCTCCAGTATGTTCAACACCTTCCGCCCTACTCTGCTGGGTGAAAAGCTGACAGTGATGCGGGTGGATGCTTCCCTGGTGTCATGGATTATTGATTACCTGACTGGCAGACCACAGTACGTGCGCTTGCCAGTGCACAGCACTGGGGCTTCACAGGGGACTGTCCCGTCTCCCTTTATCTTCACCATCTACACCTCGGACTTCAACTACTGCACAGAGTCTTGCCATCTTCAGAAGTTTTCTGATGACTCTGCCATAGTTGGATGCATCAGCAAGGGAGATGAGGCTGAGTACAGGGCGACGGTGGGAAACTTTGTCACATGGTGCGAGCAGAATCATCTGCAGCTTAATGTGAAAAAGACGAAGGAGCTGGTGGTGGACCTGAGGAGAGCTAAGGCACCGGTGACCCCTGTTTCCATCCAAGGGGTCAGTGTGGACGTGGTGGAGGATTAGAAATACCTGGGGATACGAATGGACAATAAACTGGACTGGTCAAAGAACACTGAGGCTGTCTACAAGAAGGGTCAGAGCCGTCTCTGTTTCCTGAGGAGACTGAGGTCCATTAACATCTACCGGACGATGCTGAGGATGTTCTACGAGGCTGTGGTGGCCAGTGCTATCATGTTTGTTGTTGTGTGCTGGGGCAGCAGGCTGAGGGTAGCAGACACCAACAGAATCAAGAAACTCATTCGTAAGGCCAGTGATGTTGTGGGGGTGGAACTGGACTCTCTGATGGTGGTGTCTGAAAAGAGGATGCTGTTCAAGTTGCATGCCATCTTGGACAATGACTCCCATCCACTCCATAATGTACTAGTTAGGCACAGGAGTACATTCAGCCAGAGACTCATTCCACCGAGATGTAACACTGAACGTCATAGGAAGACATTCCTACCTGTGGCCATCAAACTTTACAACTCCTCCCTCGGAGTGTCAGACATCCTGTGCCAATAGGCTGGTCCTGGACTTATTTCCACTTGGCAAGATTAACTTATTATTTAATTATTTATGGTTTTATATTGCTATATTTCTTCACTATTCTTGGTTGGTGTGGCTGTAACGAAACCCAATTTCCCTCAGGATCAATAAAGTATGTCTGTCTATCTGTCTGTCTGTCTCTCTTAACCTTTATTCCAGTCATGGAATCAGACAGCGTGGGAAAGGACCCTTCAGCCACCAACCATCAATTATCCATCTGTGCTAATTCCATTTACCTGCACTTTGTCCATAGGTTACTGTACTCTGCTCATTCTACTGAACCTCATGGAGCCATAGAAAGTACAACACAGAAATTGACATTTTGGCCCAAATTGTTAAGCCAACCTTTTTGTCTGTCTACTGTAATAGCATTTTCCCTATAATGTATATATCTTTTATCAACCAAACCTCCCCTCAAATTCCCCTCAAATCTTCCATAAAACACCTTCCTTTCAGCTTTAAATCCATGCCAACTTGATTGTGATACCCTTGTATCAAATATTGTACAAACCCATGCAAAAAAGATTATGATTTTCTAACTTGTGCATCTATGACTTTAATAACTTTACATGCCTCTATCGGGTCACCCCTCAACCTCCAGGGAAAATAAACCCAGCTTATCCAATCTCTTCCTATAACCCAGTACCTCCAATCTAGGCAATATTCAGGAGAAATTCCTCTGTACTCAACAACAAAACCACATCTTTCCTATAGTGTGGTAAGCAGAATTGCACAAAAATATTCCATGTCCAGACTAACCAGTGTTTGTGCTGTTGTAACACAACATTCCAACTTTTATATTCCACGCCCCTATCTGTGAAGACAAGCTTGTTGAATGCCTCCATTGCCACCCTATCTGCCTGTGTTATCACTTTCCGGGAACTATGGATTTGGAATTTGTAGTCCCTCTGTTCATCAGCATTCCTTAGTATCCTTGCATTAACTGTATATATCTTACCTCTACTTGACTTTGCAAAATCTGCTACCTCAAGTTCATAAGGATTCGTTTTCATCAGCTTGTGTTGCATCCAACTTGGAATCTGTTCTACAAAATGCTTTAGTCTTGGGTAACCATCTTCACTATGCACAGCACCAGCAAACTGAATGTCCACTACAAGATTGCAGAATCCTTCAGGATGAGAAATATCCCCCCAGTATCTAGCAGTCAAGCAATCTCGAAACCTTCTATTTCGCACTTACTTTATTTTAATCTCCAGGCAGTAAAAGTCATTTCTGCTCAATATTCTGTCATAAGGTAATATTGTCATCTGATTTAAAATACTGCTCTGCTTTATTATGCATCCTACCAAAGTGGATATATTCCCATTTTTCTGCATAATATTCCATCTGCAAATTTTCACCAAAGTTAGTATAAAGAGATCAAGTATAATGTTACAGCTAAGGAATTCATACATAAATTTTTATTTTTAAAGATGGTGTTGGACTTAAGTTATGGGTAAAGAAAATAATAAGCTCTTCAGATATCTTTTGCGGAATAACAGAATTGCATGCGATTCAATTTCTGAAATTTCAAGGAAAAAATCCAGAATAATATTGTATAAACACGATTTTACTTATCACTAAACCTGTAATACTGTTGCATTGCTTGGACTTAATAATAAATCCATGTTGTTATCAAACTTAAAGCTTTAATGAATATTTCATTGAAAATTATTTTGAATTAATTGACAAGTTAATTCATTTGTTTTACCAAATTTGCCAGAATTATAAAATGTTAACCTGGTTTGTTTGTTTCTTTCAAGATTATATGAAGATAAAGGTGAAAGTGACTTTATGGATTCCTTGAGACAGTTGTTCAGATCAATTAATGACATGATGAGCAGCACTTCAGATCAAACAGTAATAGTTAAGGTATATTGTGCTTGAATTTTTTTAAAGTTATTGAAAGCTTCTCCATATATTTTTCTAAGCTTGATTTAATTGCAAATATGGATTGTTCAAAGTTTGGAAGATTATTTCTGGAAACATGCATGAGGTCTGCAAAGTGTATGTTAAGGTTAAATATAACTACAAATACAATCCTTTATTGATGTTAAAATGTATGAATAGTAATACATATTTGTAAAATAAAAGCATGTTTTTCTCTCCCTTGCCCCCAACAATTCCTAGCTCTGGTTGCATTGGTGAACAACTTCATAGTAGGAATCTTCTTTTGGGCATTTGAGCTCTGGTACTCTTTAAGATATTAAGATCTATTTTAATATCTTACAATCACTGTGGCTTTAACAGACGCATATTTAGTGTTGGCATGCTTTACCTAGCAGAAGACTTCCATTTGCACCATGCATTCTTCACTGCAACCTGAATCTTCTGCAGCCATGCAGGATTCAATACACTCTAGTCTTCTACTCCATGGTACTTCTGTGGAGCAGAAAGAGCCATGAAATGGTGACCAAGCATGGGGAGGGAATCTGAGCTTCTGACCATTAGAACCTTCCCTTATGACCTTTCTAGAGCTTGCTATATCAAACTTCTGTTTCTCTGGATGTATATATCTCTACTATACAGAGGTTTACATTTTTAAGGAAGGTTAGTGATCATATTCAATTAAATGGGGTTGTCAAATGTACATCAGCCGTGGCGTAAAGTTCATAATTGAATGGTCCTTAGTTCAGTATCACCTGGAGCCTTCACTGGACTGTGGAATCCAGCAACAGAGCATCAGGTAAGATGCAGAAGAATCTGATCTGTTCCATTTCAACCTAGTATTTCCATGTCTAAATATCAAAGTTGAAAATATGTTGAACATCTGAACCTTTGCTATTTTCACAGTGTGATCTGATTATTTTATATATTGTCTCATTATGCTGATTTCCTCAAGAAAAAAATGAGCTTATGTAACTTTAAAATTTTCATAATTTTTGTAGAACTACATTTTACAAATCTTCTCTAGTGAAAATAACAGCATTTTTCGAAAATCCCAGGTGGTCCAGTGAAGAGTTTGTCTATTCAGTCTGCATCGTAATTGAGCCCTAAAGACAATTCAGTATAACATTTTGATTCAGTTAACAATAAGCATAGAATTACTTCATAGCACAGCAGCTCAGTATCTGAAGGAATTTCTGCTCTTATATTTGAGTGTCTAAAATTTTGTAATCCACTAAGAGAATTGTTTAGTTGAGAGAGTGGTATCGGCAGTTTTGGGATTTTACATGCTAATTTATTTGACTGATTAGTTGCAAAGAATGGATACATTAGAGTACAATGGAGAAAACCAAAAGTTGATAAATTGGGAGGGGAAATGAAAACACTTGCAAATCTCAAGACATTGTTAAAAGTGTTTCACTTTATTCTTAATGTGAATTCTTAAAATTCTGATTAATATATTGTGTCTAGCATAAACATGTTTAAAACTTTGCCGAAATATATTTAATACTTATGCAAACAAATTATACTAAGATACTTGTATATTGTTGATCAAAATATTCAGTGTTTAATGCTGTGTATTTGAATAGCAGTTTCTCTTCAGAGCTATGTTTATTTATTTATAGGGAGCAGCTCTGAAGTATCTTCCAACAATTGTCAATGATGTGAAGCTGGTGTTTGATTCCAAAGAACTTAGGTAAGGAATGAGTTGACCCAAGTGATTCTTACCAAAGCTACTATTTCTACACCCTAAACACGAGATACTACAGAAAGTGACTATTTGGAATTAGTAGATATATTTTGTAATTTAGAGCATTCAGGTTGCATTAGTGATTAGGTTACAAGATTGTGTGCTCCTGGAAGGTGCAGGCTGACCACTCCTCACTGCATATAAATGGCTTCTTTGTGGAGAGAGTTAGGAACACCAAGTATCTGGAATGCAAATAGTGGACAATCTCACATGGTCCCTCAGCACCACCTCTCGTCAAGAAAACACAGCAGCGTCCCCACCTCCTGAGGAGATTGAGGTGGGTGAGGCACCCCCCTCCCCCTGCCACCCCCATTCTAACCAGTTTTTACTGGAGTGTTATTGAAAGTCTCCTGACCAGCTGTATTACTGTCTAGTCTGGGCATCTGACCTCAATTTCCTACACAGGGTTATGAAGACTGTTGAGGGGATCATGGGGGAGGGCCTCTCTTCAACCATTCAGAGATATTTAGCTAATGGCATTGCATTAGCAGGGCAATCAGCATTGTCAGCAACCCTTCCCAGCCATCCAACAATCTCTTTGACCTCCTACCATTAGGCAGGAGGTACCTTAGCATTGGGTCAAGGTCTTTTAGGATGGGAAACAGTTTCTTCCCCAAGGATGTAAGACTACTGAACTGCCTGGCACCCCCCCCCCCCCCCATGTCTCATGATGTATGAAGCACCAGTAATATTATATAGTTTACTTTTAACTTGTGTCATAAATGCATCTCATTATATGTTAATGTATGTTGTTATGTTGTGTTGTATGTGAATTTTATGTACTCTGTAATGCAGTGTTGTTTAATTTGGCAGTACCCATATGTACAGTTGAGTAACAATAAACTTGCACTTAAATGATCTGGTGGTGAATTGACAGACACGTCATTTTTCTCACTACATGTTCTATTAATCCCAGAAACCTTTCTGATATACAGTATCAGTTGTGAGTTTGATGGTTTCTCTATCCTTCTTGATTTGGATCTAGCAGAGGTAGATTAGGAAAGTCTACCTGAATGGAAGAGACCAAATGCCAAGTGGCAGGCTTTTAAAAAGATGATATCATGTCCAGAAGCATCATATTCCTGTTAGAGTCCAGGGTAAACCTGGCAAGCTTAAGGAATGTGGGCAGATGAGAAATATTGAGGCGCTGGTCAAGAAAAAGAAGGAAGCACAAATATTGGGTTTAGGAAGTCAAGATCAAGCAAGTCCTTTGATTATATAAAAAAAAGATGAAGATACTCTAAAGATTTACAATCAGGAGGGCAAAGAGAGCATATGTGATAGATCTAGCAGGTAAGGTTAAAGCAAATATTAAATGGTTCTTTAGTGATATTAAGAGTTAAAAAGGTGGCTAAGGCAAGAGTAGATCCACTTAGAGATAAGCAGGGTTATTTACATCTTGAGCCACAGGAAATGGGGGAATTTTTAATTAATATTTCTCTGTGTTTATTGATGGGAAAAAATCAAGGTAGCTCAAGTGGTAAGGGAAGAAAATGAAGATGTTTTAGAGGGCATTTGTTTTATCAGGTAAAAGGTATTTGCTGCCGTACAGTATGTTAGATTTCAATACTGATCAACGTGGGATGATACATTTCAGAAAGTCAAATCAGCTTGGAACTTATACAATGAATGGTAGGGTGGTGAGTGTATGGAACAAGCTGCCAGAAGAAGTGGTTGAGGCTGGTACAATAGTAGCATTTTATCATTTAAGTGATCAATGCTTAGAGAGATATTAGCTGAATGTCATAAATTGGGATCAGCTGGGTGGGTACCATTGTTAGCATGGACTGATTGCACTTGAAGGCCTGTATCCATGCTGTATTGCTTTGACTCTGGCAAATGGCAAAAAGGTAAATTCATGAAGTTGATCCATTTCTTTGTTTAATGGTATAATGGATCTGAAAGAATAGGAGACAATATTTGTAATTTTAGATATTGTATTCAAAGAAGAATTGTATTTGCAAATGATTATTAATGAAATTTTGCACTGAGGTGATGTGCATTATATTACTTTTTGAAATTACAAGTGATAGCAGGTAGTGTTGGGATTTATGTTTTAGAAAATTGGTCTGGTGAAGGGTTTTATTAAGAGTGAACTTTAAAAAGTGTTTTTTAAAAAATCTGTTTAGGGCTCTAATTGGATTATAATTTACTCATGGGTATCTAATTACCTTTCTGACAGCAAATTATTTACAGACTTCATTCACAATGTTCCACCGGGTAGACTTGTGCGTCAGAAGCTTTACTGTTTAATAGAAATTGTACACAGTGACCTCTTCACTCAGCATGGTGAGTAGGACTTTCTACTTACTGAAATGGCATTTCTGTGGCAATGGAGCTTTTGCCAGGCTTTTATGCATATTTCTGTTCTTAATGTTGACGCGGCTTGAGCCAATTAAATTCCCTTTACAAAAGCAGTAATATTCTTTTATTACAAGTTTTGTTTCTTATTTCTCCAGGCAGAAATTTAAGGAAAATGCCATTGTGTAAATAAACTCCTTAGAGTCCTAGAAGTTTTATTTTACAGGATACTCTAAAGAAATTCCAGAACTGATACATAAATTAACCATGCATTATTTTTCTGGTTTTGTTTCATCCAGCAACTTAATGGCTTTCAAATTAACATAAAAATCACTAAAATGTAAATTATCATGGCTTTGGGGTTGATATTAAATTTGGAATGAGGCAATGAAGCCATTACTTGAGTGCATGGGAAATATTTAATTTTCTATTGTGCTTTATCTACATTATGACTTACATATTAAAGTATGTGTTTACTGCTGCTGAAGCAATTGCCTTGAAAATTTAACTATTTCACTTTTCAGACTTAATCAGTGTAGCTGGTTTTAAGTTTATGCATACAGAGCATGTCTTTAATTTTGTGATTAAAATTAATGTCCTACTCAAGCCCCATTCAGTTAAACAAAATAATGTTTTACTATAGATGAATTACTAAATTTGTGTCAATGTTATAGGCTAATTATGACCACATATCAATTTTGCTGCTTACACAACATTCAAAAGCTGCAGATGCTAGAAATTCTGAATAAAAGAGGAAATATTGGAAGTGCTGAGATCTGGCATAATTTGTGGAAAGATTACCTGTTAATATTTCAGGTCTGGATCTTTCATCATAACTGGTAAAGAGAGGAAACAAATTATTTTTCAAGAACAAATAAGGTGGGGGATAGAAGGGTGGATAAAGAAAAGTGAACAGCTCTGATAAATTGAGACTAAGTGATTTAATGTAGCAGATTAAGACTATGTTATGCTTGTTTCTCTTTGTAATGTGTTGCTACTGTTACGAAACCCCGTAACTGGGTCACTTACCAGCAAAGATAGAGAGGTCCGTTGAAGTCTGATGGTACTATTTTTAAACGTTTTTATTTATAAAGGGGCACAAAAGTAAGGTTAATACAAACATTCAGATAATATACGTCGTCAATACTCAATCTAAAGCGCGGGTATAGTAATAATCATCAATAAGAAGTAGCTCTATCGTTTGTCTAGGGGTAATATATTGTCCTTTGGAAATATGAAAGTCACTCAGTTCCTGCAAGCTTCTGGGTTTTGGGGACCGCTGGGTTTTCACTTGTTGGAGAGAGAGAGAGATTTGTGATAAAAGAAACTTGCCCGGGTCTTTTGATGAGATCAATCCGTTGAGCCGGGGGAGTTGGTTCCCCGTTGTTAGTTCAAGAAAATCGTTTCTGCGGTACTCGCCACCGGCTCCCAGGCACGGGAACCGAACACACGTGGTTTCCTTCAAATGGCTACCCGCTATTACGGGATCGCTAGCGTCTCTTCTGGTGCATCTGAGGGGCCGTCTCTACAGCCCCTCTTTTATCTGGACTCACGGGGTCTCAGATGTCAATCAGGTTGGGATGATTGAATCTCTCCCCGTCGCCCAGCCCATGTTGCCCTGAGGGCTTGCACGTAGCCCAGTCCCCAATCCACAAAGGTGTCTCCGCCGTTATCCGTGGCTTTGTCTTGCTGAGGGGCCAGGACACATTCCAAAACCTTGAGGATTCTCTCTCATTTCCTGGGTCCAAGACCCGAATTAGTAGTGATCTTGCGAGTCTCAAGAAGGAGGGGGCTGCGCTCATAACAATGTTAAAAAGTAATTTTTCTGTTATAGCTATTCTTTGCTGAAAAATTCAAATTTTACCATTGTGAAGACTCATAACTTGTAATGCATTAGTATTTGAAGGTCTCAAGTTTTGCAAGAATGACACACAGGTGAAATACTGTTCAAGTATGTATGTTTTTAGGTTATAAGCAGTGCTGTTAAATTAAGTAATTTGAGTTCGCAGATTTTAATATTTTGAATGCCATTATTACTTGTGTCTAGAATGCAGAGACATCCTTCTACCTATGATGACAGACCAGCTGAAGTATCATCTAGAAAAGCAAGAGGAGCTGGAAGCTTGCTGCCATTTGCTTAGCAATATCCTTGAAGTACTCTACAGGAAAGATGGGGTTAGTATAATTTTCAAGGACTCCTCATCTCATGTTCTCAAGATTTATTGCTTACCCACTTATTATTATTATGTACTTATTTTTCTTTTTGTATTTGCACAGTTTGTCGTCTTTTGCAGATTGATGTTTATCCAGCTAGTGTGTGGTCTTTCATTGATTCGATTGTGTTTCTTTGTATTTGTGTGAATGCCTGTAAGAAAATGAATCTCAGTGACATATATGTATTTCGATAATAAATTTACTTTTAACTTTGAACTTTGATTCCTCAAATATTTTTCAAATATAACTTTTCATTTGAACTGTCTATTATGTCTTTTTATTTAACAGCAAGCAGCAACCACGTTTAACACTGCCACGCTTCTAGATCATTCTGTCATTTCTGCTCATGCTCCGAACTCTGTCCAATCATGTTCTTGCACGTGACGTGATATCACCATAGTGCGCTTAATCTGATTATGACTTTCACAAGAGTGTAATGGATTCTGGTTAATTGGGCAATCAGTTAATGGGGGCAGCCGCTTATTTGGGACAACTGTTAAAGAACAACAATTTAATTGAGAAAATAGCAAGGATTCTTTTCATTTATTTGGGTCACTATGCAGATTAACTGGAACAGGAAACTGTTGCTGACCATTTCCTAACTGGCGTCAGTTGCGTACACTTGTGTGGCCGTTAGACACTTCACTGTTCTTACACAGAATAGTTTTTAATTACCATCATGTAATTGCATGTGTCTGTGTTCAACAAGCAGTGATTTTTGTCACTGACAGTTGGCGAGAAATAAGCCATAAGACAATTCAGAATTTTTTTTGCTCATTGTATTTTCAGATATGGAAGCTTGGAATGCCAGAAATGGCTGGGAGTGAAAATGAAATCAATATACTATTTGAACAATTAGGGATTACAAAGAATTTGAAGGACTCAATAATTACCTTGAATGCTACAAAGAAAATAAAGTTTTGTGAATGCAATTGTCTAAAGTATTATACGAAGACAGTCCCATATCTGTCCTAGGTGGCTGTACTGATTTTGTTCATTTGCAGTCAATCAGAAGAACACAGCAACATAATTCTTTCATCGATAACTATAGGGAACTAATACAGTTTTATGGTACTGTAGTTGTATTGATAGTGTTCTAATTTGTTCTGTATTCCATTTAAATACATAATCTGTTACTCAGTTTGTCTTCCTTTTGGATGCCTTTATAACTATTTCCATGAAACTTTGGGTAATTGGGGCAGCTGCTTAATTGGACCAAAATGTTGTGGTCCCTTTGTGTCCCAATTAACCGGAAGCCACTATATTTATCTCTCATTTGGTTTTCTCTATTATAATTGACTATTGTCTTTCCTATTTGGTTGTCTTACTGTGCCAGTGGTTTTCCTCAATTATATTTTTGCAACAATAATAGAGCATCTAATTCTGTTTGTCAAAACATTAATGAATTTTGTTATAAACATATAGGCATCATGGCAGCATTTCATAGTTTACCTTCTAAAAACCTTGCAGAATAGAAGTTAATAGATACTCAATAGTTTTATTAAAACTGATGTTCATTCTATTTGGTTGGACTTTGTAACTGAGCATTCAACAACCTTTAAATATAATTTCAGAAGTATATCATACAAAATAATTGCAGAGCATTTTAATTATCTTAAGGTGAATAAATACCTTATCTTTATATTCCTCTTATCTGTTGTATAGCTGATGTGAAATATTTTATTTTTGTTCAAGATCATTCACTGATCATTAAGATCATGAATGCCTATTTATATTTAATTTCACAATTTCTATCAGGTCTGTAATTAACGCAATCAAATTGCAAAGCTAAGAACTTTCTCCAGTTCCTTGATGGTGGTACAATGATGGCCTTCCTATCAACACACCAGGGTTCAATCAATGAATCAAAAGAAGGGAAGTTTTAGGCCTGACTGGGAAATTCCCAAGTTCCTGAAAACATAAGACAGGGACAGTGTACTGGAAACATGCTGACCTCTGTCAAGCATAAATAAATCAGATTTCAACAGAAATTAAGAACACTTTTAGCATTCTTAACATTCACTCTGCTTGTGATGCTGTTTGGCAGAAAAAAACTTGATGAGAAACCTCTCCAGAGTCTTGATTGTCAGGCTTCCATCTGGTTCATAGCGAAGATTTTCAGTGACCAAGAGAAATAACTTCTATTTGTTGGTTGAAACCAGCTATTCAAAGAAGACATTTAACAGACTTACGCAAGGCTTTGCTTTTCAGTCTTATCATTCTGCTTTAAGGCAGTGGAATTGACAAAGTTGCAAAGCAAATTTGAAAGTTAGTATTGGAACTCCAGTGCAACTTCCAAGACTTTCACTAAATACTTCAAATTTTTTTGAATCCGGGGGTGGATGTTGTGGTATTCCTCATTCGCAGTTTCAAATTCAAGTGTCTGGAAATCATGTGAGGTCAGCAGTTCCTTTGTCATCAACAAGTGTTGAAGCCAAGAGTTGCCATTACTTACCTGGGAGATCATTGCAGAGTTTCTTTGCAAGCATCCACAGCCACCACCTTCACCTGCTGCATTTAGTAATTACTCTTGGAGCTGATGTAGAGAATTAACTGTTTGTTGATGATTTAAATTTGTTCAAGTTGGTCACAACTCCTCCTGTAATAAAGCTAATTATACATTTGGATAAGATGAGGTTGATTTGATGAGAGTTATGTAACATTTGTTTATTGTAACTGCTTATGGCATGTAGTTAGAAGAGAAATGCCCAAACAATTACAAATCTAATAATTTGTTTTCAGTGGATAGGTGAAGTTATGGTTTTGCCTTTTGTGAAACATTTATTAATATTATTTTCATAGCTGCTTTCTAAATCCAACATAAAGGATGAAATTTATTCAAAGACTGAATACCAATATCCAATCACCATTATTACTGTTAAAAAAAATCAATAAAGCAAAATTTCAATTTTTGTTTGGAGTTTACTATTTCAAGTGGAAAGAATGAAAAGAACATCAAACATCAGATTCTCCTTTTAGGCACAGCAAGCTGTGCATTGGTGGAGCTTTTGGAACAAAAGTTGATTTGCTTTCAGTTAGTATGTAGCTTTTATGCTCCATTATGAGCTAGGGTTTGATCATATGGTTTCTTGTTTCTGATTTCTGGGTGATTATATTAATGCTTTCAAAGTGATTCACATAAAATAATTTTTTTGACTATTTAATGATTTAATCCACTTCTTTGCTATTAACTTCAAAAGTAGTGTTTGGCATGAAATTTCTTACCAGCAAACTATTCTTATTCACAGCTTTTTGCATCTCATCCTGCAAGCTCTACATAAGACATTGACATTATTTCTATTTTGAATGAGTGCAATTAAATGGCATTGGAACCAGAGTGCCAGAACAGTTAGTGGAAAGGTTGCGGAGACAGATGTTGGACAGACCTCAGGCAATGAGGAATCAAAAGGTTGAGCACAGTGCAACTAGTGTCTTAAGCTGCGTATATTTCAATGCAAGAAGTATTGCAGGAAAGGCGGATGTGCTCAGGGCCTGGATCAACACCTGGAATTATGATATTATAGCCATTAGTGAGATTTGGTTTCAGGAGGGGCAGGACTGGCAGTACAATATTCCAGAGTTCTGTTGTTTTAGAACCAACAGAGCAGGAGGGATTAGTGGAGGTGGAGTGCTGTTACTAGTAAGAGAAAATGTCACAGCAGTGTTCAGGACAGTCTGGAGAATTTGTCTAGTGAGGAACAGAAATAATAAAGGTATGACAACGCTAAAGGGGCTATATTACAGATCACCAAAGGGTCCACGGTACTTAGTGGAATGAATTTGTAGAGAGATTGCAGATTGTTGCAAGAAACATAATGTGTTATAATAGGTGATTTTAACTTTCCACATATTGACTGGGACTCCCATACCATAAGAGGACCAGATAGGATAGAGTTTGTAAAATGTGTTCATAACAGTTTCCTTAATTAGTACAAAGAGCTCTCAGTGACAGATTGTGTGACACTTGATCTTCTAGGGAATGAGACAGGGCAGGTGACTGAAGTTTGTGTAGGGAAACACTTTGTATCTAGTGACCACAATGCTATTATTTTCAAAACAATTATGCAAAAAGATTGGACTGGTCTTCGGGTTCAAATTCTAAATTGAAGAAAGACCAATTTTGATGGTATCAGAAATGATCTGGCAAGTGTGGATTGGGTCAAGTTGTTTACAGTACTGGTAAAGGTGTAATTGGTAAGTGGGAGGCCTTCAAAAATGAAAATTTGAAAATACAAAGCTTGTATGTGTCAGAATAAAAGGTAAAGATAACAAGTGTAGGGAACCTTGGTTTTCAAAAGATATTGAGGCCCTAGTTAAGAGAAAAAAAGGAGGTACATAGAAGGTATAGGCAAGTTGAAATAAATGAGGTGCTTAAGAAATGTAAGAAATGTAAGAAATGCAAGAGAAAACTTTTTTAAAAACTCAGGAGATTCTAAAAGAAGGCATGAGGTTGCCCAAGTAGACAAGGTGAAAGAGAATCCGAAGAAATTCTTCAGATATGTTTAGAGCAAAACGATTGCAAGGGACAAAATTGGTCCTCTGGAAGATCAGAATGATAATCCATGCATGGAGCCAAAAGAGATGGGGGAGATCTTAAATAAATTTTTTGCATCTGTATTTACTCAGGAGACGGACCCAGAGTCTATAAAAGTGAGGCAAAGCGGCATCAACTTCATGGACCCTGTACAGATTACAGAGGAGGAGGTGTTTGCTGTCCTGAGGCAAACCAGGGTGGATAAATCCCAAGGGCCTGACAAGGTGCTCCCTCGGACCCTACGGGAGGCAAGTGCAGAAATTGCTGGAGCCCTAGTAGGGATATTTAAATCATCCTTAGTGACAGAGGAGGTATCAGAGGATTGGAGGATAGCCAATGTTGTTCTGCTGTTTAAAAAAAGACTCTCAACATAAAGCAGGAAGTTATAGGCCGGTGAGTCTGACATCAGTAGTGGGAAAGTTATTGGAAGGTCACTGGATATATAAGTAATTGGATAGACATGGACTGATTAAGCATAGTCAGCATCGCTTTGTGCGAGGCAAGGCATGCCTAACCAAACTTAGAGTTTTTGAAAAATTTACCAGGAAAGTTGATGAAAGCAAAGCAGTGGATGTTGTCTACATGGACTTTAGCAAGACATTTGACAAGGTTTTGCATGAGAGGTTGGCCAAGAAGGTTCAGTTGCTCAGCATTCAAGATGAGCTAATAAATTGGATTAGACGTTGGCTTTGTGGGAGAAGCCAGAGAGTGGTAATAGATGGCTGCCTCTCTGAATGGATGCCTGTGACTAGTGGAGTGCCGCAGGGAATGGTGCTGGGTCCGTTATTATTTGTCATCTGTATCAATGATTTGCATGATAATGTGGTTAACTAGATCAGAAAATTTCTAGATGACGTCAAGATTGGAGGTGTAGTGGACAGTGAGGAAGGCTATCGTGCCTTGCAGAGGGATTTGTATCAGCTGGAAAAATGGCAGATGGAATTTAATGTAGGCACGTGAGTTGTTGTACTTCGGTGCGACCAATGAGGGTAGTTTTTGTACAGTGAATGGTTGAACATTAATGAGTGTGGTAGAACAAAGGACAAAGGGAACTGGGAATACAGGTCCATAATTTGTTGAAACTGGTGTCACAGGTAGATAGGTTCATAAAGAAAGCTTTTGGCACATTGGCCTTCATAAATCAAAGTATTGAATACAGGAGATGGGATGTTATGTTGATGTTCTATAAAATGTTGGTGAGTCCTAATTTAGAGTACTATGTGCAGTTATACCTACCTACAGGAAAGATGTAAATAAGGTTGAAAGAGTATAGAGAAAATTTAAAAGGATGTTGCTGTGTCTGCAGGACCTGAATTATAAGGAATGATTGAATAGGTTAGGACTTTATTCCTTAAAACGTAGAAGATTGAGAGGAAGTTTAACAGAGGTATTCAAAATTCTGAGGGATAAAGATAAGGTAAATGTAAGCAGGCTTTTTCCACTGAGGTTGTGTGGGACAACAAGTAGAGGTCATGGCTTAAGGTTGAAAGGTGAAAAGTTTAAGGGGAACATGAGGGGAAACTTCTGTACTCAGAGGCTTGTGAGATTGTGGAACGATCTGCCGGTACAAGTGGTGCATGCGAGTCCAATTTCAGTGTTTAAAGGAAGTTTGTATAGGCACATGGATGGTAGAGGTATGGAGGGCTATGGTCTTGGTGCTGGTCAATGGGAGTAGGTAATTTAAATAGTTTTGGCATGGGCTAGATTGGACAAAAAACTTGTTTCTATGCTGTACTTTTCTATGACTCTATGCTTTATTTCTTGGCATAAAAATGGTTTTGGATAATAAATACCAATATATTGTTTCCATCATTGCCTCTATTAATATACTGCATTGATTTCTAACTTAGGGACCAACACAGCGACATGTCCAGATAATAATGGAGAAGCTGCTGAGAACTGTAAACAGGACAGTCATCTCCATGGGACGTGATTCTGATTTAATAGTAAGTTCCTGTTGAAATCAGTGTTTGAAATTGTATTGAAGGTATTGTAACTGGTTTTAAGTCATGTTGGCTAGATTAAGTATTGGTGCAATGCAAAATAATTGAAACCTTGATCCTGTACATTTTGAACGGCCATTGCCTGAAATGAAGTATATTATCTATATTAGAATGATTTCTGGGTTAGAGTTTGTTTTATGATTAGAGATTAAATAAGATTAGCCTATCCCTTTTGGAATTTAGAAAAATGAAAAATGATATTATACAAAGTGCAAGATCCTAAGATGGGTTGAAAGCATGGAACTCGATAAACTATTTCCTTAGTGAAATTCTTGAGTTTGGACATATTCTTAAGAAAAAGTATAAATTATTGTGATTGCTCAGTCATTTAGTGTATCCAAGACTGGGATCAATATATTTTTCAACATGAAAATATATCACTGGATTGACTAGGTAAATTGTCACAAAGTGGGCCATCAGTGTATTGTATGGCCTGCAGTTTTTATATCTTCTTAAATCTCATTAATGGGACCTTTTAAGAAACTCTTAGATAAGTACTAGGAGCTTAGAGAAATAGAGGGCCATGTGGTAGGGAAATTTTAGGCAGTTTCTAGAGTAGATTGCATGGTTGGCACGACATTGTGGGCTGAAGGGCCTGTAATGTGCTGTAGATTTCTATGCTTCTATAAAGTGGTAGTAAGCATTGCCCTCCACTTCTTCCATCCCAGCTCCGCAAAGGTGTTCTGAATTCCGAGTATCCTCAGGTTAAAAATTTCATCCTGAAACCATATGACATAGGAGCAAAACTAGGCCATTTGGCCCATCAAGTCTACTCTGCCATTCATTCATGGCTGATCCTTTTTCCCCTTCCTCAGCCCCACTGCCCAGCCATTTTCCCGTAACCTTTGATGCCATGTCCAATCAAGAACCCATCAAGCTCTGCCTTAAATACACCCAATGACCTGGCCTCCACAGCTGCCTGTGGTAAAAGATTCCACAAATACACCACCCACTGGCTAAAGAAAATAATGTGCATCTCTGTTTTAAATGGATGCCTCTCTATCTTGAGCCTGTTCCCCATTTGTCCTGGGCTCTCCCCCCCCCCCCCCCCCCCCGCCCCCATCGTGGGAAACGTCCTTTCCACATCTACTCTATCTAGGCCTTCAAACATTCAAAAAGTTTCAGTGAGGTTCTCCCTCATCCTTCTAAATGCCAGCAAGTACAGACCCAGAGTTTTCACACATTCCTTGTATGATAACCCTTTTTGTTCCTGGAATCAGCCTTGTGATCCTCCTCTCAACTCTCTCCGTCTGCCACAACAGACAGGATCTCCCGGTTGCCACTCACTTCAATTCTCCCTCTCATTCCCATTCGGATATGTCCATACATGGCCTCCTCTACTTCCATGATGAGGCCAAACTTCGGTTGAAGGAACATCATCTAATAGTCCGTCTGGGTAGTCTCCAGCCCCTTGGTATGAACATCGAATTCTCCAACTTCCGGTAATTCCCTCCCTGTCCCTTCCCCATCCCACCTGTACTCTGTCTCCTCTTCTAGCTGCCTATCACCTCTCATGACTCTGCCTTCTTCTACTACCCATAGTGCTTTCCCCTTAGATTCCTTCTTCACCTTTCCTGCCTATCACCTCCCTGCTTCCCCTCCCCCACCCCTTGATCTTTCCTCTGATTGGTTTTCCACCCTCTCCCCACCTTCTTTATAGGGCCCCTGCCCCCTCCTGTTTTAGTCCTGACGAAGGGTTTCGACCCGAAATGTTGACTGCTTCTTTCAACGGATGCTGCCCGACCTGCTGAGTTCATCCAGCCTTTTTGTACGTCTTGATTTGACCACAGCATCTGCAGTGCACTTTGTGTGTGCTCTCTCCAATGCCAGCACATCTTTTTTTAGATGAGGAGCCCAAAACTGTTCACAATAATTCAGTGTCATGTTACTGTTCTTGTAGTTAGGCCTCTTGAAATGATTGTTAACATTGGATTTGCCTTCCTCACCACCGAATCTACCTGCAGGTTAACCTT
Source organism: Hemitrygon akajei (assembly GCF_048418815.1). NCBI lineage: Eukaryota > Metazoa > Chordata > Chondrichthyes > Myliobatiformes > Dasyatidae > Hemitrygon > Hemitrygon akajei. The sequence goes on along the minus strand of NC_133146.1, from coordinate 49,110,227 downwards.
TAGGGTGTTGTGCAGAAGGATTCCCAAGTCCCTTTGTATCTCAGATTTTTGGATTTTCTCCCCATTTAGAAAATAGTCTGCACATTCATTTCTTCTACCAAAGTGCATGACCATACATTTTTGAACATTGTATTTTATTTGTCACTCTCTTGCCTGAACTCCTAATCTGTTTAAGTCCTTCTGCAGCCTACCTGTTTGCTCAGTACTACCTGCCCCATCACCAATCTTCGTATCAGCTGCAAACCTGGCAACAAAGCCATCTATTCTATCATAGAACCATAGAACATTACAGCACAGAAACAGGGCTTTTAGCCCTTCTTGGCTGCCGAACCATTTTTCTGCCTAGTCCCACTGTCCTGCACCTGGGCCATATCCCTCCAAACCCCTCTCATACATATACCTGTCCAAGTTTTTCTTAAATGTCAAAAGTGAGCCCGCATTCGCCACTTCATCTGGCAGCTCATTCCACACTCCCACCACTCTCTGCATGAAGAAGCCCCCCCTAATGTTCCCTTTAAACTTTTCCCCCTTCACCCTTAACCCATGACCTCTGGTTTTTTTCTACCCTGGCCTCAGTGGAAAAAGCCTGCATGCATTCACTCTATCTATACCCATCATAATTTTATACACCTCTATTAAATCACCCCTCATTCTCCTACGCTTCGGGGAATAAAGTCCTAACCTATTCAACCTTTCTCTGTAACTCAGTTTCTCAAGTCCCAGCAACATCCTTGTAAACCTTCTCTGCACTCTTTCAACCTTATTAATATCCTTCCTGTAACTAGGTGACCAAAACTGTACACAATACTCCAAATTCGGTCTCACCAATGTCTTATACAACCTCACTATTACATTCCAACTCTTATACTCAGTGCTTTGATTTATAAAGGCCAATGTACCAAAAGTTCTCTTTACAACCCTATCTACTTGTGACGCCACTTTTAGGGAATTATTAGGGAATTAGTACTCCCAGATCCCTCTGTTTTACTGCACTCCTCAGTGTCCTACCATTTACCTTGTATGTTCTACTTTGGTTTGACCTTCCGAAGTGCAATACCTCACACTTGTCCGCATTAAACTCCATCTGCCATTTTTCTGCCCATTCCTTCAATTGGTCCAAATCCCTCTGCAAGCTTTGAAAACCTTCCTCACTGTCCACTACACCTCCAATCTTTGTATCATCAGCAAATTTGCTGATCCAATTTGCCACATTTTCATCCAGATCATTGATATAGATGACAAATAACAATGGACCCAGCAGTGATCCCTGTGGCACACTACTAGTCACAGGCCTCCACTCAGAGTAGCAATCCTCCACTACCACTCTCTGGCTTCTTCCATTGAACCAATGTCTAATCCAATTTACTACCTCTCCATGTATACCTAGCGACTGAATCTTCCTAACTAACCTCCCATGCAGGACCTTGTCCATGTATACAACATCCACTGCCTTCCCTTCATCCACTTTCCTGGTAACTTCCTCGAAAAACTCTAATAGATTGGTTAAACATGACCTACCACGCACAAAGCCATGCTGACTGCTTCTAATAAGTCCCTGTCTATCCAAATACTTGTAGATCCTATCTCTTAGTATTCCTTCCAATAATTTACCTACTACCGATGTCAAACTTACCGGCCTATAATTTCCCGGCTTACTTTTTGAGCCTTTTTTAAACAACAAAACTACATGAGATATCCTCCAATCCTCTGGCACCTGACCCGTGGATATCGACATTTTAAATGTTTCTGCCAGGGCCCCTGCAATTTCAACACTAGTCTCCCTCAAGGTCCGAGGTAGTACCCTGTCAGGTCCTGGGGATTTATCTACTCTGATTTGCCTCAAGACAGCAAGCACCTCCTCCTCTTTAATCTGTATAAGTTCCATGACCTCCCTAATTGTTTGCCTTGTTTCCATAGACTCCATTCCAGTTTCCTTAGTAAATACAGATGCAAAAAACCCATTTAATATCTCTCCCATTTCTTTTGGTTCCATACATAGCTGACCACTCTGATCTTCAAGAGGACCAATTTTATCCCTTGCTATCCTTTTGCTCTTAACATACCTGTAGAAGCTCTTAGGATTATCCTTCACCCTGACTGCCAAAGCAACCTCATGTCTTCTTTTAGCCCTCCTGATTTCTTTCTTAAGTATTTTCTTACTCTTTTTTAACTCCTCAAGCATCTTATTTCCTCCCTGTTGCCTATAAATGTTATACATCTTTCTCTTCTTCTTTATCAGAGTTCCAATATCCCTCGAGAACTAAGGTTCCTTATTCTTATTCGTTTTGCCTTTAACACTGACAGGAACATACAAACTCTGCACTCTCAAAATTTCTCCTTTGAAGCCCTCCCACTTACCAAACACATCCTTGCCAGAGAACAACCAGTCCCAATCACACAATCTGTCCCTTTCTCATTTCTTCAAATTTGGCCTTTTTCCAGTTTAGAACTTCAACCTGAGGACCAGATTTATCTTTATTCATGATCAAGTTGAAACTAATGACGTTGTGATCACTGGAACTAAAGTGTTCCCCTACACACACTTCCATCACCTGCCTTAACTCATTTCCTAATAGATCTAATATTGCATCCTCCCTAGTCAGTACATCTATGTATTGATTTAGAAAACTTTCCTGAACATGTTTCACAAACTCTAACCCATCTAGACATTTAACAGTATGGGAGTCCCAATCATTGTGTGGAAAATTAAAATCCCCTACGATCACAACTTTCTGTTTCCTGCAGTTGTCTGTTATCTCTCTGCAGATTTACTCCTCCAATTCTAGCTGACTATTGGGTGGTTTATAATACAACCCTAGTAATGTGGTCGTACCTTTCCTGTTTTTCAGCTCCACCCATATGGCCTCAATAGACAAGCCCTCTAATCTTTCCTGCCGAAGCACTGCTGTAATAGTTTCCCTGACTAGCAAAGCCACACCCCCACCCTTCATCTCTCTGCCTCTTATCACGTCTGAAACATTGGAACCCTGGAACATTGAGCTGCCAGTCCTGCTCCTCCTGTAGACAAGTTTCAGTAATGGCTATGATGTCGTAATTCCACGTGTCAATCCAGGCCCTCAGCTCATCTGCCTTTCCCACAATACTCCTTGCATTGAAATATACACACCTCAGAAGATTGTTACCACCACACACAACCTTACTATTTATGACTTTGCATGAACTACTAACATCATTTATTTTTACCCCCGTTCCACTATCTACTCTGGCACTGTAGTTCCCATCCCCCTGCAAATCTAGCTTAAACCCTCCCCAATAACACTAGCAAACCTCCCTGCAAGTATATTGGTCCCCTTGTAGTACAGGTGTAACCCGTCTCTCTTGTACAGGTCCCACCTGCTCCAGAAGAGGTCCCAATGATCTAGAAATCTGAAACCCTGCCCCCTACACCAGTTTCTCAGCCACGTGTTCATCTGCCAGAGCATCCTACTCTTACCCTCACTGGCACGTGGCACAGGCAGCAATCCGGAGATTACTACCCTCGAGGTCCTGTTTTTCAACTTCTTACCAAGCTCTCTGTACTCACTCTTCAGGACCTCTTGACTCTTTCTACCTATGTCATTGGTACCGATGTGTACCACGACATTTGGCTGATCACCCTCCCACTTTAGAATGCTGTGCACACGATCAGAGACATCCCTGACCATGGCACCTGGGAGGCAACAAACCATCCGAGAGTCTCTGTCACAACCACAGAATCTTCTGTCTGTACCCCTGACTACGGAGTCCCCTATCACTACCACTCTCCTCTTCTTCCTCCCTCCCTTCTACACTGCAGAACCAGACTCAGTGCCAGAGATCTGGCTGCTGCAGCTTGTCCCAGGTAAGCCATTCCCCTTCCCTCAACAGTATCCAAATCGGTATACCTCTTCTGGAGGGGAATGGCAACAGGAGAACCCTGCAATACCTGCCTTTTCCCCTTCCCTCGCCTGACGGTAACCCAATTACCTGTGCCCTGTACCTTAGGTGTAACTACCTCCTGGAAGCTACTATCTATAAACTGCTCAGTCTCCCGAATGATCCGGAGGTCATCCAGCTCCAGCTCCAGTTCCCTAATGCAGTTTATTAGGAGCTGCAGCTGGATGCACTTCTTGCAGGTATCATTGTCAGGGACGCCGGAGGACTCCCTGACTTCCTACATCCTGCAAGAAGAGCATTCTTACATCCTGCCTGGCATATTCTCTAGTCTGAACAAAAACAAAAGAACAGAAACTTACTGGAACCTACCCTCACCTCTGCCTGTTTCTCACTGAAGCCTGATTGAGCCAAAGCCGTCCCACTCTGACTCAGTCCACTCCAACGATGGCCGCTGTATATGGCGGTCTCCCTTTTAAACCTTGGCGCGCTATGTCACACACCTGCGCAGTAGAGCCTCTTTTCCCCGATCAGTTAAAGAAAAGAAAAATGACCTTCCCTCCGTGATGCTTCAGTCTTTCACTCTCAGCCTCTTGCTTCGATTGAAAAGACCGTTGAAAGTTTTTCCCCGATCAGTTAAAGAAAAGAAAAATGACCTTCACTCCGTGATGCTTCAGTCTTTCACTCTCAGCCTCTTGCTTCGATTGAAAATCATCTAAATCATTGATATACAGTATAAAAGAAGCAGTCCCAACACAGATTCCTGCAAACCACTAGTCACTGGCAGCCAACCAGACAAGGATCCTTTTATTCCCATTCAATGCTCTAACCATGCCAGTGACTTTCTTGTAATTCCATGGGCTCTTAACTTAGTAAGCAACCTCGTGTGGCACCTTGTTAAAGTCCTTCTGATAAGTCCAAATATACAACATTCACTGCATCCCTTTTTGCTTTCCTACATGTAATCTCCTCAAAGAATTCCAACAGGTTCATCAGGCAAGATCCTGAAGGAAACCATGCCAACTTTGTCCTATCTTGTCCTGTATCACCAAGTACTCTGTAATCCATTCCTTAACAATTAATTCCAACATCTTCCCAACCACTGAGGTCAGGCTTAACTCGTCTATAATTTCCTTTCTGCTGCCTTCCTCCTTTCTTAAAGAGTGGAGTGATATTTGCCATTTTCTAGGCCTCTGGCACCATGCCAGTGTCCAATGATTATTGAAAGATCATTATTAATGCCTCCACAATCTCTACAGTTGCCTCTTTCAGAACCCTAGGGTGCAGTTCATCTGGTCTGGGAGACTTGTGTACCTTTAGGTCTTTCAACTTTTTGAGCACCTTCTCCTTGTAATAGTAACTGCACTCACTTCTCTCACACCCTTCTACATCTGGCACACTACTAGGTCTTCCACAGTGAAGACTGATGCAAAATTCTCACTTAGTTCATCTGACAGCTCCTTGTCCTCTGCTGTTATTTCTCTGGCCTCATTTTTTAGCAGTTCAATATCAACTCTGATTTTTCTTTTTTTCGTTTGTTTGCGGACTTGAAAAAACTTCTACTGTCCACTTTGATACCGTTTGCGAGTAGGTCCGATGAAGGGACTTGGTCCAATACACTGACTGTACTCTTTTCTATTGATGCTGCTTGGCCTGCTGAGTTACTCCAACATTTTGTGCATGTTGCTATCCTGCACATTCCTCATTTTTCCTAGAAATTCCCTCCTTTGCTGCTCTGCTGTCATCCCTGCCAGCATCTGCTTCCGATTTACTTTGGCCAACTCCTCTCTCATCCCGCTGTCATTTCCATTACTCCACAGAAATACTGCTGCGTCAGACTTTCTTCCTATCAGATTCCAAGTTGAACTCAATCATATTGTGATCACTGCCTCCTAAAGGTTCTTTAACCTTAAGTTCCCTAATCATCTCTGGTTCATTACATAACACCCATTCCAGTAGAGCTGATCCCCTAGTGGGCTCAATGACAACCTGCTCTAAAAAGCCATCTTGTAGGCATTTAACAAGCTCAAACTCTTGAGATACATTACCAACCTGATTTTTCCAAACGACCTACATGTTGAAATCTTCCATGATTAACATAATATTGCCCTTTCGACGTGTCTTTTCTATTTTCTGTTGTAATCTGTGGTCCACAACCCAGCTGCTGTTAGGGAGCCTGTATATAACTGGCATCAGGGTCTTTTTACCCTTACAGTTTCTTAACTCAACTCACAAGGACTCAACATCCTCCGGTCCTATTTCACATCTTTATACTTATTTGATGCCTTTTTTTTTACTGGCAGAGCCACGCCCACCCCCTCTACCTACCTTTTTATCCCTCCAGTACAGTGTGTAACCTTGGACATTCAGCTCCCAACTGCAACCACCTTTCAGCCACGTTTCAGTGATGGCCATAACATCATACCTGTTAATAGTGCAACAAGATCATCCTCCTTATGTCTTATACTCCATGCATTGTGATATGTAACACTTTGTACACTGCATTTGCTACCCTTTTTGATTCTGCATCCCTACTGGCTATACTTATGTCTTATCATCTGCCTGCCTTCAGGCAGTCTGACTGCAGGCTATCTTTGTTTTTTTTTTACCATCCATTCTATCCCGAGTCTCACCTCCCTGCTAAATCGGTTTAAACCCTCCCCATCAGCCCTAACAAACAAGCCCATGAGAATATTGGTTCACCGTTGGGTTCAGGTGCAACCTGTCATTTTTGGACAGGTCAGAACTCCTCCAGAGGAGATTCCAATGATCCGAGAATCTGAAGCCCTACCCCTTGCACCAGCTTCTCAGCATGCATTAATCTACAAAATCATCTTGTTCTACCCTCATTGGCACATGGCACAGGTAGCAATCCAAAACTACTCCCTGGGCGGTCCTGCTTCTCTGCTTTCTACCTAGCTCTCTAAATTCGCTATGTCCTTTTGTATTAGACAAAACTACTACGGGGAAATATTTCTTACATTCTACCTCATCCACTTTCAACCTCCTTTACTTCAGGGGATACACTTCCACCCAACCAGTCTCTTAAGTGTTTCAATGTAGATAACAACCTGGTGAATTCCCTCTTCATTGCAATCATGCTCTTTGTTATAATGAGCAGAACTGTATATAGTACTTCAACTATAGCTTTGTTCATATTTTATAAATTTCTGATCATATTCTGGAAGTAAGGTCATTCATGATGCAAATAGAAACCCTGGCCTGAGGTGTCTGCCCTGCAGCCCACTGTTTTGACTGTATTTTATTGTACTCATTTGGTTATGCTACCTTACATTCATAAGGGAAGGAAACATGTTGAGGAATGACAACTCAGGTGTATAAATGCATACCAAATCATTTCTGCATTTTTGTTTTAATACTGGATTGTGATTTGGAACAATTATTCTCAGAAATTTAGTGTGGACTTATTGGATAAAAATATTGGTTGAATTGATGTGTGATATGTTAATATTCCTGTAAAAGATTATACAATTGAGGAATTTAAACTAGACAGAGCGTATTTCACTTTGGTTGAAGATTGTTCTTATAATCCCATCCTGGTGCTGTTGTAGAAAAATTGACGTAAACTAGTCCTTTAAAACTTTTAGTTGAGGGTAACACAAGGCTTTACAGCAGACAATAGAATGAAAAAATATGTAAGAAAGTTTTGATAATGTCAAATTTAATTGAGTTGGAAGTAAAAGCATTTTGTTGGTTAAATGGTTAGTTATGTGATTTTACATTGTGATTTCTGATCCTGCACTTGTCATGAGAACCAATTTGATATATGAGTGTTCCCCAAGTGATCTGTTTTTAATTCAGTTGCTTACAAGACTATATTTATTAAAAAGAAGTGCCAATTTCCATTTGATTTTCTATGTTGTGCCTGTAGTCTTAATGTGCTTGTCACTGGAAGTCTTTTTTAATTTTGCTGTAATTGTATACATGTCTTAGAAGCATTTTAGAGGTGATGTCTTTTGCCATTATTTTGAACAAAATAAAATTTGCCAGGATAATGGATCAAAATTGTAATACTTCATGTGTGGATATGATATAGCTAACTCATTATTAATGTTATTATTTTAATGTGTTTGTCAGTGTTAATTTTTACGCCTATCGATAACTAACTTACTCTATCAGTTTTGTTGATTTGGAATACTTTTTATTCAAATTCTCAACTGGTCAGCTAGCTTCCATGTAGAGAGTAAAATTTTTTGAGTTCAGTCATTTTTTTCCAGGATTTGGGCTTTGAGGGAAGATCAGAGATTGTTGCGCAGCTCTATATGCCATAGAGGGCATGATGAGCCATCACCCTGAAGCCTTTCAATGAGTTTCAGCATTGTAGAGCCAATGATCATCAAAGATTGGTTAAAAACTTTCATGTCAGGAATATGTGCATCTTGAGGGGACCCTGCAGATTGTGGCATTCCCCTGTTTTTGTGATCTTTTTCCTCCTTGTGTGGAGGTTGTGGTGTTGGAGTAGCCTGAATGAGGTACAAAAAATCATGGTGTATTTTGTAGTCCACTGTGCGCTGATTAAAGGTGAGATAAATGTTGTGATGGACGTGGGATTGTTTATGTTGACTGCATTGTACTGGATAATGTCAGGCTTGTGTGTTCTTGGAATTGTATTCATCCAAGTAAATGACGAGTCTACTCTTGTGCTCCTAAGCTATGAACTATAGGTGATGGAAAGGCTTTGGAGTGAAGACATGAATATCTGCAGAAAACCAACATTTTGACTTGGTCTCATAGCCACAGTCTTTAATATGGCTAGTTGAGCTAAATTTTTGGTAAATGATGACCACCAGGGTGTGATTGATACATAATTCAGTTTTGCAGAAGATAGGCGGATTGATTTTCTCTTAGAGGTGGTTATTGTCTGATACTTTATCTTAATTTGCTTTATTTGTTGAGGAACTTGTGAATGGAATTGAACATCATGCAATCATCAGTAAATATTCTTGTGGCCTGTATAACATAAGGAAGGGTCGTTGGGTCGACATCTATGCTGAGGAAATTGAATAGTGATATTCTTTGGCTGGAATGATTGGCCTCCAAACATGACAGCCTTCTTTCGTTGTAGGAGGTATGACTTTAGCACCTGGTCAGCTAATTAACTAGTTGAGCCAACTCCAGCATCTAATGCCTCAGTACCATATTCCTCCTCTTTCCCTGTACCTTTTGATGGCTTTTAGATTGTGTCGCTCCCAAATATATTCATTAACTTTGTTTTCATCTCCTTCTCTGGTAGAGAATTGCATGTTCTGTGTTTCCTGAGTGAAGAAATCTTTCCTCTCCTCTTTCCTTAAATATCTTACTAATTCCCAGGGTTTGGACTCCTTATTTTAGGTGACCTCGCTAGAACACATATTCTACCCTTATCTAATTTGTCAAGCCCTGTTAGATTTGTTTCATTGAGATCCTCTTTCATTCGAAGTACTGGTTAGTATTAGCCTAGTTAGTCCATTCTTTCCTCTTATGACAGTTCTGACATCCCTCTTTAGCAAGACATAGGCCTAGTCGGTGTATTTTAATTTTATATGAGACTTACAAAAAAGCCTTGTGAAATTTGAACTTCACCACCCTCACTCGTCCACCTTTATCGCTTCTACCATTTACAAACTCTGATAACCTTATCAAATATGATTACTATTTGTAAGTGTATAGTGATGATCTAATTGATATTTTGTTACTATTCTATTATTGCACCCTTTGCACCAACAGCATATGACATATTCTTCTGATCTTAATGACCAGTCTGTGATTCCCCATTTTCCACCCCCCCTTTTTTTTTAAATAGTGAAGTTGCATTTGCTAACTTTGGCTGTCCAGAGACTATTCCATAATTTAGCAAGAATTTTGGATAGTGGTGACTTAGGTCTCTGGAAGCTCGTCAGCTTCTTGGGATTTACCTACTTTAAGTGTCATTAATTTGTCTAGCCTTCTGACCAATACTAATTTAATTTACTTTCTCCTTTCCTTTGAGCACTTGGTTTCCTAGCATTTCTGGGTAATTATTTGTTCCAGTTCTGTGGATATTGAGTCACTTGCACTTCAAACTAGAATGCTGCTCCTTTTTTCAATTAGTGAGCTATGATGACGTCTGCAGCAGGATGGTTCTGGTGAAACTCAAAATGATCATTGTGTGTATGTTATGTTATTGTGCGTAATTGCCACTTGAAAGCATAGTTGAAGATACCTTCCATTATGTTGTGCATAGTTGGTAGTTTTCTGGATTGGATTTGTGTTGCTTTTTCTGAACAGGATATTCCTGAGCAACTTTCCAAATGGTTGGATTTGTATCTGTACTGTAACTGGACTGGACTACAGTAAGTTCTGGAGTGTTGCTCTTTAATACCACTACTAGAATGTTGTTTAATAGTATAGCTCCTGTATCCACTACTTTGAGCTAACCTAGCTAATCATTCCTTGCAAGCTTCTGCAAGAGCTGGAGGAGTATTAATATGAATTGGTAGCTGTTGTGATGCTGTTGTAACTCTTGTGTAAATCTCAGAACTATGGTCAATGAATCAGGGTGGCATATGAAAATCAAAACTGATGCCGAAAACCTAAATTAAAGCAAAAAAATGTTGTAAATACTTAGCAGGTTAGGCTCATCTTTGGAAAGAGAAACAGTTAATTAAAATTTAACATCGATGAAGGGCGTTAACCTGAATTGTTAACTCTGTTTCTCTTCTTATAGGCATGGTCTGACCTGCTGAGTATTTACAGAATCTTTTGCATATTAGACAGCATATTAATTGGCTTCAATTATGTGCTTATGTTGGATTCTTGATGAGTGTATGTGTTGGTTGGGTGGCATTTCGATAGGTTTCAACAGGTACATTTAACGTCCGAGAAATGTATACAACTTATAGGTGATTTCACTAACTTCAACTGGGCAAATAAAATTAATTTCTACATTGGTCTGTTAGGGCTCACTTTTGACATCTCAGTAATAACAGTTCACCTTAGTATGAAGTTGAGATGGATTGCACTGGTACAGTGTTGCCTGTTAGTACTACAGAGGTTAAAGTAACTTCTGACTTCAGTGGGAAACAAGAGAAAATCTGCAGATGCTGGAAATCCACGCAACTCTCACAAAATGCTGGGGGAACTCAGTAGGCCAGGCAGCATCTGTGGAAATAAGTACAGTCAACGTTTCGGACCAAGAATCCTGCCAAAGGGTCTTGGCCCAAATTGTCGACTGTACTTTTTTCCGTAGGTGCTGCTTGCCATGCTGAGATCTTCCAGTATTTTGTGTGTGTTTCCTTACTTCAGTGGAACAGGTTTTATGATGTGGATCACTGCACATACCTTGCTGTATCAGCATCAGTCAAGAAAAGGAGATTTCCTTAACTGAATAATAAGCTACGTATTCTTGATGGGATAGGCTAAAGTAATAAAGTGAATAGCTATGATTGATTAATAAGATTATTTTTGTCAGGTCCTATTACTATTGAGGGATTTTTTCTGCTTCAGTGGATGTGTATTAATTCACATTAGCTCTTTTTTCCCAGGTCCCAAATTACTCCTTCATGCTTCTCAATTGTTTCTTTGCATCTTTGTCCCCTCAGAGTTATCGATGTGTTGTAGCCTCTGAGCTCTGGGTGCGTTAAGACAATTCCAAAGTCAGTCTGCTACCATCTTAAAAAATATAGTGAGAGTTAAAGGATTTATGTCTCAGCAAGATCTAGAAAAACTCATCTGTGCATTTATTTGACTAAGGTTGACTACTGTAATGGGGTTTTTATAGGTCACTGTAAAAACAAATCCCTCAGACAGCTGTAGCTCATTCAGAATACTGCTGCTAGAGTCCTCACTAAGACCAAGAAAGGGGAACATATAACTCCAGTTTTCAGATTGCTACACTGGCTTCCTGTCCATCAGAGGATTGACTTTAAAATATTACTACTGGTTTATAAAGCACTGAATGGACTAAGGCCAAACTACATCTCCAATACACTGTTGAACCTTCCTGAGTTGGCAGGTCTGCTTACCATCCCCAGGGTCGAAAGTAAACATGGTGAAGCAGCTTTTAGAAACGATGCTTCACATATCTGGAATAAACTTTCATAGAATCTGAAGTCTGCCCCTAACTTTAAGCTCCTTTAAATTGAGGTTAAAACTTTTTTTTTAAAATTTGAATCTCCTGCACTGTAACTTCTATTCATCCTATCTATTTTTGTGTGATTTTATTCTTTTATATATTGTCTGAAATTTGATGTTTGATTTTTATATCTTGTTCTATATAAAGCACTTTGAATTGCCTTGTGTTTGAGAAAAGTGCTATACAAATAAACTTGTTTGCTTGTATAAAAAAATTGCATTTTATTTGACAGCACCCACTATCCTAACCAAAATCAAAAGTTACATTCCAAACTTTCATGCCTTCTCGCCTTTGCAGCTAATTCCAATGTGTATTATATAGTGTAAGCTTGCTATTTTTGTTTCCTTCTAATTGCCCCACTTGGCTCAACATACTTCAATGCCTTTAAGAACATGTTTGATTGGTGTTGCTTATTTAAATTGATCCAAGGGTGGAAATAGATTGACTTCCTTGAAAAGGCATTGAAAAACATAATTTCATGAAATACATAAAACATTAAAAAAAATCTGATAATTCATAAAGCCTGATGATTTGGCAACTGGTTCACTGGGTGCTGTTTCCTGTGTTTTTTTTTTAAAAAGAAAATCACTGGAAATAGCTTTCCATGCTCATTTTAAACTCACCGGGGTCTTCTTTCCTGTGGCACTTTAAACAAACTGGATTCCAGTTTCCTGTACACCCTTTACACTCTGTGGGGCCATAATTCTTGCACTTTCTTTAGATTCACCAGTTGTTGTTACCCTTTAAACACTTTAGGGGCTATGTTCCTGTGGCCTCTTTATACACAATGGATTCTGTTTCCCCAACTCTTTGAGTTCAAAAGTCAAGATGTTATGTTGCAACTTTATAAAACTCGAGAATTGCTTATAGATTTGGTTGCCCTACTACAGGAAGGATGTTGAGGCTTTGGAGAGGGTGCAGAAGAGGTGTAGTAGGATACTGACTGGTGGTATCGTGAAAAGCTGGATAAATGGGTTGTTTTCTCTGGAGCAGTGGAGGCTGAGGGGAGATCTGGTAAGTTTATAAGATTATGAGAAGCATAGAATGTAAGAGTAGACAGGGAATATCTGTTTCCCAGGGTTGAAATGTCTAATACCCGAGGGCATACATTGAATGTGTGGGTAGGTTCAAGGGGGATGTGAGCATTAAGTTTTTCACTCAGAGTGGTGGATGCCTGGAATGCGGTGCCTGATATGGTGGTAGAAGCAAATACATAAGAGGCTTTTAAGAGATGTTTAGGTAGGCACGTGGATGTAAGGTAGTTGGATATCGACATTGTGTAGGTGGGGAGGGGATTAGTGTTTTGGTGATTTTGATCTGCGTTTTAGCTGATTCAGCACATCATTGTGGGCTAGATGGCTGTCCTATGCTGTACTGTTCTATGTTCTTTTAAATATAAGGGCCCCATTTGCTGCACTACTTTTAAACACAGTGGGCTCCGTTTCACACACTGCTTTTAAGGACACTGCTCCCTCATGTTCTGCCTTCCCTTTAAACAGGCTGTCTCCCCATTTCCTGTGCTCACTTTAAGCTCATCTGGTTTACTATAAAAAAAATTATAATACTATTGTGTCATATCCAAGAAGAAAGCAATTTAAAAGTATGCTGGTGAATTAATAGCAATAAAATTTCATCTGCTGGAAAATATGCCTCTCTGGAACCATTGAAATTCAGAGGGTGGAAGTCATAAGTACTTCTTTGCAAAGGTGAAACACTTACTTGAAGCAGCATCATAGTGTGGTGCCTCATCCTTCTGTGATTCCTGCCCAATCATAGCAGTGAGAAGATGGCATTGTCAAGTTAGTGGAGATCTTTGATGCCTGCTTGAGGCAGATCCTCATGTGGACACTACCTGTGATGGGGAGTGGTATGCTTGTGATGTACTGGGCTATTGCGTTCATAGCTTACATTCTTGATAGTTCAAGAGGTTTACTATTGTTGAAGTAATAAAAAAAAATGCACTGTGAGCATTGAACAGTTTTCATATGCAAATTAAATCCAATTGGAAAAACCTAGATAGAATGGAAGTGGAGATAATATTTCCTATAGTGGGGTAAGCTAGAAACAGAGGGCACAGGCTCAGAGTAGAAAGAGGTCCTTTTAGAACAGAGATGACAAGGAATGTCTTTAGCTAGAGGGTGGTGACTCTAGAATTCGTTTCCATTGACAGCTGTGGAGGACAAGTCATTGGGTATATTTAAAGCAGAGGTTGATAAGTTCTTCATTGGTAAGAGCATCAAAAGTTACGGGGAGAAGGTAGGATAATGGGGTTGAGGGAGATGATAAAACAACCATGATAGAAAGGCAGAGTATACTTGAGCAGAATGGCCTAATTCTGTTCCTATGTCTTAAGGTCTTATGCATCTTTCACATTCTTGCATAATAGGAATATTTTTCACAGGGTACAATTTCTGATGAAAAGTTATGATTTAAATCAATATAATTATGAAAATATACATTCTATACCAGTTTGCCACCATAAAATGAAAGATGGTGTTGATATTGATATGTCTAATTTTCCTGCTTATCTTATCATAAGTGAGATGCGGTATATGTTGCTTCTTCATCGAGTTTTAAGATTTTAGTGGGGTTCTTTCTGCTCCTGAAGCCAGGTTTTGGAGTTGTGGTATGCCTTCTCAACTTCTCATCAGTTAAAAGTGGTAGGCAGCAAGGCTGGCATGAGTGTGCTGATGTTGATAGAGTTCAGGACACATGTTCTGTTTGGGGGATATTTGAAAATTTCCTTTCAGTGAGTATTTTCTGTCACTGTCTTTGAGTTTTACCTCTGTTCTTCATTCTCATTGGGGTCGAGATTTTGGGATGTAGGTACATTTTGAAAGTTCAAATTAATTTTATTAAAGTACATATATATGTCACCATATACAACTATTGAGATTCATTTTCTTGTGGGCATTCACAATAAATACAAAGAAACAAAAATACAAGCAAAATAATAATAATAATAATAAGTAAACAATAAATACTGAGTACATGATATGAAGAGTCCTTCAAAGTGAGTCCATAGGTTGTGGGAATTTTTGTATTGGGGTAGGTGAAGTTATCCTCTCTGAGTCAGGAGTCTGATGGCTGAGGGGTAATAACTGTTCCTGAACCAGTTGGTGTGGGTCCTGTGGCTCCTGTATCTCCTTTGTGATGGCAACAATGAGAACAGAGCATGGCCTGGCTGGTGGGGTTCTTTGATGATGGATGCTGCTTTCCTGTGACAGTGCTCCATGGAGATGTGCTTAATGGTGGAGGGAGCTTTACTGATAATGGACTAGGCTGTATCCACTACTTTTTGTAGGAATTTCCATTCAAGAACATTGGTGTTTTCATACCAGGTTCTGATCCAACCAGCCAATATACTCTGCACTGCACATCTACAGAAGTTTGTCAAAGTTTTAGATGACATGCAGAATCTTTACAAAGTTCTAATAAAGTTGAGTCACTGGTGTGCTTTCTTTGTAATTGTAGCTACGTGCTGGACCCAGGATATATCTACTGAAATGATAAATAACACTGAGGAATTATAAGTTGCTGATCCTCTCCACCTCTGATCCCTTGATGTGTTCTGACTCATGAACCTCCAGTTTCCTCCTGCTCTAGTCAATTATCAGCTCTTTGGTCTTGCTGACATTGAGTAAGAAGTTGTTGTTGTGGCACCATTCAGTCAGATTTTCATTCTCCCACCAATATGCTGTTTCGTCACCACCTTTGATTCCGCCAATAGCAGTGATGTTGTCAAAAAACTTAAATATGGCATTGGAGCTGTGCTTAGCCTCACGGTCATAAGTATAAAGCAAGTAGAACACGGGGCTAGTGGGGGCTAAACACATAGCTTTGTGGTGCATGTGTGCTGATAGAGATTGTGGAAGAGTTGTTGTTGCCAATTTGAACTGGGATCTGCAAATGAGGAAATTGAAGATCTAGTTGCACAAGTAGCGATTGAGCCCTAGGTCTTGGAGCTTGTTGATTAGCTTTGAGAGGATCATGGTATTGAATATCAAGCTATAGTCAATGAGCAGCATCCTGATGTATGCATCTTTACTGTCCAGATGTTCCAGAATCCAGATATGTCATAGTTGTCCGTAAATTGCTGAGCTCTTGCATTCATACTATCCATTGTCTCCTTTTAGATTACAGATTTTCTGCTGGATCTCTGGCTTTGGAAACAGTGATCCCTGTTCTCCAAATCGTCTTTGCTACCCACAGTCAGTTTCTAAATGCAATGGAAAGTACTACTTATGCTGTCTACATAAAATTCTCTAAATATACTGGAAAGGTAGTAAATCAAAGTTGGAGTCCTCTTGGCTAATGAACCAGCACTAAGGCTCTAGTTAAGCAACACACACAAAATGCTGAAGGAACTCACTAGGCCAGGCAGCATCCCAGGCAGCATCCATGGAAAAGAGTTGGTGTTTCAGGCTGAGACCCTTCATCGGTGCTGAGTTTTTAAGTTATGTTGTATTCTGTCTATTAATCTTCTGGCTTTTGGTTGGTCTTGACTCTGCCTTGTGCCAGCACTGGTCAATCTGTTTCATTGTGACTGAAATTAGATGCGGTGAATAACCAAATGACTCTCAGGTCTGTCTTGTACTTGCTTAGCAGTTTTTCTCATATCTCAAAAATAAAACAAATTCTCTAACTGTTATTGTAAACTGAAATCTCCTACAAATGTATTGGCCTTTGGAGTCAGAACACAACAGCACAGAAACAGATCCATCTAGTCCATGCAGAACATTATTCTGCCATTAAACTGTCTTTAGTAAACCTTTATTCTTCTGTAAAGCACAAATGCAAGCTACAAAATTCTAAATCTAAATTGTTTTACATTTTGTCAGTGTATATGTGGCAGCAAAATATTATTTGAATTTCTATAAACTGGACAGCTATGAAGCACTTTAATATCAGATTGCTTTTGTGGATTTACTTATTTATTCTACCTTGTTTATAAAATAGATTGCTTAATATTGGGTAGCTAATTAAAAGTAAGCAAAGCAAAATATTTGTTTTTTCGTTGGGGTACGAGTGCATTGATAATTTTGGCTTTCCAAATGACTTCACAGATCCTGGAAAGGATATGAATAAGTTGAATAGTTATAAGCTAATAGATTGCTTCCTAAATAAAAAGTATTAATTTATTTATAAATTACACACAGATAACCAGTGAGTGGCTTTGACTGACAGTGAATTGCTTTGATTGACAACAATTTGATTAATGTGAATTATTTTACTATTTCTGTTGAAGTATACAATCAATTCTGCAAGTCACAAAAGCAGAATTATTAATAATATATTAAAATGTTCATTAAAACTTACTTTTATCAAGTATATTTAGCTTTAGTGATATGTCTAATCTATTAAACTGGTATGATACTATCAGAATAAATCTCACTTCGTAAAAGAGAAGCTAATATTGGAAAAGTAATTCCTGTCAATCATATTTTCTAGGGTTACCTAATTTTGAAATTCAAGATGCATAGTCTTGATTACTTTATGGAAGAACAATAAAATGATGTAAATTGTGACTAAGAGAATGTAGACAACTATACACAACATATAATGCTTCTGTAATATCACTGCATAATGATATTTTAAAATTTTAACTTCAGATTTTTAAAAATTTCAAAATAACTTTTGTAAAACTTTTTCTGAGAAAATTTGTATTTGAATGCATCCGTTGTCTTATTCTTTAAAATGATATACTATAAATCTGCCTTTTGGGTCTGTTGTGCCATTTAATTAGTTGATGTATGATCAGCATCTCAATTCCGCTGCATTTTTCAGTGTATCTCTTTTGTCTTGGTTGAGTAACAATCAGAATCAGAATTAATATCGTTGGCAACTGTATGTCATGAAATTTGTTGTTTTGCTGCAGAAGTAAAATGCAATATATAATTAAAAAACTATAATTTACAAAAATTTCATAAAATATAATTAAGTAGTACAAAGAGAGAGGGAAAATAGTGAGGTAGTGTTCATGGTTCTCTGTCCATTCAGAAGTCTGATGGGGGAGGGAAAGAAACTGTTCCTGAAACATTGAGTATGTTTCTTAAAACTCCTGTACTCCCTCAGCTTTTTCTGATCCTGTGCAGTGTCTCTAACCATACCAGAAAGTGATGCACCCGGTTAGAAAGCTCTCCATGTTACATCTATTGAAATTTGTGTCATCAGTGACATACCAAGCCTCCTCGAACTCCTGATGGTCAGCGAGGAGATCTTATTTCCAATCTACACAGACTGCGGTCTTCTGGTGAAGAAGTCAATGATCCAGTTGTAGAAGGAGGTACTGAAGCTCCGGTTTTGGAGCTTGTTGATTAGAGCTGAGAGTATGTTGCTGCTGAATGCTAAACTGTAATCAATAAACAGCAGCCTGATATATGGTGCCTATAAAAAGTATTCACCTCCCCCCACCCTTGGAAGTTTTCATGTTTTATTGCTTTACAACATTGATTCACAGTGGATTTAATTTGGCTTTTTTAATACTGATCACAGAAAAAGGGTCTTTCATGTCAAATGAAAACAGATGTGTACAAAGTGGATCCAAATTAATTTCAAATATAAAACACAAAATAATTGATTGTTTAGGTATTCACCCCCTTCAAGTCAGTATTTAGTAAATGCACCTTTGGCAGCAGTAACAGCCTTCACTTTGTGTTGATAGGTCTCTATCAGCGTTGCACATCTGGACACAGTAATTTTTCCACATTTTTCTTTATTAAGATGGCTCAAGCTCTGTCAGGTTGCATGGGGATCATGAATGAACAACCCTTTTGAAGTCCAGCCACAAATTCTCAATTGGATTGAGGTCTGGACTCTGACTTGGTCACTCCAGGAAATTAACTTTGTTTTTAAGCCATTCCTGTATAATTTTGGCTTTATGCTTGGGGTCATTGTCTTGCTAGAATCCTGGTTTTCCTCCAGGATTTCCCTCTATTTTGCTGCATTCATTTTATCCTCTACCTTCACAAGCCTTCCAGAACCTTCTGCAGGGAATCATCCTCACAGCATGATGCAGCTGCTATCAGGCTTCATGGTAGGGATGGTATGTTTTTGATGATGTGCCGTGTTTGGCTTATGCCAAACATAGTGTTCAGTCTGATGGCCAAAAAGCTCAATTTTGTTTTCATTAGACAATGGAACGTTCTTTCAGCTGACTTCAGAGTCTCCCATGTGCCTTCTGGCAAACTCTAGCTGATATTTCATGTGAGTTTTTCTTCATCCGTGGCTTTCTCCTTGCCACTCTGTGACTGGTGAAGCAGCCGGGCAACAGTTTTTGAGGACAGCCTACTCTAGGCAGATTTACAGCTGTGCCATATTCTTTTCCATTTTTTGGTGATTAAAATGTACTCCAAAGGATATTCAGTGACTTGCAAATTTTCTTGTATCCATCTCCTGACTTGAGCTTTTCAATAACCTTTTTGTGAAGTTGCTTGGAATGTTATTTTGTCTTCATGGTGTTGTTTTTGCCAGGATACTGACTCACCAGCAGTTGGATCTTCCAGATACAGGTTAACAGTGACTAATTGAAGATGCCTTTGAACACTTCCACCAGTTGGTTGGCACAGGTTTTCAGGTACACATTCAGTGCTTAACACCTTGCGAGGGTTCACCATGTTGAATGTTGCTCTGATGTTGGCTTCCGAGACAGAGATCACAGGGTCACAGGTGCCTCTGATTCGTACATGTGTAGTTTTATTCTCCTTTACAAAGTGTGCATAAACAGCATTGAGCTCATTGGGAGTGATGAATCGCAGCCATTAATGAAGTTAAGTTTCACTTTGTAGGAAGTATTAGCCTGCAAATCCTGCCATTGCTGATGTACATCAAATTCTGTCTCTAACCTCAATCGGAATTTTGTTTTGCTTTTCAAATACCTGAACTTCTTGTGTAACTGTATTATCGATCTTGAATGCCACAGGTCAAGCCCTCAGCAGACTATGTATCTCTTGGTTCATTCACAGCTTTTCATTTGTGAATGGTCCAATGGTTCCTATATGCAATGCCTTTGGGATGGAGGAAAGAGACTGGTACTGGAGGGAGGCAGTTTTAGAACTACTCTGCAGCCTTTTGTGGGGATAAAGTGTAAATAGAAAAGATTTTAAAAAATGCGATAATTTTTAAAAATTCAACCTGTAGTTTTAGATGTAAATGCTTTTGTTCCTCACATTCTCTATAATTGCCTCCATCCTCACTAAATTCCAAAGTATCTAAATGTTTGATTCTGACCTCTTGAACTTATCTGGTTTTAATTACATCAGACACTTAGGTAGTGAGCTCTGGCATTTCTTTCTGAATCCTGTTTATTACATTGAATACATTCCTGTAAACTTCCACCTACCCTAATATCTCAAGCTGTAATTGATGAAGTATTCTGTATGTTATTTGTGAAATATCTTGGGATGTTCCACTAGATTAAAGGTGTACTCTAAGTATAATTTGTGATTGCCACCACAGGTGCATTTCGTTCCAGCTTCCAACCTATTTGGAAAACAGTGGGAAAAATAGAGGCTTATCCATACATAAATTGTTTTACAGTGATTTGTTGGTTGTGGAAAATTAATTTTGATGTTTGGCCCTGGAAGCTGAATCCATGGCAGAACTTGGTTAAAAATGAGAAAACTACTTGTTAATTCCTGCCCATTAATAAACGTAGCACAACTGCACCACATAATCTCAGACTCAGTCTTGACCATTTAAATCTATGTGGATTTTGCACATTTTCTTGTGAACATGTGAGTTTCTACATGTGTCTGGGTTTCTTCTCACATTCCCAAAAATGTGATGGTTGGTAGCTTAATTAACTACTCTAAATAACCCTTTGCCTAGATGGCTGGTGATAGTCAACTCAGAGGGGAGTTAATAGGTTACAGGGAAATTAGTATATGAATGGGACTGATGGGATTCCTCTGAGAGATAGCATAATCTTCATAAGTTGGATGGCCTTCTGTGAAACAGAAATTTGTAACAGATAATTCATTAGAAATTCTTTGAGGAAATCTCTGCAGAGAGTAGACACATTGCATTTGGACTTCCAGAAGGTGTTTTAAAGAAAGGTGCTTTACAGAATGAGAATCCATTGTCTTGGAGATAATGAGGCTGGAAAAAGGGCAGGAAAGTGGGCATTGAGGAAGTCAGATCACCCATGATTCTACTGAATGAAGACTAAGCTAAAATGACTGAAGGCCAATTTCTGTTCTCACCATTTATGATAGACTTGTGGTCTGATGAAGCAACCTGTGAATCTAGATAAATGAAGTCAAGGCAAATAGGACAACCAAATACTAAAACAGGAATGGTTCTAATAATTGGTTCAAAATGTAGTGTACGACTGGTTGATTAAAATCTCTGCTGTTGGTGACTGCTCAAAATTACTGTCATAATCTGTTAAACTCTTAGAAATAACCTTTTATTGTAATAAGGTCAATACTGATATTCTGTACCTTCAGTTAGAGGAATAATACAAGGGATATAAAAGTATCCAGTCTAATTTCCCAATTATTCCATTTATTTTCAATTCTCCATTCTCTCAATCCCACCCAAACACATTTTTCTGACTAGTAGGCCATCTTCTGGTCATGAATATTAAGCTGGGAATGTTGTGTTTTAACAGTTTTAATTATTCTATCACAGCAATATAATTTTGAGATTATGTTAAAAAAAACTTGTTTTAATGTTGAGACATAAAATCTCCAGTTAGGAAAAAATCAATAATATGATGAAAATGCTGAATAATTTTGTATTTTATGTAAGATATGACTCTGGGGCATACTGAAATCTTTAATCTTTAGAGAGGCTATCTGGTAGGGTTTTCCTGATCTGTGAGCACACCAATGATGAAAACAAAGAATATTTTAAAACCTTCAAATATAAAACTTATTTTCTCAAGGCAACATCTCTCTCTCTGGTAAGCTCTCTTGTTCTGAAGATCTATTGAGTGAATTCATCTACCACATAATCATTTAAAATATTAAAGAAATCCAGTATATGATTGCATCTTCAGACTGTTTAATTATCTTCTTCTTGGCATTAAACTATTATTTTTAAAGGGGCATTTATTTATTAAATGGGGGGTATAGTGGTATAATAGATAGTGCTGCCATTTCACTGGTCCAGAGAGCCAGAATTAATCCTGATATCAGGTACTGTCTGAAAAAGAATTCCAGGATGTATATTGTACACGTTTCTCTGACATTAAAAGTACCTTTGAAGCCTTTGAGCCATTGTTTATGTGCTGTTTGCCTTTTCTTCATGATTGTGTGGCTTTTTTGTGGTGCCTGCTCATTTCAATGATTTCATTTTACAGACAGGGCTAACCAACCTGTTGACTGGACCTTTTGAAGAGAAAGTATACAGTGGCTGAAGCAGATGTTGGCAGTCTTGCAGGAACAGAGTCTTTCTTGATGCATGACTCAGTATTGGGGGTCAGAATAGACACCATTCATTTCAGAATGCACTAGATGCCTTGCTTAAGGAATTGCAAAGTGGAGGTCTTATATTCCTAAGGTGGGAAGGAAACCTCTAGAAACACACTAGAAGGACATTAAGAACAAATGGTTACAACAGTCTGTTGCAGTAATATCATTAAAAGCACCTGGATCTTTACTACTGCATAGAATCACTGAGCTTGCATGATTGACAATCAGTATCTTCAAATGCAATATTATACAAACTGCATCATTAACCACAGATGATACTGTATAGCATTCCCTTATCAGTCAAATCAACAACCAACTGATCATATCTATACTCCTACTCATACTGTGCCCAGTCATGAGTATAGAAGAACATTTACTCCATCGAAAGGAGAAGAACACTTTAAGAACATCTGCATGATGAATGATCCTGGACTCTGGGATGTGTACCCAAGAGAGGGCGGAAATACTTGCAACAGGTTTAAGCTACAAAGTGCAAAGTAGCCATCTTGGCCTCCTCCTAATGCCACCCCCACCGCTCCCCATCATCTGTCGTTAAGTCACTTGCAACTTATTCACTTATGTTCAAACTTTTAAACTGATGGGATAATTCCCTTCAAGTCTCCATTATAACCTTGGTTAAAGCATATATTTAAGAAATTTCCTGAGTAGGATTATTGCAGCCATCCTGAACTTGGCTGGATTCATTCCTAATGAGAAGGAAGGTTTAAGTCTATCATCTCATTTTTGGGCATCACTTTGGGAATCATTCAGTCATAGGTCCAGTGTAATTCTCAGGTGCTTTATCAATGACCTTCCCATTGTCAGAAGGCCAGAAGTTTATCTGTTTAAAGTCTTGTAGGATTCAGTTGCTTTTGCAACTTCTTAGACGCAGAAAACATTTGGCATTCATTAATGGTTGTTGAGTAGCATTCACATTGCAGAAACATAAGCAGTGGTCATCTTCAATATGCAAGTCACCCACTTTCTCATAATTTAACTGGACTACACACAGGAATGCTGTAATTGCAAGAGCAAATGATTAGCCTTTCCACCTTGTGGTTGGGTGAGGAATGTTACAGAATGACCTGAATATGTGCAAACCCATTGATACCCGAGTAGCTTGATAGCATCCTGACAAAGCAGCCTATGTGATTGGCACTGAGTCTAGCATCCTGAACATTCAGTTAATGGGCTGCCACTATGTTGCAGTGCATAGCACCTGGAAAAAAATGCATTGCAGTAATACACTAATGTTGCTTTAACAACAGAATTTGTGAACTCTATCTCCTAGAAGTTCATGGGTAGTGAGTGTATGACAAAAAATGCAATCAAGTTTCACTTTCAGCTGCATACTGTGCATATTTGAAAATATTGTTGTTTCTCCTTTGCTATCAGGGCAAAAAATATGGAAGTCCTTCTATGATAACTTTGTGGAAGTATTTTCATGACCTGATATATGATGGTTCAAATAAAGAGCTCATCTATGTTCTTCAGAGTAATTTGGAATGAACAGATAATGGCACTTTGCCAAAAACGCCAGCAACTGTAACTTGGACCTAATGTATACATTGTACTTCTGGCAAGCATTGTATTTATATCACTGAGCTTGAATACACTGCTAGCTATTACGACAACCATTTCATATAAGTAATTTCATGCACCTGTATTCTCTTGACTATAAACAATAGAGGTTGTTTTTAGTCAATTCTACCCTAATTCCCATTGAAAAGAAATGGCGAACTTTCATTAGAATAGCTAATGAAAGTTTGATAATATCAGGGCTGAATCAGCTGTTGCTATAATCTGTCCTTGTTTCACTGTATTTTTCCCTTGTCAGATATTATTGCTTGATTTCCAGACAGCGTGGGGGTAAACATTCCCCCACTTCCTTCATCATAATCCCCCTAATTCATATTTCATTTTGGATATCCAAGAGTTACAACTTGTCAAGGTTACAGGATGGTCAACAGGAGTAATGCTGAAAGCACCATTATTTGATTTCACATTCATTACTGGCTCCTCACTTATCAGCACTGCATGCATCTCTTGAGAATATGCCAAAGGTGAAATCAGTAAATCTCTAGAGATTAGTTTCAAGTAATGACATATCTGCCAGTTATTGAGGAAAAGGTATATTGTGAACTCATAATGGGGAAATGTTACCTTAAGGCTCTGCTCAGGAGAACTTGGAGTGAAGAATTCAAAGAAGCAGTGTACTGACTAAAGTGCATACATGTGTGCAGAAAAAAGCTTCGTATATTGGTAGTTCTGTAAGAAAGTCTGCTTTTGAGCTAATCACAGACTTTGCACAGAGTTTTGTGTGGAATGAGTCCACCTTTTCCATAGTGATAGTGGCTTATTTCTGTAGACTTAACCATTCTGCCATGGAATCTCTTGCTTGGAACAAGTAAAGGTAATTTACATTCAGGGGAGCTTTGGTTGCTGTGGATAACAAAGTACTAAAACGTGTAATGGAAATCCAGCAATTTCCTCTGTAACAGATTACTAGGTTTGCTGGTATGATGACTTGAGAAAAGGCAATAGCAATTTGGATAACATTTATTTTTGCACTATATTGCTGTGTAGTTGACTGTCCACTACCCAGCCTGGATCACTACTGTCCTGATGTTTTGCACTCCACTATGTCCAGAGTTGGTTAAAGCAATTTAAGGCCATTTGAATCATAACTGCAGGTTGGCAGTCTTCCTCAATGATGCTATGGCCATCAGGGATGCATGTAATACATAGGGGCTCCTTCTTTTGTCTTATGCATGCAATGTGGCATGATTTCAAGATATTTTATTTGGAGAATTTGTTGGTTGGTGGTGTTTGGATTTGCTCAAAGGTCAATCGCAGAGAAAAGATAAGATTTGGGATAGATGGTGGATAGTTGCAGTTCCTGGTACTTGAATGAGATTATCCTAGATGGCTTAGGCAGGAAGGAGTTTCTGTAGTTTCTTTTTTCAGCTTTTCATTCATCCTCTTTTACCTCACTACTTGTTTGGGGCAACAAGAACTCTTGTCTTCTCCCCCCCCCCCCCCCCACCAGTCTATTGTATGTAAAAGAGAATTGGAAATTTTGAGAATCATTCTTGAGTCCTTCGGAGCATCCAGAGGTGGGAAGCTGTATTTTGGCATATCAGTGATACAACTTTGTACCCAAAGTCATGAACCATGTTCTCACTGGCGCTTTAGTTTGTTCACTGGTAGAGTAAAAACATCATGACTGTTTTGAGAATTTGAGATATAGCTGTGTATACTTGCACATCAGCCAGATGAAGTGGAATCCTTTTGAGTTTTGGTGGAGCTGATGTAGAGCATTTGCGAATAATGTGCGCATAGTGAATGCTACTCTGCTTCATTTAAAGAAAGATAAAGCTATGCATTTTCCCTATCTGCTAGGCTCTGGGAGGAGAATGAAATGTAATTGACACATTTGGATTCAACATTGCTGGTGCCATTATTGATTGAAAACAATAGAATATTACGAATATCTTAATTTACACCATTTAGGAAATCAGATGTATTAAAATTGATTTCTAAATTCATCTTGCTAATTCATCAATGTTGGCCTTGTGATATGTGGTTGCATTGTAAGTGCAGCTGTGTTGAGACATCTATTTCATTGAGTATGTTTGACCTTTAATTCCTTCCTGAGGTTCAGATAGGAAGGAGAGTTGTCAGAACACTCTAGATTGAAATGGTGTTTCTAGAATTCTTTTAGCTAGTACGTTCACCCTCTTTTAGCAATTTGATTTGATCTGGAGGCCCTCAGCCCAGTCGTTAGTCATGCTATATTCGAAAGGGAAAACCATCCAATCCATTCAGAAGCAACTTTGAAAACAAGAAAAAAGTAACTTGCGCTTGCTACTGATATTTACAGTTGACTTAAGCCAACAACCCATTTGTAAAGGTGTGGATGATCCCATTAAGTAGAGCTGCTGAATCGAAGCTTGACTGTGAGGCCAAGGAGCAGCAGTGGTTGGTGTATTGATCATCAAAGAAATTGGTATTGGTCTTAAGGCAATGTTTCATGGATTGATGTAATCAAATTTAAGTACTATGTACTTCTGGGAAGCACTCACTACAAGTGCACTTCATTGTCCTCCACAATATGGCATTTGGTAGATTATCACAGGTCACTTCCATCATAGTAAATATTATGGAGTTCTGTGCACACTTGTAGTATTCACCGGAACATACGTTTTAATTCCTCACCAGTCGTTGAACAGGAAATATATTTTCAAGGGCTGATTTTTAATTTTTCATGTGATCTCTGTCATGCTAGGGTTTTGTGCCTTCACAGACATTCTACAGCTATTTTACACCTTGCAGTCTTATTTTTCTAATTTTGAATATTTTAGTATCTTCCTTTTTTCCTTGTCTGAGAGAGGAAAAGTCAGCCTGTATTCCAAATTCTTGGGATACAACACAAAAAAGATAAAGATTGGTTATGTTTCAAGTGTCCTTTTTAATAGAAGAATGCAATTAGGCAGTTTCGTACTTAGGAAGGTTGAATAAAAATGTTGAGATGTTGGATTTTCTTGTATAATAGCATATAAGAATTTTGTAACCTTTTTTAGATCAATACCTTCAAGTGTGCAACAATGTGATAACTCATCTTCCGATGGGGTTTTTATGAAATTTGTAAATAACTATTACATTATCTTAAAATGTAGTCACTAACAAATTTAGAAAATTAAAATTGAAAATCGGTAATTTCATATTGAAATTTGAAGTACACTAATATTTGGATCTTGCCCATAAACGTACAGCTCAAATACTTGATTTACTTCAGTTTACAAATTTGACTTTAAGAATAATAATTAATGGAATTTTAAAAAGAATATTAGGAGTGACATGATAGTGTAGCGGTTAGCGTGATACTATTGCAGTGCTAGTGGCCTGCATTTGTATGTTCTCCCTTTGACTATTTGGGTTTCCTTTGGTGCTCTGGTTTCCTTCTGCATTCCAAAGATGTACAGGTTACTAGGTTAATTGGTCACATGAGTTTAATTGGGCAGCGCAGGTGTGTTGGGATGGAAAGGCCTGTTAATATGCTGCATCTCTAAATAAAAAATAGAATTAAGCTGTTTTTTTATAGTAGCAAAAAACCTTTCTTAAAATATTATTGTTTTAAGATTTGCTTAAATTGGATTTACTGATTAAAACAATATTGAAGCTTATGTAAAATTAATGGCATTTATTATGATTTACAAAGATGTTAAAATAATTTCATAAGATTGCACTAAATATGAAAGTTCTATTCATTGTGTTTACAGTTAAACTGCTTCATATTCATATATGTTGCTTTACAAATATACACTTGTTACATTAATATTTAACTTCAAATGCTTCTTCAAGCTTGTTAAACAAAATGAAACATTTTTGTAGTGCAAAATACTTATGTGAAAACTTGTGTTTACATATAACAAAAGACACTTCATATTTTCTAATAGTCTGTGACATTTAGTAGTTATAATAAAGAGGAAAGAAATCCATATCCTATACACTGAATTTTTATGCAGCTTGTAAAGCCATTATCGTGTTTGCTTATAGTTTATCCCTCACCTTGCTTTTCGATAAGTGCATTTATTTATGGTTGATATTTTCATTCAATCAAAATTTTGGTTACTGTTGAATGAAGATATTCTTCATGAAGAAGAAATATATCCTGTGCCAGAGTTGTCAACTGGAAATGCTTAAAGATGCATCATTACTTATACATAAGAGAACATTTAATACTTTTTACAAGGAGAATACATAATAGCAAATTGGGAAAAAGTTATGCCTTATTAATGTTGGGTGTGATTCTTTATAAGCAGATTTATTAAGTTATCTTTTGGTATGTAAAGCTTTATAAGGAACATTGTTGATGCTTGCCTGGACACTCCTATTTAAAGATCTGTGCTTTTCCTCCCAAAGCTGCAAAGTGCTAATGAAACATAAATGTGAAATCCCTGTAAAAGTAAACTTTTCTCTAATTCTTTGCAGCATTATTTAATGGAAAAAGGTATTCTAGAATATGATATAGCAGATGAACATCAACAGGCCAAACCATATCATTTAAAGGATTAATAATAATTATTTAATAGATTGGAATTGTTAACTTTGCTGTCTGTCCATGAACTATAAATTAAAAAAATACTTTGTTTCTCTATTATCCATGGTATTAGAACTAAAATCTTGAATATTGCATGACTTGAATTAAATGCTGCCTTGAATTGACTGATTTTAAATTTCAGGTAATTGAATATTCAGCTCATTTTTGAAACAAGTCAAAAAGGGGTCACTTCATATGAATGGAGTTAACATTTATAAATTTTAATGGGTGTAGTTAAAGAAACCACAGTTTCCATTTCCCGTGCTTTTTTGATTCAGTCTTGCTAGGTTTTTGCTTTTGATAGGCAGATGAACAAAATTCTTGTGAATAAGGCAGGGTTGAAACCTGAGTTTCTTCAGTCGAATGTAGTTTTCTCATAATGGGCTGAAACTTGTCCTCCTGTTGTTTGAAATCCAGTTCAACACTAGGAAATAATAAATGTAATTTTAATCAATTAACTGGTGGTTACATCATATTTATTGTATATTCTAATGAGACATTGTATCCATAATAATTGTAAATTTCGCTTGCACAAATTCATTGAAGATTTGTAACGAAGTTGAATTCTTGCTAGCGTTAGAAATGAAGTTTCCTTTTCAATTTATTTAGACCATAAGACGATAAGATATAAGAGCAGAAGTAGGCCATTCGGCCCATCAAGTCTGCTCCACCATTCAATCATGGGCTAATTCAAATCTTCTAGTCATACCCACTCCCCTGCCTTCTCCCCATACCCTTTGATGCTCTGGCTAATCAAGAAGCTTTCTATCTCTGCCTTAAATACACCCAATAACTTGGCCTCCAACGCTGCTCGTGGCAACAAATTCCACAGATTTACCATCCTCTGATTAAAGTAATTTCTCCTCATCTCTATTCTAAATGGACGTCCTTCAATCTTCTGAATTCCCCTACCATGGGAAATAACTTTGCCATATCTAATCTGTTCAGACCTTTTTTCATTCGAAATGTTTCTACGAGATTCCCCCCTCATTCCCCTGCACTCCAGGGAATACAGCCCAAGAGCTGCCAGATGTTCCTTTTACAGTAACCCTTTCATTCCTGGAATCACTCTCGTGAATCTTCTCTGAACCCCCGCCAATGTCAGTTTATCCTTTTGAAAATAAGGAGCCCAAAACTGCACACAATACTCCAAGTGTGGTCTCACAAGAGCCTTATAGAGCCTCAACATCACATCCCTGCTCTTATATTCTATACCTCTAGAAATGAATGCCAACATTGCATTTGGCTTTTCATCACAGACTCAACCTGGAGGTCCCACACTGACCCCTGTGGAACTCCACTAGTAACTGGCAGCCAGGCAGAATATGATCCCTTTATTCTCACTTTCTGTTAGGTTGAGTCCGTGGTGAAAGG
Source organism: Hemitrygon akajei (assembly GCF_048418815.1). Taxonomy (NCBI): domain Eukaryota; kingdom Metazoa; phylum Chordata; class Chondrichthyes; order Myliobatiformes; family Dasyatidae; genus Hemitrygon; species Hemitrygon akajei. The sequence goes on along the minus strand of NC_133146.1, from coordinate 49,080,346 downwards.
CCAAATGCAATGTCTTGAAAGATCATTGTTAATGCCTCCACAATCTCTCTAGCTACTTCCTTCAGAACCCAAGGGTGCATTCCATCAGGTCCAGGAGATTTATCCACCCTCAGACCATTTAGCTTCCTGAACACCTTCTCAGTCATAATTTTCACTGCGCATACTTAAGTTCCCTGACACTCTTGAATGTCCGGTATACTGCAGATGTCTTCCACTGTGAAGACTGTTGCAAAATATGCATTCAGTTCCTCTGCTACCTCTGTGTCTCTCATTAAAATATCTCCAGCGTCATTTTGTATTGGTCCTAACCTCAACTCTCTTTTACCCGTTATATACTTAAAAAAGTTTTTAGTATCTTCTTTGATATTAGTCACCAGCTTCCTTTCATAATTCATCTTTTCCTTCCTAGTGACCTTCTTAGTTTCCTTCTGCAAGTTTTTATAAGCTTCACAATCCTCTATCTTCCCACTGGCTTTGGCTTCATTGCATACCCTCTCTTTTGCTTTTACTTTGGCTCTGACTTCACTGGAACATTTCTGGGATATTTTTAATACTGTGCTTTTACTCACTTCAAGAAGTATGCTTGATATAATTAGGGAAATGTAATTTTGATCAACAGTATTAATGTAAAACTTATAATAAATGCTGGACTCCATTTAAAAAGGTTGGAAATGCTTGTCATTTTATTCACATTATTGATCTCTGAAGTTTCAACACTTGTCTTAACCCATCTAAGCCATAGTGAATTAAAAACACGATAAAAATAAGTAGGAGATGCCAAGGCCATGAGATGATTGATCTGTATTACCGTACTGCAGATTGGTGGCTGATTGGATTTACTTACTTGGTTTCACTTGCAATCCAGTAATGTATTCATTTTATCCATGAATATACTGAACGATTCAGTATCTGTAGCACTCTGGAGTAGATAATTCTAATGGTTTACTTCTCTAAGAGATGTAACTCTTCCTCATCACAGAAACAGCTGATACCAGTTTACTGAGGCAATGCTCTGGGTTCTACACTTCCACATCAAGAAAAATATACACACAGTATCTATTCCCTCAGTTCCCTTCAGAATGTTGAAAAACTCATTACATCTCGTTGTCATGAGCTCTGGAGAATATAGGCCAAATTTTATTTTATCTTAACACGTACAAAAGCTGGATGAACTCAGCAGGTCGGGCAGCATCCGTTGAAATGAGCAGTCAACGGATGCTGCCCGACCTGCTGAGTTCATCCAGCTTTTGTGCATGTTGATTTGACCACAGCGTCTGCAGTGTACTTTGTGTTTATATTCCGCTGTCATGAACCAAACTGAAGTCTTGCCAGAACCCTCTGTTCTTGGGTTAAAGTGCGCAATATTTGCATTTAGTGGAACACTACATTATATTGTAAAATACCCTGCTTTTCTATTTTCCCTACTTGAATATAACTTACCATTTTACCTGAAAGTGCTTTCACTAACCATCTTTTTATCCACATATATTGAAATATACCCTTTTCCTCTCTATACACTTTATATTATCCTATTTACTTTCTCATCTGTTTTATATCATCAAACACAATTCACTTGGTCTCATTACCTAGGTTAGAAATAACTGAGGGTACCTCACTAGCTACACATGCAAATTGTTTTCTGCTTGTAGCTAATCCTGTATCAATGCAAAGTAATTATTCTCAAATTCAGGAGCCCTTGTGATGCAAATTTTGTGAAAACCTAATGATGCCATTTGAAAATGCAATTACAGTATTTACTGATTGTCATTTATATACTGTATGCAGCTCGTTGCATCCTTCAAAATTCAAATATATTTTAAACTATTTCTCTTTGATAAAGTCATGTTGAGTTAACTGGATCAGGTTTTTTTCAAATGGTCTATTTTCAACGGTTAACATGTTCAGATGACATCTGTTGTTCTCGAATGTTGTTTTTCAATTTGCTGGGATCTCTGCAGAACTTTAAAAAAATGGACAATGACAATCAATTCTTCAGTCTCTCTGCAGTCACCTCTTTGAATTTTAGAATGCAGATCCAGAGATTTCTTCCCCTCTTAAGCTCATTAGCTGATTTTGTACTTTCTTAACTGATAGTAATTGTATTCGGTTCCTTATTTTATTGTGTTCTATGGCTACTTAATTTCTTGACATTTTTTATCTTTCTGTATAGTGAGAAACACAAACTATGTTTTTAATGTCACTGCTACTTCCTTGTTCCTCAGTATTAAATATTTTGTAATTCTAAACAACCAGTGTTTACTTTTGATTGTAGTTTTCTATAAGCCTTTGTAGATTTTGCAACCTAATTACTGTATTTAATATAAGTTTTCATATTTTCTCCTTTAGATATGCTTTGATTAGTTAAAATCTTCTAGTGCTTATGCCCAATGCTGTACTTTGCTACTTTTTCTTCTCTCTTTATACAGGTTATCTCCCTCTCAATTTTTAGTCCTGATGCAGGGATTGACCCAAACATTGATAGTTCCTTTCCCCCAACAGATGCTTCTTGACTTGCTGGATTTCTCCATCAGTTTGTTGCTTCAGATTGAAGCACTTGCAGTCTCTTATGTCCTAGCAATTTGATTTACCTATCCTATGTAATTTAAAGACTGACTCCCCAGTGATTATTGCATTATCTTTGTTTCATGTTTAGCTTATATTATGGGGCTAGAGTTACTACTGCCAGTGTGTTCTTTGCTCTTGTTTATTTCTTGTCTGCACCCAAAGTACTGCTAGTTTCTCGATCTTTGGAGTTCAAATCCTTACTTAATGCTCTGTTAATAGCATTTAATACCAGAAATGTTCTCCTTTTCTGTTTGCCCTTCTACCAGATTGTCATCACTTCATCCTTTACCTTTCATTGTCACGTGGACTTAATAGCGGGACTTCAAACTCAACTATACTGGGATTGTCATCACTTTCTTAAGGGAATTTGTGATGTGTTTAAAAATTGTTTGTGTAGAACGCAACCACTTTTCCCCTGGTGAAGGATCTCAAGAACAATGGACAAAATCTTAAAATTATCTGCAGATCTTGATGTATGAAATTATAAGAAATACATAATTGATCAAAAAGGTATAATGATGTTCCAGAGCTGTATAGAAGGTAGATGCACCACGATGCATGTTTTAAGCGATGAAAGTCAGTGCAGCCTCTAGATTCAAAACTACTTATGGGTACAGCCACCTTGATTGGAACAATGAGAAGAGGGCATGTCCTGTGTGACGGGTGTCCTTAATAACAGATGCCATCTTTTTTTGAGACTTTGCATTTTCAAGGCGTCCTCGATGCTGGGAGACTAATGCCCAGATTGAAGCTGGCAGAGTTTACAACTTACTGTTGCCTTTTCTGATCCTGTGCAGTTGTCTCTCCAAATGAGATGGTGTTGCAACCTGTTAAAATGCTCTCCATGATACATCTGTAGAAAAGGTTAGACTATATCTATGGGAAGGAAAACAGAACTAATGTTCTAGGTTGAAGACCCTTCTTCAGAATGGTGTAGGACTTCCTTCCCAGTTTTGATGTAGGATCTTTGACTTGAAATATTAATTTTTGATCTCTTCCCAAGAGGTGGCCTGCTTCTGAATACTTACAACATTTTATGAATTTATATTAAGTGATAGTCATTTGATAATTTCTGGTTAAAGTTAAACATACAATAACTACATTTGATTTTGTGCACTTAACTTGAAGTTAGGTATTTAGTTGTTTTTTCTGTAGCTCTCAGTGCTTGAAAGTGTTTAGCTGAGATCTAGGAAGAAAGGTTCATGGGGTCATAATATGTAGACAAGTGAACTACAGGAATGCCCATACTAGATCTGATACTTGGTAATGAACTTGGTTAGATGACAGATCTCTCAGTGGGTGAGCATTTGGAGCAGTGACCACAACTTTCTGACCTGTAGCACAACCTTAGAAAGGGATGGGACAGACAATATGGGAAAGTATTCAATGGGGAGAAGGCAAATTATGTTGCTATTATTCAGGAACTTGAGAGCATAAATTAAGAACAGATTCACTTGGAAATGCACAAGGGAAATGTTGAGATTGTGTAGGGAGCACTTGTCTGGTGTTATGGGTAGGTGTGCCTTATTGGGGCTGGTAGGGTGAAGAAACCATGGTTGACAAAAGATGTGAAACATCTTGTCAAGAGGAAGAAACAAGCATACTTAAGGTTTAGGAAGCATGGATCATTCTGAGCTCAAGAGAGTTGCAAGGTAGCCTGGAAGAATTTTAAGAAGGGGCTTATGAGAACTGGAAGGGGATATGAGAAGGGCTTATTGAATAAAATGAAGGAAACCCCAAGGCACTGTGCCTGTACATGAACGGACAGGTGACTAGAATGAGGGTAGGTCCAGTTTGAGATAAAAGAAGAAATGTGTTCCTAGAGCTGGATGAAGTAGGGGACCTTATTAATGAATACTTTGCTTCAGTATGCAGCTGTGAGAGGGACCTTTACGAATGTGAGAACAGCATAAAACAGGCTGATACACTGAAATATGTTGATGTTAAGAAAGAGGACCTGTAAGATTTTTGAAAACCATTATGATAGTTAAATCCACAGGGCTGGATGGGATATACTTTAGGTTACTAGGGGAATTGAGGTAAGATTGGGATTGGCAATGATCTTTGTATCCTCATTGGCCACAGAATGTAATACTAGAAGATTGGAGGGTGGTATATGTTTTTCTTTGTTCAGGAAAGTTAATCATGATAATCCTGGGAATTATAGGCTAGTGGGTTTTCCGTGGTGGGCAAACTATTAGAGGATTTTTACTGATAGGATTTGCAATTATTTGGAGAAGCCAAATAGTCAGAATTGAGATAGTCAGTATGTTTTTGTGAGTTCCAGGCTGTGCCTCATGAGTGTGATTGAATTCTTTGAAGAAGTGTCAAAACAAGCTGATGAAGGTTCAGCCATGGATATGGATTTTAGTAAGGTGTTTGACAAGGTTCCTCTTACAGAAAGTCAGGAAGAATAGGATCAAGCAAAACTGATGGCATAGATTCAGAATTGTCTTGCCCATAAAAGGCAGGGCCTGTTTGTAGATGGAGCATGTTCTGTCTGGAGAATGATGACCAATGGTGTTCTGAGAGATTTGTTCTGGGACCCCTGTTCTTTGTGATCTTTATAAATCACTAGGATGAAGAAATGAAAGGGTTGGTTAGTAAGTTTGCAGATGACACAAGGTTGATGGTTTTGTGGATAGTGTAGAAGGTTGTTGTAAGTTACAATAGCATATGGATAGGATTCAGCTTTGGGTTGAGAAGTGGCAGATAGCATTTAATTCGAGAAAATGTGAGTGATACACTTTGGAAAGTTGAACATGAAGGCAGGGTATAGGGTTAATGGCAGAATTCTTGGTAGTGTGCAGCACCGGGGATCTTGGGATACATGTCCATAGATCCCTCAAAGTTGCTTTGCAGTTTGAAAGGGTGGTTAAGAAGGTATATAGTGAGTTGGCCTTCATTAATTGGGGGCTTGAGTTCAAGGTAATATTGCAGCTCTATAAAATGTGTTAGCTCACTCTTGGAATATTATGTTCATTTGTTCTGAGGAAGTATATGGAAGCTGTAGAGAAGTTGCAGAGGAGATTTACCAGAGTGCTCCCTGAATTAGAGACCATGTTGAATGAACTAAGGCTTTACTATTTCAAGTGAAGGAAGATGAGACTTGGTAGTCGTACGGTTTATAAGCTAAATGGCATAGATAGAGTGGTCAACCAGAGACTTTTTTCCCCAGGGCAGTGGATAATAAGATGGGGCATAATTTTAATGGTGATTTGGTGGGAAGTAAAGGGGTTGCCAGATGTAGGCTTTTTTTTTAACAGTGTGGTGGGTGTGTGGAATGTGCTGTCAGGGGTGATGGTAGAGGCAGATACATTAGAGACATTTAAGAGACTCTTAGCCTTCCATTTTTCTTGCATCCATGTGCCTGTGTGAAGATTGATCTCGAGTAGGTTAGAAGGTTGGCACAGCATCGTGAGCTGAAGGAGCTGTACTGCGCTGTACTGTTTTATGTTTTAATGGTGAACAGTGTGACGTCAAAATTTCCTGGGTTGTATGCTTCATGATCCCCTAGAAAGGCATGATAAATAAGAATTTATTAACTTTTCCTCTGTTAAAATCCTCTAAATCTGTCATTGCAGAAGTTATGATTCTGTGTATTTCTTGGAAGTTTTGAACCTGTAAAACCCAAGGAATTTACAGAATCAAAATATTGAAGATACTAGACTAAACAAAATAATGGAACTCTCAGAGTTCAGCCAGTGTCTGTGTAAAGTAAAACATGATTAATATTGTTGGCCATTGAACTTTTGTTGGAATATTCAATATAGTGAATAATAGACCTTGACAAATTCATGATTCAATGCACCATATTACCACTTTTGGGTTTTGGTTCACACAGTAGCATTATTTAAAAATATATTTAAGTTAATTTGCATCTAGCTGGAAACTGTGTCATAAAGTTTTAGTTTGGCTGTGATTTCTTGACTAGCTGTTTTCCATAAAGTTATTATTATTGTTTTGTAATTTCAAGGTTGCCTTGTATGTTATCAATATGAGTTATAGAAATATATGTATTCAAGTTCACATTTTCTACTGACATAATGTCTTTCAAGTTGAACCATTCTAGGTATTAAGATGCCTTTGTAATGCGCTGAAATGGAGACCATCCTCTTGTTATACTGCAACTGGTTACAGTTGAATGGAAATAACTGATTCCATTATTCACAGGTGATTTTAATAAATCACAGCTGTGGAGAAAGAAAGACATGAATAGCAATGTCTCTGACACTGCAGTGTTTACAGGATTATAATGAGATACTGTATGTATGAATGTAATGTAGTTCACAACTTGGTATACTTTGGAAAAATTATCAACTCTTTCGTCTTCTACTTGAATCAAGCAAATAATACATTTTGACATAAGTATCTCACACAAACTGCTGGACTATTTTTATTTTCATCTTTCTAAAGTGTTTAAGCATTAGGTGAAGTTTTGGTTAAAATAAGATGGGATCCATTTCTAGGTTTTAATACTTGGTGCCTCTGTTTATAAAGCCCCAAGTCCAAACTGACTTATTAATCCTCTCTTCCACTTTTCAAGATTCATGCACAGATGTCCCAGGTTTCTCTATTCTTGAATTTACCACTTCAATAATATTGCCTGTCCATATACTTCCTATTGAAAACCATTGTTATCAGTTTTACATCTGCCAAGTCTGTGGAGTACCTTGAAGTCTAATATATCCTCATATACTACTACCCTTTCAAGTTCTTTTGTCACCTTCACATTTTAAAACTCAAATGTTCTTCATATATATAAGCATTTGAAGGAGTGAACACCGAATATATCATTCTCTGGTAGGGGATAAAATACACCAGAATGCAATTTTTGACCCTTAGTTGATGTTGTTAAAAAAACTTTTTTTGTACCAAGGTTTTTGATCTTGCTAACAAGGACAATGCATGATGTTTATCAAACTTTGAGCTTTATGAGATCATATATGTAATGTTAATTACTATTCCTCATTAACTTATTTGTTATTACATCAATTTTAAAATTGTTTAAATGTTATTCACCCTGAAATGTCTGCACTGACTGCTAATAGTGTTGACCTGATTTCTTCTCAATGTGCTCAATGTTGCTTTATAAATATTTAAATGTTTACTTTTGATGAAAGCTTTGTGCATGTGTGCATTAATCTTCCTCTTAAAACGGCATCTGAATTTTCAGTTTGGATCACAAAATGTGGCTAGTAATCTCATCTATTTGTTATAACAAAAGGACACTTTTACAGTGCATAATTAATTTAGTAAAAAATCCATATTAATTATCAAAACCAAATTTGACACAGGTTTCAGAAGATGTTGTGACAGGTAGCCAACAGATTTGTCTTAGAAACAAGGTTTGTCAGAGAAACATTTGTTTCTAAAGTATCTTAAAGTAGGTGACAGAGATAATATAAAGAGACTTGAAGAAAGAATTCCACAGTTCAGGGTTGAACGTGTGGCTTTGATGATGATGCATTGAAAATAGATGTGCAGTAGGGAATATGCTGATGAGCTGGAGGAAGCTGTAGATTGGAAATGACTGTGAACATGTGGGAATTTTAATACAAGATGAAAAGTGAAATAGGGACACTGATGTACTTGGGGGTGGGGTAGGGACATAGGTAGTAGTGAGTAGGAGTGATAGATGACCAGGATGGAGCTAGGGCACTGGCAGTATGGATAATGAAGAGATTAATTTTATGGAGAGTAAAGTGAGGGATGAAAAATTAGATGTGGACCGCCAAATCAAAACATGTTTAATAACTCCTAAGCACTATGGCCATACCTTATGAGATGTAGATGATGTACTATATGCATATCAGTATATAGAACTTTTTGAAGTATTTATTTGTGAGCTAATTTTTATAATATTAGTTTTGGGTGCTTTGCAAACTGTTTGACAACAATGCTAATTTTGTTTCTGACAAGTAGTTCCGCAATTGAAGTTCACAAAGTCTTAATGCCTAAATTCACAGAATACCAGAGACAGTGATTGCTTTACATTGATTGAAGGATGACAGAAAAAAATATTCATGGTATTTAAGGTCAAAATCCACATTGGTTATTAATTTGAGCTAATATCAATTTGTTTAAAGTATTGAAAATGCCCTACTACATTGTACTATAGAATGTAATAATGGGATAATTCACGTGATGGACTATGAGAAAAGTCATATTCTTTTAGAAAGCCATTCAATCTACACTACATTACTTTGCTTGATTTTTGTCATCATTGTCATACATTCTTTCAGTAATGGACTCTGGATTATAATAATTGAATGCACAAACTTTTTCTTATTATTTCCACCTCTCATCCCTTCAAAACATAAATCTGTTTTCTGCTCATTAAACCTTCTACTAGTAGGAACACTTTCCTCATATTTACCAAAATTTTCATAATTTTTAATGCTTCTCACGCATTACTTCTTACTGAAACTGCACTTGGACAAAATAATCCCAGTTTCCACAGAACCTCCTGTGAAAATTTGGCTATAATTCTAATAACGGTCTGCAGCCTATTCAAGACCTTGACGTTTTCCTCTTGTTTGATATCCAGAATTGGTAGCTGTAATCTAGTTCTGTCAGTTACATTATTCAAAATAATATTTTTATTTGTTTGCCTTGCATTATGAAATACACAGGCTTGTTAGAAAAAAATACTAAGTAACTATTATGCCAGGGGGCATAATAGTATTTTGTTTATAACAAGAGCATTAATGTAAGTAACAGAAATAGTAATAAGGAACATGGGGATTAGTTCATGTTACTCATGAATTATTTGGAAGTGTTTAAAATTTTCTTTTCCAGTGTGTGCATGGAGATTAGAGGAAATTCAATTTATTTCTCTGTGTTATATACAGGTAGTCCCCGAGTTACGAATGTCCGACTTACGGACAACTCGTACTTACGATCTGAGGAAGGAGAATGCCGTCCGCCATTTTAAGTCAGATCGTGATGCCATCCTCCATTTTAAGTCGGATTGTGATGCAGTCCGCCATGTTAAGTCGTTGCTGTTGACATTGTGTTGAGTGTTTAACTTAGTATTTGGCTTAAATTTTTCTTAGTAAGATTCACCCTGATCCCGCTCCGAGTTCCCGAGTTCGATCCAGTGACAGACCGCTCCCGTGCCGGGTTGATGTCGATCCACTGACCCCCGTATCAACCGCGCCGGGTTGATGTCGAACTCGCAACTTGACCTCATAAAAAAACACTGCCATCTCCAGTTTAAATTCCCATGCGGAATATTGGGGAGGATCAAATACCCAAACCCGGCACAGCCCCACTTGTCCCATTTAGCCTGTCTCAATGCGGTGGTCCTTAGGACCCAGTGGACTTCGGGAGCTGGCGCAGCTCAGGACCCGCTGCCCACAGTGTTTCTGTTCCATTGACGGGAAGCGATCGCGATTGAAAATAAAGTGGAAGTAATAAAACGTTTGGAAAGAGGTGAAACGCCATCGGTCATTGGAAAAGCGTTAGGCTACAGTCGGTCAACGATCGGAACAATTTTAAAGGATAACAGATAAAGTGAGAATAATGGAGCATGTGAAAAGCCCTGCCCCGATGAAAGCTACAATTATTACTAAGCAACGCAGTGGTTTAATTATTGGAATACATCCGTTTCTTAAGTGTTTTATATGCATAAAAAGGTAAAATATATACTATATACTAAGGCAAACGTTTGACTAACTGACGCTAAATAATACCAGATGTACCTGTTCCGACTTACATACAAATCCGACAAAGACGGACTCAGGAATGGAACTCGTATGTAACCGGGGACTGCCTGTAAATTGATCTTTACAAATGGATAAATTGGTGAATGCAGTGTAATATGCATTCCAATGCTTTTTGATCAGATATACAATGAATGAAAGCACAGACCCTGCTACACTAAGATGAACTATGATTAGTTTAAGTTTCTGTGTGTTATATAATGGTAAATTCCTTAAATATATTAAATTAATTAAAGAAAATATTGTTGGTGATGTGACCTCTAGGGAGCAGAGTCACAGTGCAGGTGGTGCAGCATTCCACAGCTTCAGAGATCCAGGTTCAATTCTGATATCTAGTAATGAGTGTGTAGAGTTTGCATGTTCTTCCTGTAATTTTGGATTTATTGTGGTTGTTCATCTAACACACCAAAGACGAGCTAGTTGTTAGGTGAATTGCTTCTAGTTTAGGTGAGCAGTCGATTTAGAATGTGGTATTAAGGTGCACATGCAACTAAATGTTTTGCAGGGAAGATAGATATAAACTGGAGTTATTTTGAGAGCTGAAATAGTTTTCATATTGAGGGAAGCACAAGATGATATCTACCAATGACACAGGGTGGCATGTAACTTTCAGTAAGCATGTAAGTGAAGAATTGTTATCACATGCTGTGAAAAAGAGAGGCGAGTGTGGATATCGGACTACTGGAAAATGATATTGGAGAGGTAGTAATGGGAAATATTGAAATGGCAAGTGAACTGAATAAGTATTTTGCATCATTCTTCATGGTGGAAGACAATTACACCAGCTGTCAGGGATGGTGTACACCCAGAGTTCTGAAAGAGATGGCTGAAGTGATTATGGAGGCATCAGTAATGATATTTCAGGAATCTCCAGATTCTGGAATGGTATCGGAAGAGTGGGAAATAGCAAGTGCCACTCCACTCTGCAAGAAGGGAGAGAGGCAGAAGAAAGAAAACTATAGGCCAATCAGTCTGATCTCAGTGGTTGGGAAGCTGTTGGAGTCCATGATTAAGGATGAGGTCTCAGGATATTTGGAAGCCCATGATAAAATTGGCTGTAGTCAGCATGGTTTCCTCAAAGGAATATCTTGCCTGAGAAATCTGTTGCAATTCTTTGAAGAAATAACAAGCAAGATAGACAAAGGAGAATAGGTTGATATAATGTACTTGGATTTTCAGAAGGCCTTTGACATGATGCCACACATGGGGCTGCTTAATAAGCTACCAGCTCACGGTATTACAGAAGAGATTGGCTGATTGGCAGGAGGCAAAGAGTGGGAATAAACCTACCCTTTTCTGACTGTCTCCTGATGACTAGTGGTATTCCACAGGGGTCTATGTTGGGACCAATTGTTTTTACGTTATATGTCAATGATTTGGATGATGGAATTGATGGCTTTTTTGCAACGTTTGCAGATGATATGAAGATAGGTGGAAGGGCAGGTAGTTTTAAGGAAATAGACTGGCTACAGAAGGATAGGTTAGGAGAACGTACAAAATAGTTTGTCGGGAAGTAAATGGTCATGCACTTTGGTAAAAGAAATGAAAGGGTTGATTATTTTTAAAGGGCGAGAAAATGCAAAAATCTGAGGTACAAATTGACTTGGGAGTCCTTAAGGGATTCCCTAAAGATTAATTTGCAGGTTGAATCTGTGGTGAAGAAGGCAAATGCATTGTTAGCATTCATTTCAAGAAGACTAGAATATAACAGGAAAGGTACAATGTTGAAATTTTCTAAAGCACTGCTGAGGCCTCACTTGGAGTATTGTGAGCAGTTTTGTGCCCTTTAGAAGGGATGTGCTGAAACTGAGGGGTTTCAAAGGAGGTTCACAAAAATGATTTCAGGATTGAATGGCTCATCAAGTGAAGAGCATTTGATGGCTCTGGGCCTGTATTCAGTAGAATTCAGAAGAATGAGGGGTGACCTCATTAAAACCTTATGGTGAAAGGCCTTGATAGAGTAGATATGGAAAGGATGTTTCCTATGATGGGTGAATCGAAGACCAGAGCACACAGCCTCAGATTAGATAGACATCCTTCTAGAACGGGGTTGAGGACAAATTTCTTTAACCAGAGTGTGGTGGATCTGTGGAATTATTTGCCGTAGGCACCTGTGGAGGCCGTCAATATGTATATTTAAGGCAGAGATTGATGGATTCTTGATTGGTCACGGCATGAAGGGATAAGGGGAGAAGGCAGGAGATTTGGACTGAGAGAAAAATTGGATCAGCCATGATGAAATGGCAGAATAGACTCGATGGCCTAGTTCTGCTGCTATAAATTATGGTCTTACATTGGGGGTGTATGGAACTGTGAATTTCTTTGTTGACTGGTTATTAAAATATTCATGGATATTTTGTGAAAATTAGATTTCTGAACTCATTGCTGGAGTGCTATTTCACCAAAAAAAATGGTAATGAAAGTCAGTTTTACTCTAGGCGGTTGGTGACATTTATGCCATATCCTCGCGCAGATTTGTGAGTCTGCATCTCCTATGTTTGAATTCCTCCAGCCAGTTTTCTGCCCATTACCAAAGGTTCTTTCCAATTTTTGTTAGAAACAGTGTAATTTTTAATTGTCAGGAGATGTAGATAACGATACACAAAAACATATTTTACATCTCTTTTTAAGCTTTCTGTTAGCTTTGATATGGTTGATCACATTTATCCAATGTTTTTTCTATCAGTATTCCAATTATTGATATAGTACTTACTTTTCCCATTAATAATCTAGTCAGAACAAATGATTTACCTTGCCTCTTACTATTAACACTTGCTAAATTCAGAAAGCTAATCTTGCACTCTCTAGTTTTTAAATTGATGTGCTGCCTCTTAATAACATTATCAGAAATCACAAAAAACAGTTTCTACACATTTGATGAAACCCAGCTCTACACCACCACCACCATCACCACTCAGAACACCTCCACTGACTGATTAGCTAACCTCAAGGACCTATTGAGTAAGTAGGAATTTACATCAGCTAAATATTGATAAGACCAAAGTCATTGTCTGCAAATTGCCTTTGAGTTATATCTCTCTCTGGTTATATCTATGAGAGTTATATCTCTATGAGAGATATATCTAGTTATATCTATGAGACTGAATAATCTTTGTATCAATTTCAACCCAAAGATGAGATTCTGGCAATTTAGCTCCACCCTGCCTTTGCTCATCTGCTGACGAAGGATGCACGTCTTTACTACTATTGAACAAGTGTTGAAGTATATTCCTGAGGACCTTGCTTAGTTACAAAACTGTGTTCTCCATGACCTAATTGAAACTCCAGTCCTGTAAAGCAATTATCTTTCTGTGCTGATCTCCTGGTTGACCTTCTCGATTCTTGTGAAGTAATCTTTCCAGGGATTCTCATACTTGTTGCATCTGTTTGAATGTAATTCAAATTTTCTAATTTTGTTACCTTGAGCTGACCTAATATTAATTGTGGTAACTTTTTAATCGTGAAGCCTCTAAATTTTGGAGCTCTCTGCAATAACTTTTCTGTCTTATGATCTTGACACAGTCCTAAGTGCTTTACAGCCAGTGAAGTAATTTTTTTATTTTTATTTCACCATCCAGTCACATGTTTTAATGTAGAAAATTATATTATCGGTGGGTGCAACAACTTCTTACCAGCAGCAATTGACTATGAGATTAATTGAAGGATAAATATTCCTGGGAAATTTTCCTTTTGTTTTGAATTAGTTGCTTTGGGTTCTTTTATATCTATTTGAAACAGCAAATTTGTCATGTCTTTAGAATTGTACATAGATGGTCCTTACTTCAATTTGTAGATTGCTTCGTAACAAACAGCACGTCCTTTTACCATAAGCAATGCATGAAATCTTGCTGCCTCTCAAAATGGAAGAAAGAAAGAATACTGCAAATGTTGCATAGGTAATTTAAGACTTTTAGCAATGAGCAACTTTTTGAGCAATACTAAGTAGTCATATAAAGTTATGGAAGATAGTACAGTAATTGTTGAGTGACAAGTTGATTTAGTTCACTATTATTTTGATAGTTGCATGATGCCACAATAATATGACTATAATCTGTTAAGAGGTCTGCATCAAATTGACTTTTTAGTACTTAACAATATAATGAGTGTGACGATACATACAGTAACATGATGCCAGGGTTGTTTGGCAGTTTAAATTTTAACCCTTTGCACACTGCTGGGATGATGACATGAGGGCACAGCAGCAGCAGCAGCCAAGCCAGTGACACAGTGAGTGGCTGTGACACCCTGCAGGAAGGGGTAAAAGCAGGCAGAGCAATAATGATAGGAGACTCTATGGTTAGGGGATAACTGGGTGATTCTGCAGCCATGTAAAACATGCCAGAATGATGTGTTGCCTCCCAGATGCTAGGGTCCAGGATGTCTTGGAGCAGCAGAAGACAGTTCTCGAGAGGGAAGGTGAGCAGCCAGAGGTTGTAGTGCACATTGGCTCCAATGACATAGGTAGAAAGGGGGGAGAGGTACTGGACAGTGAGGCTGAAGAGCAGGACCTTCAAGTTAAATAATCTCTGGGTTGCTGCCTGTGCAACATGTCAGTGAGGTAAAAATAGCATGATTTGGCAGATGAATGTGTGGCTGATGAATTGGTGCAGGGGCAGGGTTTAAAATTTCTGGATCATTGATATTTCTTCTGAGGAAGGAATGACCTGTACAAAATCCTTCACTTACACCTGCACCTGAGAGAAACCTATATCCTTATGGGCAGGTTTGCTAGAGCTGTTGCGGAGGGTTTTATTAGCAGCGGTACTGGAACTGGAGTGATCAGGCAGAGGATGGGGAAGCTGCAAAACAAGTAGATGCAATGTGTAGTGAGACTGAAGATGGACAGGTGAATGACAAGTCAAAACTGCAATCAGTGGAATGAGTTAAAGTGTAACATAAGGGCAAAATTGAAAAAGGTGATGAATACAGGACTGGAGATGTTATATTTGAATGCTTGCAGTATCTGGGATAAGGTAGATGATCTTGTAATGCAGTCACAGGTATGACATTCCTGAAGGCTGAAAGAAGATTATATTTGGGAGCTTAACATCCAAGGATACACATTGTTTTGAAGGGATGGGTTGGTAGGCAGAAGGGTTGGTGTGGTTCTCTTGGTTAAAAAATGAAATCAGATTCTTCAGAAGAGGTGACATAGCATCAGAAGATGTAGAATTCTTGTGGGTATAGTTAAGAAACTGCAAGGCTCTGATAGGAGTTATATACAGGCCTTCGAACAGTAGCTAGGATGTTCGGTACGAATTTCAATGGGATGTTAAAAGAGTAGTGTTACAATAGTGATGGGGATTTTAATGTCAGGTAGATTAGGAAAATCAGGTTATTGCTTTATCTCAAGAGAGGAAATTTGTAGAATGCCTACGAGATGGCTTTTTAAGAGTAGGTTTTGGTTGAACCCACTAGGGGAACGGAATTTCTAGTTTGTTGTTGTGTAATGAACCAGGTTTGATTTGGGAGATTAAGATAATGAAATCATTAGGCGGCAGTCATCATAAAATGATAGAATTCACCCTGCTTGTTTGAGAGTGAGAAGATAAAGTTAGATGTATCAGTATTGGAGTGGAATAAAGGAAATTACAGAGTCAAGAGAGAGGAGCTGACCAAAGTTAATTGGAAGGGGGCACTAGCAAGGATGACAGTAGAACAGCAATGACTGGAATTTCTGTGGGCAATTTGGAAGACACAGGATTGATGGATCCCAAAGATTAAGTATTCTACTGGGAGGGTAATGCATCCGTAGCTGACAAGGTAGGTCAAAAACAGCATAAAAGCAAAAGTGAGGGCAGAAAATATAACAAAAAATCAGATTCTGATTCTGAAATTAGTGCAAAGTTGGAGCATTGGGAACCTTTCAAACATCACCAGAAGGCAACTAAAAATACAATAAGGAGAGATAAGATGAAATGTGAAGGTAAGCTAGCCAACGTTTTTTCTCAGATATATGAAGAGCAAAAGAGAGGTGAGAGTCAATATTGGACCGCTATTAAATGACGGTGAAGAGGTAGTAAAGGGGGCCAAAGAAGTGGCAGATGAACTTAAGTATTTTGCATCAGTCTGTTCTGTGGAAGACACTGGCAATATGCCAGAAATTTGAGATAGGCAGAGGTGAGTGTAGTTGCTATTACTAAGGAGAAGGTGCTTGGGAAGCTGAAAGGTCTGAAGGTAAATAAGTCACCTGGGCCAGATGAAATACACCGCAGGGTTCTGAAAGGGAGCTGAAGAGATTGCGGGGGCATTAATAATGATCTTTCAAGAATCATTAGATTCTGGAATGGTTCCAGAGGAGTGGAAAATTGTAAATGTCACTCCACTTTTTAAGAAAGGAGAGAGACAGATGACAGGAAATTATAGGCCATTTAGTCTCACTGCAGTGGTCGGGAAAATTTTGGACTCCATTATTAACCATGAGATTTTGGAGTACTTGGAAGCACATGATAAAGCAGACTAAAGTCAACATGGTTTCCTTAAGGGGTAATTTTGCCTGACAAATCTGTTGGAATCCTTTGAGAGGAAAAAACAGGCAGGATATACAAAGGAGAGTTAGTTTATATATACTTGGATTTTCAGAAGGCCTTTGGCAAGATGCCACAAATGAGACTGCTTAACAAGATGAGAGTCTATGGCATTACAGGAAAGATACTAGCATTCATTGAAGATTGTCTTACTGGCAGGAGACAAAAGAGTGGGAATAAGGGATGCATATTCTGATTGTTTGCCAGTGACTAGTGATGTTTTGCAGGGATGGGTATCGTGACTGCTTTTCACATTATATGTCAAATGACTTGGATGGTGGAATCAGTGGCCTTGTGGCCAGGTTTGCAGACAATATGATGATAGGTTGAGGGGCAGGTAGTGTTGAGGAAGCAGAGAATCTACAGAAGGACTTGGACAGATTGGGAGAATAAGCAAAGAAGTCGCAGATGGTGTATGGTGTAAGGAGGTTTATGGTCGTGTACTATGGTAAAAGGAATAAAGGCGTAGTGGAGTGAAAATTCAAAAAACAGCTGCAAAAGGATTTGGGAGTCCTTGTTTAGGCTTCTTTAAAGGTTAACTTGCAGATTGAGTCGGTGGTAAGGAAGGCAAATGCAATGTTAGTGTTCATTTCAAGAGGACTAAAATATAAGAACAAGGATACAATGCTGAAGCTGTATAAGGTATTGGTCAGACTTCACTTGCAATATAGTGAGCAGTTTTGGGCCCCATATGTAAGAAAAGATGCGCTGGTATTAGAGAGGGTCCAGAGAAAGTTTCACGAGAATGCAAGGGTTAATGACGACCATTTGATTGCTCTTGGCCTGTATTGGCTGGAGCCTCGGATAGAGAGACATGCATTTAGAACTGAGATGCGGAGAATTTTCTTTCGGCAGAGGGTGTTGAGTCTGTGGAATTCATTGCCATGGACAACTGTGGAGCCTAAGGCATTGAATATATTTAGAGTGAGGTTGATACGATCATGATTAGGCAAAGTGTCAAAGGTTAGTGGAGAAGGCGGGAGAATGAGGTTGAGAGGAGTTACCAATCAGCCATGATGGAATGGAGAACAGGTTCAATGGGCTGAATGGCCTTGTTTTGTTCCTATTACTTATGGTCTTATTGTCTTAATTTAACATTCATTGTGAAAATTGCAGGAAAACCAAAATCATGTTTTTCTCCACCATTTGTCACTAGCTTTTCAGAGTAGAAAGTTATTTGTTGTTAGGTAAATAAATAATTTAGATGATGGAATAGATGCCTTTGTTGCCAAGTTTGCAGATGATATGAAGATTGGTGGAGGGGCAGGTAGTGTTGAGGAAATTGGTAGGATATAGAAGGACTTAGACAGATTAGGAGAATGGGGAAGAAAGTGGCAAATGAAATACAATGTTGGAAAATACATAGTCGTGCACTTCTGTAGTAGAAATAAAATGTGCAGACTATTTTCTAAACGGAGAAAATTCAGGAATCTGAGATGCAGAGGAATTTGGGGGCCCTTGTACAGAACAAGAGGGTTATCATATGAGGAACATTTGTTTGTTCTGGGTCTCTACTCACTGGAATGCATAAGGATGGGGGGAGGGAATCTGACTGAAACCTTTTGAATGTTGAAAGGCCTAGACAGAGTAGATGTGGAAAGGATGTTTCCCATGGTGGGAGAGAATAGGACAAGAGGATACAGCCTCAGGATGGAGCGGCACCCTTTCTAAACAGAGATACAGAGAAATTTCTTTAGCCAAAGGGTGGTGAATTTGTTGCCACAGGCAGCTGTGGAAGCCAGGTCGTTGGGTGTATTTAAGGCAGAGATTGATAGGTTATTGATTGGACATGGCATCAAAGGTTACGGGGAGAAGGCCAGGAACTGGGGTTGAGAAGGAGATTAAAAAAATAATCAGTCATGATTGAATAGTGCAGCAGACTCGATGGGCCAGATTGCCTCATTCTGCTCCTATGTCTTATGGTCTCTATTTTAGGTCAGTTGGTTTTATTCTGATTTCTAGCTCAAATCATTGTGGGTTTAAGAAACTTGAGGTTTATACAGGCAGTCCCCGGGTTACGTACAAGTTCAGTTCCTGAGTCCGTCTTTAAGTCGGATTTGTAGGTAAGTCGGAACAAGTACATCTGGTATTATTTAGCATCAGTTAGTCAAACGTTTGTCTTAGTATTTAGTATATATTTTACCTTTCTATGCATATAAAACACTTAAGAAATGTATGTATTCCAATAATTAAACCACTGCATTGCTTAGTAATAATCGTAGCTTTCATCGGGGCAGGACTTTTCACATGCTCCATTATTCTCACTATATCCATTATCCTTTAAAATTGTTCTGATGGTTGACCGACTGTAGCCTAACGCTTGTCTAATGACCGATGCTGTTTCACCTCTTTCCAAGCGCTTTAGTATTTCCACTTTATTTTCAATCGCAATCGCTTCCCGTCAATGGAACAGAAACACTGCGGGCGTCGGGTCCCGACCTCTGCCGGCTCCTGAAGTCCGCTGGGTCTTAAAGACCACCGTACACCATCAACGGAACAGAAACACTGCGGGTGGTGGGTCCCGAGCTCCGCTGGGTCCTAACAACCACCGCATACCGTCAACGGAACAGAAACACTGCGGGCGGCGGGTCCCGAGCTCTGCCGGCTCCTGAGGTCCGCTTGGTCCTAACGACCACCACACTGAGACAGGCTGAATAGGACAAGTGGGGGCTGTGCTGGGTTTGGGTATTTGATCATCCACAATATTCCGCGTGGGAATTTAAACTGGAGGTGGCAGTGTTTTTTTTACGAGGTCGAGTTGCGAGCTTGATATCAACCCGGCACGGATAGTATGGGAGTCACTGGATCGACATCAACTCGGAACGGGAGCAGTCTGTCACTGGATCGAACTCGGAAACCTCCGTTCTCCAGCCTGGCACTGATCTCACTGCGCCATCAGCCGACCGGAACGGGGGGGGGCGGGGGGTGGGGTCAGGGAGAATCTTACTAAGAAAATTTTAAGCCAAATACAAAGTTAAACACTCAACACAGTGTCAACGGCAACGACATAAAATGGCGGAGGGCGTCGGGATCCGACTTAAAATGGCGGACAGCGTTCTCCTTCCTCGGCTCGTAAGTACGAGTTGTCCATAAGTTGGATGTTCGTAACTTGGGGACTACCTGTACTAAAGTTCAATATAGAGTGTTGTCAACTATGGCTTCTTGGGGTATAAAGCTGAGGCACTCTACTCATCAAGATTGAGCTAAAATCATATACAGTAGAATGATTTTCAAGAGCAGGGAGTTATTCCTGGTCTATTGGCTAATTTTAATATTAATGAACTTATTGAAATAGATGATCTAGACATTATCAGTTTGTTGTTTCTGAGAGAGAGTTGTATATAACTTGGCTGCTACATTTCTTCTGTTACAACAAAAAGTACTTAATTGACAATTGACCGCTTTGAGGTAGAAAATGCATTATATAAATGCAAATGTTACATTCCTTCTCTCTGCAATAAAATTGAGCATTTTTAAATGTGCCAGACATGGTGTGCTTGCCAAAGGATGACAATTAATCTTAGTATTACATCCATATTGCTCTCCTGCCTGATCTGAATGACAGTAAGCACTATGTTGACAGTTTATAACATAGGATAACCTCGGGCTTTATTTACAAGTACGAAAATTAGACAAGCACAAGTGGAATGAAAATGAGATTGCTGGAATTCATGAAGTGTTAAATTAAGGTAGTTGGAGGCTATTTCATGTTCTTCAATGTACCATGATGTAATTCAGTGTGATGTCCATTGTTTTGTTCCTATGTGGATGTGGAGGTATTTCTGCCCATTGTAGAATGGCAGAAATGCAGAATTCATTAATATTTGTTACCGGGAGCATGGCCTAGCCATATGAATGGAGCTTCCATTTGGAATATGTATCAACTCTTCATTAACTGATGCTGCGACCCATTAACACATTCCAATATGAGTGAGACAACCAGGGGCTTACAGCAGATTCTTATCCTCCCTTATCTTTTCAAAAATAATTATCTACTACTGGTTTGTAGTTATATTGCTGGACTCATTCCAGGGCTTCTGACCTGGAGACACAAGTTAGAGTTCTATGAAGATAGCAGGAGAATTAAAATAAAAAGCCAGTTTTAATCATGAAATTAATCAATTGTTTTAAAAACCCATCTTGTTCATCAGTGTCTTTCATGTCTTTACCCCTTATGACCCTTTTGTGACCCCCCAGGCTCTTAACTGCCCCCAGTTGAGGGAGAAATAAGAAAGGGCAATAAATGTTATTCTACCCAGTGATGCAAGATTTTGTGAATGAATAAATAAAATAAATTGCAAGTGAGTCTGGTCATTTGCACCCATAATATATGTGGCAGCCAAATGATGCTGAACTGGTTCCTGGAAACAGCAGTCTGATACATCTACATAATCTGTTTTTGAATTTTATTGAAATTTTTCTTAACACCTGCAATTGATTTAGTGGTTCATTGCAAGTAAGGATCCACAAAATAATAATATACTTGGGCCAATCTGTCCTAAAGGGACGTCTTCAATATTCTTTCTGCTAAGTTCTCCAAATCCACAAGCGGGATGAACAAGCTATTGTCAATATCATATCCAGATAGAAATCCACAGATTCATTTAGGAAGCCACATTCTTTGCTTGTACGACACCAGACTCCCAGATACTATTCCAAGCTCTGTTCGTTAAAAGATTACTAGGCGGATGGAGGAAAAGGTTCTAAAGAAGTGTAAAATCTCCACAAATTTAAGCTTATAGAATGGCATTGAGAATCCCAAATCTATTAGTCAGGAGCACATGAATGGTAGAAGGAGTACACCATCATCCAAACTACCACCCTCCTGCCTGATCAACCACCTCTTGTCCTACCTCTGGCAGAGTCTATGGGTTCCACGTTGGCTTCATCAGCCATCTCAGAACCCGCAGAACTGGAGTCGAAGCAAGTCATCTCAATGCCAAGAGATTGCTTAGGAAGGAGAAGAATATCACAAATTATATTCTCTTCATGCACAAATCATACCGTACTTTTAAACATGGTGTGAAGTGCATGTAGTCAAAGACATTCAAAGAATGATTGGAAATAAAATTTTGTTACAGATAAGTAATGTTTAAAACTTATGTTCTTGAAATATATATAGAATTTTTTTCCCTTTTGTTTGCAAGCTTACCTATAAATGATGCATGCACTGTTCCGACAAGTGTCACAGTTTGCAGTGTCCTGTCCTGTCCTGTAGGAGAGACTGTAAAGATAAAATTGAGCATTGTAATGTAAAGCAGTATTTAATTCGTTTCCAGAGAAATGCTACAAAATAATTAGGGGGAAAAGGTTTTGATTTCCGGATGATAAACAAAAATCTGATATTAAATTTAATTCTTTTATCTAGCTTAGTTTATAAGACTATGAGTTGAGAATCCTTTTGATTAATGAGGTAGACATAGATTCAAATCAACCATGGCTATTGGGACTGTTAAATTCAGTGATTTAACTTGCATTAAATAAAAATATATTAGTAAGAAGAATGGCTGAAATAGAATCAAGAGTTGCTTCTTGGAAGCTTAAACCTGTTCTGCCAGTCATTAAGATCTTGGCTGATGCTGTGCTCCAAATCCAAGATCTTCTACTCATTTGAGTTCTAAATTATTGACCTGTTGTGTATTGATGTACTGTTGTGTATTTCTAGATTCTCCAAATGGAAGAAGCATTTCTTAACATCTATCTTGTTAGTCCTTTGCACAATGTCTCAGAAACTAAAAAGGCAATTCCAAGTGAAATTAAATACACAATTGGATGCATGACAGCTGTGGCAGGGTTTTGCATATAATTATTTCCTATAAGGCTCAAAATGTTTTTATGCATGCTTTGAAAGGGAGAATAATGCTGCACCTATGCAAATTCCCACCGCATTCAGCAACCCTGTTATCTCCGACCAAGAGGCTAACGTCAGAACATCCTTCTAAAGGGTAAACACTCACAAAATGTCAGGCCCTGGATACTGAAAGCCTCTGCTGACCAACTGGCTGGGGTGTTAATGGACATCTTTAATCCCTCACTGCTGCTGTGTGTGCTTTCCATCTGCTTCAAATGGGCAGTAATCATACCAGTGCCCAGGAAGAGCAGGGTGAGCTGCCTCAGCAAATATTGCCAAATAGCACTTGCATCTACCATAATTAAGTGTTTTGAGTGGTAGGTTATTGCTAGAATTAACTCCTGCTTGAGTAAGAAACTGGATCTGCTGTAAGTTGCCGAGTACCACAGCCCGATTAGTGTGGACACAATCTCACTGGCTCTCCACTTTGTGTTGGAGCACCTAGACAATAGTAACATAAGTCAGGCTGCTGTTTATCAATTAAAGCTCAGCATTAAGTACCATCATTCCTTCAGTATTAAACACAAGCTTCTAAATCTAGTCCTTTATACTTCCCTCTGGATCCTTGACTTTGTCATTCTGAGACCTCAGTCAATACAGATCGATGATAACATTCTTCTACTTAAATCAACAGAGGTGTACCTCAAAGATGTGTGCTTAGTTCGCTGCTCTATTCTCTCTACACTCATAACTTTATAGCTTAGCACAGGTCAAATTCCATTTATAAATACACAGATGATACCGTTTTGGTAAAATTTTAGATGGAAACAAAGAGGTGTAGAAGAATGAGAGAGATTGGCTGGTTGAGTGCTGTTGCTACAACAATCTTGCACTTCATGTCAGCAAGACCAAAGAATTAGTTGTGGACTTGAAGAAGAATTTAGGAGAACATACACCATTCTTCACTTAGGAGGGGTGAGAAATTTTAAGTTCCTAGGTGTCATCATGTTGAAGGATTTATCCTGGGCCCAACACATTGAATCAATCATGAAAAAAATATACCAGAGTCTCTACTTAGGAATATGCGGGGATGTAGCATATCGCTAAAGACTTGCAAATTTCCATATATCTACATTGCAAAGTATTTTGACTGGTTGCATCACAGTCTAGTGTGGAGGGTCCAATGCACAGATTTGTAGACTCAGCCAGCTTCTTCATAGGCACAATTCTCTTCCACCATGGAGGACAACTTCAAGAGGCAGTGCCTCAAAAATGTGGCATCCATCACTAAGGATCCTTACCATCTGGGACAGGCTCTATTCTCATTACTACTATTGGGGAGGAAATTCAGGTGCCTGAAGATGCACATTCAACAACCCGGGAATAACTTCTTCCTCCCTGTCATCAGTATTTTTGAACAGTCATGGTCTTTAGTCATTTTATTTGTGCTAGTTACTTATATTCATTCATCTATCTGTTTATTTATGTATTTATTTACATACAGAGATAATTTTTATTTTTTATTTTATAATTGAGTAATTTATATCTTTGTGCTGAACTGCTACTACAAAACAACAAACTTTATGTAATTTAAGGCGGTGATTAAAAAACCTAATTGTGATCTCTTATCCTCCTGAAATGCAGCAGAATGCGAGAAAGCCAGCATAAAGGGAAAACCTGCTTGACTTCATATTTACCACCCTGTGTGTCACAAATACATCTCTCCATGATTATTGACCATCATGCAGTCTTTGTGGAGATGGTCCTTTCAGCATTCTGCTACATTGTGCTTGTGCTACCATCATGCGAAAAGGGATAGATCAAAAATTGATCAAAACTTGGCATCTGTAAGGACGAATGGAAACAACAAAACTTTCACCAAAATTTCACCACAATCTGCCCTTGAAACCTAATTAACCCTTATTTTACCATTGTCCTCAAGCCAGGTAATTACTGTGGTTCAACAAAGAATGCAGAACAAGAGTCAAATCATGCTACTGAAATTAATATTGAGTCATTTGTCTTAAATGGCAGATATGGCATGTTATAAGAGATACAAGATAATCCTACAAGGCACTATCATGTGTGGTCAGAAATGGTAATGACAATTAAGCAGCTAATAAAAAGAGAAGGCTTCTACCTCTGTTTCATCACTGTGAGTGCGAAGGACTTATTAGAATAATTTTAGATAAGGAATTGTCTTCATCATCACAAAGGCTATTCTTGGCAAATTTTATTTATTTATCTCAACTGTTGCACCATATACTTGCATTTTAGAAGTACCTGTGCCACTTTTCCATGACTTGAGTACAGTTAAAAATTTTACAATTTGACCAATAATCAATCCTGCTTGGATTGAAAATCTGAAACATTGCTTGGTATACTTAATCCATCAAAGCAGAGCAAATTATTTCAATCAATTACCACTCTATAGTTCAGTCTCAACCTTCAGAAAAGTGGAATGTGTTGATAATATTGCTTAGCGGTGTATAACTTCATCCACGTAGTTAATTTTTTTTCCATGCCAAATTATAACTTAATGGTAAACGTGGATAAAAGATCTGAATTCTAGAAATGAGAAGAGTGTGAATCTCTTTGCCAAGGCAGTACGTGACATTGAATAGTCTTAGTGAAGCAAAGAGAAAACTATCCAATATTCATAGTCATTGTGGTTCACCCAATTATGTACCAAGCCTGTTAAAGCAAGTTAAAAGCTGATATCCAGAGATGGCTGGTTCAATTCCTGTCTCCCCATAGATTTTCTGCAAGCTGTAAGGCACAAGTCAGGGTAGTTATGCAATTCTCAACATATTGATGAATGAATGTAGTTCTCAATGACACACTTACATTTAAAGCAACCTGTATGACTAGCACATAACCTACCATTCACCACCTGTGTGCTGAATGAACTGTATGCACCACCACAAAACTCACAATACTGCCTGAATCTTAAGTCAAGTCACACATCAACTTTATTTGGAAAAACTTTGTTATTCTTCCATACTTGAAACCATTTCAAAGCCAGATCTGGGAACTGTTTCAAATTTCCTTGTGAGAATACCTTCACTTGCAGAATAATTTCAGCTTAACAAGGCAGTATCTTAGGGTTAAGAGCGATATGTTTCCAGCATTTTTATGTGGGTTCTGTGATAATGAAGTCCCAGGTGCGTTCTGCATACTGTGCCACAGGTGGGACAGAAGGAGTGTCGTGGGAAAAACAGTTATATTGATTGGATTATTTCATGACATTCTGCTGTTAGCAACATAATGCTCACTGATTTGGATGCTCTTTTGCCAGTTTGAGGATTTTTGGACCGGTGATTGTCATGAATCCATATAGTGTTGCATTTTTCCAGAATTTATAAGACCATAAGATATAGGAGCAGAAGTAGGCTATTCAGCCTATAAAGTCTGTTCCGCCATTGAATCATGGGCTGATTCAATTATTCTAGTCCTCCCCACTCCCTTGCCTTCTCCCCATACACTTTGATGCCCTGGCTAATCAAGAACCTATTTATCTCTGCCTAAATACACCAATGTCTTGGCCTCCATAGCTGCTCATGGCAACAAATTCCACAGATTTACCACCCTCCGGCTGAAGTAATTTCTCCGCGTCTCTGTTCTAAATGGACATCCTTCAATCCTGAAGTTGTGCCCACTGTCCGAGACTCCCCTACCATGGAAAAAAGCTTTGCCATATCTAATCTGTTCAGGCCTTTTAACATTTGGAATGTTTCTATGAGATCCACCCTTGTTCTCCTGAGCTCCAGGGAATTACAGCCCAAGAGCTGCCAGATGTTCCTCATATGGTAAACCTTTCATTGCTGGAATCATTCTTGTGAATCTTCTGAATCCATTACAATATCAGCACATCCTTTCAAAAATAACGTGCCCAAAATTGCACACAATACTCTGTGTGATCTCACGAGTGCCTTATAGAGCCTCAATTTCACATCCCTTCTCTTATATTCTATACCTCTAGAAATGAATGCCGACATTGCATTCACTTTCTTCACTACTGACTCAACCTGGAGATTAACCTTCAGGTTATCCTGCACAAGGACTCCCAAGTCCCTTTTGCATCTCTGCATTTTGAATTCTCTCCCCATCTAAATAATAATATGTCCGTTTTTTTCTTCCACCAAAGTGCATGACCATATACTTTCCAATATTGTATTTCATTTGCCTCTTCTTTGCCCATTTCCCTGAACTATCTAAGTCTCTCTGCAGGCTCACTGTTTCCTCAACAGTACCCGCTCTTCCACCTATCTTTGTATCATCGGCAAATTTAGCCACACATCCATTATTCCCATCGTCCAAATCATTGACATACATCATAAAAATCAGCGGTCCCACCACCAACTCCTATGGAACTGCACCGGTAACCAGCAGCCAGCCAGAACAGGATCTCTTTATTCCCACTCTCTGTTTTTTGCCGATTAGCCAATGCTCTACCCATGCTAGTAACTTCCTTGTAATTCCATGGGCTCTTATCTTGCTATGCAGCCTTATGTGCAGCACTCTGTCAAAGGCCTTCTGAAAATCCAAGTATACCCCATCTACTGCAAATCCCTTGTCTACCCTGCTTGTAGTTTCCTAAAAAAAAAACTGCAGTAGGTTAGTCAGGCAGGATTTTCCTTTCAGGGAACCATGCTGGCTTTAGCCTATCTTGTTATGTGCCTCCAGGTTCTATGTAATCTCATCCCTAACAATCAATTCCAGCAGTTTTGTGGAGGTGGCTTTTTTGCTGCTGCTCCATTGCTTTGAGGTGTCCACTGTATCTGGTTGCACACCAAACCTCAAAAATGTGATCGATTGAGTCGGAGTAGCAAAAAGGACAGTGCAGTCTGTGCATCTTAAAACTAGTTTTTCCTTTAAAATTTACAGATTTTAATGAAAGTACATTGACCTGAAAGACAAATATTTTTCTCTCTTCACAGATGTCCCTTGATATCCTGACTAATTCAAGCATTGTTTGCTAAATGACCCTTTTGATAGTGTAAGATCTACCTTTTGTAAGCAATGCAAAAATTATAAAGAAAAAAGATATTGTGGCTTTTTAAGGTTAAAAAGAGTTGATACGAAGTGAAAAGCTCAGGGACAGAAGTATTAGCAAATGTCAGAGCTCAAAGCTTCCTTTTTTTGTAGTTGGAAGTTAGAAACAATTTCCCCAAAGAAATACAAATATCGTAAACAATATTGTATTTGCAATTTGTAGTGGCCCTTAGGCAGCAATGAAATTTAAATTTTAGACGTATTGAGGATTGCTAACAACGAAAGATAGCTGCAGTGTGTATTTTGAAAGAAACATTTGTTGTATTTCCCTTTAATGTTATTGCAGTGAAATGGCTCTGAATATAATATTCTTGGTGCTTACAATAGTGTGGATTTTGTTCATCCATTTAAAAGGAGAAGGAATTTTGCTTTTGGTAGAAGTTTAACTTAAAAATTTAAAAAATGTTTTGTATTAAGTGATTTATGCCATCAAGTAATGATTGTGGGATTTTTCATTTTTGTTGGAATTGTATTGTCAGATGTGATTATCAGAAAAAAATGTGAGTGCACCAAATTTTCTGGATTGTTTATATATCTGTGAAGTCACAATGCTCAAGATAGTTTATCCATTCCTTAATAGAGCTGTCTAAAACTGCATTTTAAATGGGTCTTGTATTTGTACTATGATATTATTGAAAGGTTGCATACCTTAATTAGATGTTCTACAGTTTCATTCTTTGAGCCTGCATATGTTTGTGGATCTAATTCATTGTTTTCTCCCTTTCCTCCCCTGTCCAAAAAGAGGACATGATTGGTATTAAAATAAAGCAAATTGTATTTATCATTAATTGCAGCAAGCTTTTTAAATTCTAAGCCTGTATTTGCAATGTGCTGTCCTAAAACAAAATAATGAAATAGATTAACTTATTGAGTGGTGTCACAGCAACAGCCTTGCTTCTAACACAAGCAAGACCAATGAGTTGATTGTGGACTTCAGAAGTGGAAGATGAGAGAACACACACCAGTCCTTATCGAGGTTTCAGCAGGTGATAGAGTGAGCAGTTCCAAGTTCCTGAATGTCAGTATCTCTGAGGATCTAATCTGGGCCCAATGTATTAACACAATTACAAATAGTGGCTATATTTCTTTACGAGTTTGAGGAGAATTGGTATGTCACCAAAGACTGGTCCAGATTTCTATTGATGTACTGTGCAGAGCATTCTAACTGGTTCCATCACTGATATGGAGGGGCCACTGTACAGGATCAGAAAAAGCTGCTGAAAGTTGTAAACTCAGCCTGGTCCACCCTGCGTATAGCCTCCCCAGCATTGAGGGTTACTTTCAAAATGTGATGCCTTAAAACACCAGCATCTATAGTAAAGATCCTTATCTATCACCTAGGACATGTCCTCCTATTGCTACCATCAAGGAGGTGGTACGGGTCTCTGAAGACTTGCATTCAATATTTCAGAAACTGATTCTTCTCCTCTGCTATCAGTTTTCATGACATATGCCAGGGATATTAAACCTGATTCAATTTCACCACTATTAATTGTGTTGGCATATAGCAACAAGTGTGCAAAAAATACCATAAGGGATAAATTTGACCTTGCCTTCAGGTATCAGTCTTTAAATTTATGTATTCATGATTCTTATGATACAAGTTCATTTTCACTCTGAGAACACCTCCCTTGGTGTTATGTGCCATTAGAATTATATAATTAATTACACTAGATCTGGCAACTCAAAACTGGATGTGTATCCTTTACATTCATTGACATAAGCACTAATGCGTTCACCCCCCCCCCCCCCCCCGCCCCGCTGGCAAAGTGCTGAGAGTCACCAGTGACCAGAAATTCAACTGGACTATCCATTATTACAGCTGTAAGAGCATGTCAAAAGCTGAGCATGCTGCAGTGAGTGACTCATTACTTAACTTCTCAAAGCCACTCATCTATAAGGCACAATTTAAATGCATTGTGGAATATTGGCCCCTTATTTGGTTGAATATATTTTAATAATATTGAGAAACTTGACATGGGACAAAGCAATTGGACTAAATGGAATCGTATTCACTCTCCTAAATATTCCTTTTTCACCATGGAATAGTCATTCCTTGTCTAGATTCCCTTTAAAAACTGGAACCTCCAGTAACAAGAAAGGCAAGGGCATCAGATGCATGAGAGTACCACCAGTGTAGGTTTCTATCCATGTTAGACGTAACCCTAATTTGGAAATCTTTTGTTCTTTAATCATTGCTGGACCTTAATGCCACCGAAGAGCATTGTGGGAATACTTTTACCAGAAGGACGGGCTTTTTCGCAAGGTAACTCACCATCAGCTGTGGGAAATTAAAGTAGTGATCATGCCACAAAAAAATCTTAGATTTTTCTAAGAGATCAGGCAAGCAATCTTGATCTAAGGAATAGTTCTTAAGGAGAATCATAGAGAAGGAAATGTAAAATGATGAGTGTTTGAAGAAATGTGTAGGTGTAGGAATAACTTAGGGAGTGAGGTCATGCTAATGGGGGAAGATACATATTGAGTTTATATTACAGGTGTTTAGCCTGCAACTGAACTAGCCAGAGATTACAGAGATGATTTTTAAAAAAAATTTCTGTGTTTTCGTTTTGTTGACCATAACTGAAATAATGATCAAAGTGTTCATCTTTTGTTGTTAATTTGGTGGAGGAATGCACCTCTTCATGCTCCCCACTATCCTCAAGCTGATATCAGAGCCTTGATCTTGCATGGAACAATTTATAATTTAAAACAAAGGCCACATAGTATGTTAGTAATATAGTGAAGGTTAAACCGAGGTTGCAAGCATGCAACGTAATACACTTCTGTTATCAGTGAATATTATACGTCTGATTAAGTAGTTTCAGTAAATGCTGCCCTTTAATATTCTCATGTTTTGCATTTCCCTGTTTATATTTTTTATTTTTGAATGTACCTAACTGCAAGGAAGTTCAGAAACATTCCACAGACAATTTGATAGACATCAAAATTGAAGGCATGGCTTGGTTGGCTATAATAAGTTTATTTCAGCAGTTTTGTGGAGAGGCCTGTTTTAGACCTAATTATGACATGGCACATAAGCTGTACAATACTCTCTTTTGATTAGATCCAGGACCATGGATCAGTAAATTGCAGATGAGCAATCATGATAGAATCAGTAGCGTCTCCAGCATGCATAACTTGTTTTTGGTTCTTTCAAATCATCTGCAGCGTGCAGCATGAACTCTTTTCCTCTTTTCACAGATGCTGCCTGTCCTGTTGAATTTTACAGCATTTTATTTTTATATATTTCATTTTAGTAGAGTTGCTTTTACTTTAATTGATCCATAATTTAGTTTTTGTTTTTCTTGAATCCGGGCTACAAGCCTCGTTTTGAGGGCTATTTTATAAGTGAGGAGCTTTCCATAGTGTTTATAAATAAGAATGTTTGTAAAGGACTTGAAAAAGCATGAAATGGTAGAGGTGAGTTCATGGATATGTATGTTGAATGTGGCTTGTTTGAGTAAAGATAACATAAAAAGCTAGCTGCATCAAACTGAAAATATGACTGCATGAAACATCAGAACTGGAAAGTACAGAATTCATGGTTTTTGGAAATCAGTGGTCTGCTTTTCTCTGGTTGAGAGGGAGAACAAGACTCCAGATTTTTTGTTAAGAGTTAGTTGCAAATGGAAATAGCACTAATTATACAGAATGTAAAACACAATTGCCAGTAATTATTTTCTCCAGTATTCTAACACAGATTTTCCTTAATTTTAGAAAATAAAATGGTTAAATATAACTAACATGCTGTTGTATTGTGATGTGTCAAGTGCTGACTTTCAAGTTTGGAGATGCAATCATTCCACAAGTAATCACTTTATTCCACTTCCCATATGCACAAATGGCGTGCAAATCTAATGTTCTGCAATAATGAGCTACAATTACACACATCACCTACAGAATTCCCATCACGCACAGCTACCATATCCAGTATCCATCAGGAAGAAGGTACAGGAGCCTCAGGACTCACACCACCAAATTCAGGAACAGCTATTACCCCTCAGTCATCAGCCTCTTGAATCAAAGGGAATAACTTCACTCAACATCAATTGCCCATCACGGAGCTTGTCCTGCAACCTACCCTTCACTTTCAATGACTCCTCATCTCATGTTCTCTATATTTATTGCTTGCTTACTTGTTTGTTTACTTAGTTATCTATCTATTTATTATTATGATTTTTTTCTTTCTATTTTTGCACATTGTTTGGGAACCTGTTGGTGCAGTATTTTATTGATTCTATTGTGGTTATTGGATTGAGTATGCCCACAAGAAGATGGATCTCAGGGTTGTGTATGGTGATATATACGTACTTTGATGAATTTACTTTGAACCTGGATGTTATGAATATATGGACACTTCCCTATTAGTATTCACTGCTATGATATCAGATTCCCATCTGCATTTAAGATTGGGTAATAATTAATTTGCTATATACTGCCGCATAGTTGGCTGTACAACTTCAGTCCACTGGCTGTACACTGCATCCCCTCATTCTTGCTCGGAGGTGGAAAATTGCTGTTTACGTTACTTGACAGTTCAAGCTTTAGGATTTTTGTATTGCATTGTGAATCCCATATTTTGCATATCAGTGAAATCTGTATTAGGCAGTATGCATTCATTAATATTTTTGATATTGGTTCTTTGTTTCTACATAACTATGTAATAGATCTATGTATTCTATTACTGGAACATTCATTTCTATGCAAACATATATAAATTGTGTTGTGTAGTCTTACCCTTCTCTGAGGGCTTCGCCTTTTTCTAATTCTTGAATAACCCCAAGCAACACCTTAATAGTTTCCTGACTGGAACTGATCAGGTTTTCCATTATTTGTAGCTGAGCTTTCAGATCCACAGCTTCTGTAAGAGGTACAATTTGTTGATCTGAATCCAGTACAGATACTGTTGTTTGATTAGACTGATCTTCATCTCTAGGTGCAGTATTTGTCACAGCTGATTCAGAGAACTCTTCTCTTTGAGGAGACTGTAGTGAACAGAGTTGTCCATTCACTGATTGAGGTTGGTGACTGGCTGGGGACAAAGTTCTTTCAGGCACTTCCCATGCAGCCAGTTTTTGTAAGGAGTCCTGTGTAAAGGAATTTGAGGGATCAGTCTGAGTAAGTTCACAGATGCTGTCTGTTAAATGGAAGGAAGTGAGATCAGCTAGTTGCAATTCAGTTTGATTAAGGTTCTGATTTCTTGAAGACACCTTATCATACATTGTCATATTGCACTGTTGGTGATTTTGTTCATTTGAGTCTTCAGTAAAATTGTGCATTTCGTGGACTTTGTTACTGGGAGTATCCAGTCTCATGCTGCCATCTTGTTCATTCAGTTTGTTGAGGTTATTAGTATGTACACTGGTGTCTTGATTCTTCTGGCTGCTTCTCTTTGAACTGCTTGTATTACGTGCTTCCAAGTCGTTATTGAGTTTATCTTTAATTTCAACTGCCAAACTATTGTTTTGTTGCCTGAATGTTTCTAAAGTGGGAGCAATTTTAATGATATTTACTTTCTTCCTTTCCAAAGGAAATGTCTGATAACGCTTTTTGAGGTCAGGAGATGTCTGCACACCTGTGCTTCTGGTAACATTTGGAATTGACCTTCGTGCAGGCACTGTCATGTATTTGCGATAAGCTGCCTTACAAGAAATAGATTTCATTGTTTTTTTGTCCATTTGCTGTGTTGCAGCAAGTCTCTTCTCCTGTTCATTCTGAGCTTCACGGATATCTTTAAATCTCACCTGTAATGCTTTATTCCTTTTTTTAATATGTCTATTTGGATCTTGAGCATATTTCATCTCCGGTGCTGGTGAAGTTGTTTGCTCAGTTTCATTCTCCTTTCCTGTGAGTTGGCATTTACTTGGTTCCTTACTCACCATGTTTTACCTACAAATGAAAACAACATTTCAAAGCAAAATTTAAACTGTGTCAAGATTAATTGTAGTAAGTCCTGAAAGAATCATTTCTATTAAATTGATATCATGAGGCACTTTATATAAATGCAAAATTGTGTAAGTTGCAAACATAGACAAGTATTAAAGATAGTAATATATTAGGAGGAATTGTAGTATGGTGGTTATGCTACTAGACTAGCCATGCAAAAGCCTTTTTAAGCAACACAGAGGCATGAGTTTAATTATCATTTATAAAAAATGGTGGTCTCTAATGATTACCATAACACCCATCTGTTTCGTTAATTCTTCAATTGAGGAAATTTGCCAGTTTACCTAGAATGGCTTGTGTGTGATTTCAAATCCACAGCTATGCGTAATTCTAACTGTCATGCTTAAACAGAATAAGAATAACTCCAGACTACCCAGCCATGTCAACCTTGAGACATAGGAGCAGAATTAGGCCATTCAGCATATCGAGTCTGCTCTGCCATTTCTTCATGGCTGATCCTTGATCCCACTCAACCCCATACACCTGCCTTCTCACCATATCCTTTGATGCCCTGACCGATCAAGAAACTATTAACTTCTGGCTTAAATATACCCACATATTTGACCTCCACCGCAGTCTGTGACAGAGCATTCCACAAATTCACCACTCTCTGGCTAAAAAAATTCCTCCTTACCTCCATTCTAAGTGGTCGATTTTGAGTCCGTGTCCTCTAGTTCTTGATACCCCCACCATAGAAACATGCTCTCCATGTCTACCTTATCTAGTTCTTTCAACATTCAGTAGGTTTCAATGAAATCTCTTGCATTCTTCTATATTCCTGTGAATACAGGTCCAAAACTGCCAAATGCTCCTCATTTGTTAACCTTCATTTCTGGAATCACCCTGGTGAACCTTCTGTAGACTCTCCAATGGCAACATATCCTTTCTGAGATATGGGGCCCAGAACTGTTGACAATACTCCCAAGTGCAGCCTGACTAGTGTCTTATTCCCTGCTTTTATATTCTGTTCCCCTTGAAATAAATACCAACATTGCATTTGCCTTTACCGCAGACTCAAGCTGTAAATTAACCTAGGAGTCTTGCACGAGGACCCCTAATTTCCTCTGCACCTCTGATCTTTGAACCTTCTCCCCATTTAGTCTGCACTTCTTTTCCTTTTACTAAAATGCATTATCATACATTTCCCAACTCTGTATTCCATCTGCCGCTTTTTGCCCATTCTTCCAATTGGTCTAAATCTTGCTGTAATTGCTTTGCTTCCTCAGGACTGTCTGTCCTTCCACTTAACTTCATAACATCCACAGACATTGTCACAAATCCATCAGTTCCATTATCCAAATCATTGACAAACAATGTGTAAAGTGGCAGTCCCAATACTGACTCCTGAGGAACATCACTAGTTACTGGAAGCAAACCAGAAAAGAACCGCTTTATTTCCACTCGTTACCTCCTGCCTGTCAGCCATTTCTTTATCCATGCCATGTATCTTTCTTGTAACACCATGGGATTTTATTTTGTTAAGCAGTCTCATATGTGGTACCTTATCAAATACATTCTGAAAATCCAAATACAGTAAGTGACATCCACTGCCTCTCCTTTGTCCACTCTGCTTGTTACTTCCTCAGAGCTCTAACAGATTTGTCAAGCAAGATTTCCTTTTATAGAAACCATGCTGACTTTGACTTATTTTATCATTAGTTTTCAAGTACCCCAAAATTTCATCCTTAATAGACTCCAACACTTTCCCAACCGCTGAGATTAGGCTAATTGGCCTGTAATTTCCTTTCTTTTGCTTTTCTCCCTTCTTAAAGAGTGGAATGACATTTTGCCACCTTCCAGTCCTCCAGCATCATGTCAGAATCGAGTGATTCTTGAAAGATCATGACCAATTTATCTGTTATCTCCTCAGCAACCTCTCTCTAGACACTGAGATGTAGTCCACCTGCTCTAGGTGACTTAACCACCTTAAGACCTTTGAGTTTGCCTAGCACTGCAATGGCACTAACTAGTGCTCCCTGACCCTCAGGAACTTCTGGCGCACTGCTAGTGCCTTCTATAGAGAAGTCTGATGCAAAGTACCCATTAAGTTTATCTGCCATTTCTTTGTCCCTCATTTCTACCTCATCAGCATCATTTTCCAGTGGTTCAATATCAACAATCACCTTCCTTTTACTCTTTATATAACTGAAAAAACTCTTAGCATCTTGCTTTATATTATTGGCTGGTTTGCCCTCTTTTTTCATCTTTCCCCTTCTTAGAGCTTTTTAGTTGCCTTCAGTTGGATTTTTAAAGCTTCCCAGTTATCCAGTATCCCACTCAGTTTTGCTACCTTATATGCCGTATTATTGGCTTATATGCAGACCTTAACTTGTCAGCTATGGTTGCCTACCCCTGCCTTCTGAGAACTTTTTTTTTCTGTGGGGTATAACTATCCTTTGCCTTGTGAACTATTCCCAGAAATTTCAGCCATCTCTGCCAGTATCCTCCTCCAATCCACCTGAGCAAGCTCCTATCTTGTGCCTCTGTTATTCTCTTTATTCCATTGTGTTACATGTGACTTGTGCTTCTCCCTCTGAAGTTGCAGTGTGAATTCCATCATATTATGATCACTGCCTCCTAAGGGTTCTTTTACATTAATTTCCCTAATAAGATCTGGGTTATTAAACAACACCCAATGTAAGATGGCCTTTCCCCGAGAAGGCAAAAGCACAAGCTGCTTTAAAAAGCCATCTCATAGGCATTCAATAAATTCTCTCTCTTGCACTCCAACACCAACCTGATTTTCCCAATCTGCTTGCATATTGAAGTCCCACATTATAATTGTGACGCTGCCCTCCGTACGTGCCTTTTCCAGTTTCCTTTGCAATCTCAACCCCACATCTTCACTACTTCTTGGTTGCCAATATATGATTCCCATGGTTTTTTACTCTTGCAGTTTCTTAACTCCACCCACAAAGATTCTACATTTTCTGACCCTATGTCACCACTCTCTAAAGATGTAATTCCATCTCTTACCAGCAGAGCCACACCACTGCCTATGCGTTCCTGCCTGTCCTTTGATGTTAAGCTCCCAACTGTGGCCTTCTTTCAGTCACAACTCAGTGATAGGCACAATATCATACCGACTAATCTCTAATTGAGCCAGAAGTTCACCCACTTTACTCCGAATACTATGTGCATTTAAATACAGCACCTTCAGTTCTGCATTCTTCACCCTTTTGAATCCTCTCACTTCAACTGGTACTTACATTTGAAGGTCAGTCCAACAGTCAATCAAAGCAACAATTTGATAAAGATGCAGAATTTTCCTTTCAGATAATATCAGATGCCTCCATCACAGTCTTTGCAAACCTGTTATCCCATTGGCAGTTAGGATTACCCAGATTTGGGATTCAGCATGTGAAATAACATTTAAATACTTGCAACAGAACTGTTGAGTGTGATTCTTGTAAAAGAACTGTTGAGTAAGTGTCATTGGAGATCAGAAGGATAATTTTGTTGTTCAATGACTCCAAATCTATTCCACAAGACAATTCCATTCATTCCATGTGATATATAGAAACAGCTAAGAGTTCTAGATACAGCAAAGGCTGTGTAGCCAGACTGTGCCTCAGCAGCAATATTAACAGTTAGTATTCCAAAAGCTAGCTGTACTTTCAGACAAATTGTTCCAGTATGGTTTCAACACTGGCATCAATATACAATGTGAAAATGCTCACTATGTCCTATCTACATAGAGCAGAACAAATCCAATCTGGTTCAATAATGCCCAGTCTCTTTTTTCATTCAGCAAAAATATTGTTAACAGGTATATCAAATGGAACATTCACACAGATGACGCTTCAGTGTTACCAGAACCATTCAGTTCCAGATACCTTTGATTGTGAACCAAGAAGCTGAATTTCAGAGAGCAGGTGAGATTGCTAAGGCAGCATTTAACT
The DNA here is from genome assembly GCF_048418815.1 of Hemitrygon akajei. NCBI lineage: Eukaryota > Metazoa > Chordata > Chondrichthyes > Myliobatiformes > Dasyatidae > Hemitrygon > Hemitrygon akajei. Next base: position 49,042,830 of record NC_133146.1, on the reverse strand, counting down.
AGGTGAGCTGATAAGAATCCCTAGTAAAATGAAAGTTGGGGTTTTAAAGAGGTGATATTTCAATTATTGCAGCAGTACTTTGCACAAAGGTAGTTGGTTATATAGGTGTTGGAGGTAAATCATTGCAGTATGCATCACAAGACATGTTTGCAGGAGTTCTGTTTCTCTGAGCAGTGCCTTAAGTCATTGGCGTGACCACTAGCAACTTAACTGAACCAACCTACTAAAGCAGTTCACAGACTGCATATTCTGACACCATAAATTTTGTTTCATCTAAAAAGCACACACGAGGAATTTAATGGCATTCTGCCCATTTAACTGGATGAGTGCAACTCCCAACAATGTTCAAGAAGTTTTAATGCCATACAGGACAAAGAAACTTACATGATTGATACTCAGTCCATACTTAGATACTGTGTGTATGATTTACAAAGTATATTGTGATTACAGGTGCAGTTTTCCAGTAGCAGCTCCCAAATCCTAAATGTCTGCCACAGAGAGGGACAGTAGGAGGAAGATTGTGGAATGCCATTACCTACCGATCCTTATTTAAATAGCAAACCATACTGACTTTGAAATATATCTCTATTTCTTAATTGTTATTGAGACCAAATCCTGGAACTCCCTACCCAACATCACTGTTGGAGTCCCATCACCAGAAAAATTGTAGCTTTCCACCATTTTCTCAATAAGAGTTAGGTTTGAACAACTAATACAAGCATTGCCTTTAACTCATATATGCTTACAGAAAGAAATATTAGAGATTATAGGGAACTATTTTTCATCGTAATCGTTTAAAATAAGTAGTTTTTCAAACACACAAAGAGGAATCTGTCTTCTCACCTAAGTTTCTTCAACTTTGGGTCAAAATGTTTACATGTAACTGACAATTAATTCTAGGTTTTGTCTTTGTTTTAATACATTTTACCATTCTGCCTCTACTACCTGGCATTGCAACTCACCTCACTGGAAACTCTCATATTCTGAATTCACTGTTGCTTAAACTTCCATGATAAGTGTAGAGCTTGTATATCAATGATTTTATTGAACAGGAAAGGGCTGCTGTTATTAGTGCTTTGGATCATGCCTGGTTTGACTTAAGAATAGAGAAAACTATTTGAAATGAAAGATTGAGCATTTATTTCATGGAAGTGTATTTCAGGATACAACAACGCAATTGTTCATGATCATGCTTCATTTCACATGTTCCATTGCTGTAGGTCTGTATCTGAAATGGAAACCAACACTGGAAATGAGTGATAGAATTCTTACAAGGAATGTATGATCTTTGATTGGGTGAATGCACGTTCTAAGTACAAACATACATCATTCAAAGAACCAGCAGATGAAGCTGATTCATCTGCTTAGGAAGTTAAAATTTGCTAGTTCGACAGCAATGCTGTAGTTGTCTGTTTTAGATAAGAATGTGCACTTCTTCAAATTTGAATAAATATCTCTTGTGATTGCTGATATTATTTGTTTACTTCATTGGGGCCAGGAAGGGGAGGAGAATTTATCTGAATCTTACATGGAAATTTTAATCCATTCCTGTCACAAACGTTCTTTCCATTCTTTCCTTTGAAACCTTACTGCAACTACTTTTCCAGCGGACTTATTTGTTAAATCAAAATATGTTTCCCAAATCAATTACATATAGACTGAATTTTATCTTCATATTTTAGATGCATTTTAGAACTTCAGTACAGAGAAATTATATTCTCATTGGTGCTCTTATTCTTCTTGGAACCTTTTCCATCATATCCTAAGAATGATTAAAGGCATTCTCTGGTTTCTAGGTATACTGGGAAAGTTTGGGTGAGAGCTTAATGAAGGCACAGAAATAGGTTTTCTATGCTTAGCCTAGAATTCTAATGCAATTTTAAGGTTATGATAGATGGAATGAGAATTGCAGAATGACATATACTTGATATACTTGGTGCTAAGTACTTGACATAAATTGGTTTTTGTACTTTTGAAGAAACTTTGTCACCCCAACAAAGTGCTGTAGGATTGATATTTGAGAAAGTTGGGGGTATATATTTATATTTTTTCTTGATCCACTAAAAAATCTTCACATGCTATGATTCGTATCTCAGTGCTTTCCTTTAAAATATCACATTTCTTGGCACCTTCTCCAAATACTCATTTGCATTTTTTCTTGCTCAGCAATAGCAGTGTCCAGATGATTCTGTTGTGACCCAGCCTAAAAGATGAGATCGGGCCAAAGACTGATGTTATCGGGTGGGCAACAATTCAGAATGCTCTCATTCTAAATTATAACTTTGGAACTTGATCACAAAGATATCCTATTGTTAAAATAACAAAGTTGTCAAAAATTTCTGTTCTTTTTTTCTCTTCTCCAATTATAAACTTAATTTAAGTATTCTAACACAAATAGCTCTCAACTTAATGCCAAGTTATTTGCATTCAAATTGCATTTAAAAGAAATCTAAAAATATCAAATAAGGTTGCAAGGATCTAGTTTACACTGTCACGGGCTTATTTTGTTCAAAGTTAAACTGGTGACTATAGAAAAATAAATAATTTCAACTTCCAGATTAAAGTTTCCTATTTTTACCCCAGTTAACTGTGTACCATTGCAACAGATTTGTGTTTACATTCACACAGTTCTCTTAGGAGTTTTAAGTACGTTATTATTTATATAATGTGTAATTATTTCTTTTAGCATGTATTTTACATCATGTAACATGAAAATGAAAGACTTGGTTTATTAAAGCCACTATAATTCTAAGCACTTTATAGCCAATGAAGTATGTTGGAAGTGTAGTAACAGAGTTGGTAGAAAAGACAGCAATAAATGCAAATACAGTAAAAACCTACAAGTAATAATTGATAAAGATAGTATAATTTTGAGCAGAGGTGGATTAACGAATTAATATTGGCCTGCACAGTTAAGTTTCCTTCTCTTCTGTGAATTGTTTCCAAATGAGAGAGCAGGTAGGGCTTGGGTTATGCCATGTACTCATGACATTTCCTTAGTAATGTACTGGAAAGTCCGTCTACATTAAAACCAAAGATTACATTTCAAAGGATGGATCTTAAACCCTTAGCCCTGATCTGGAGTAAGATGATTGACAGGTCATTATCTGTATTGTAGCTGATCATTATAAACTGGTAAATTAAGCAACAAAAGAGGAATGGGAAAATTTCACAGACAATCATTTAGATTTCCTCCTTCTGCATTCTGAGGTATAGATTTGAGGAGTGTAATAATGTGTTAAAAGCCTTGAAAGCTCTTGTAATGTTCAGCAGTTGCTTTCTCAAAAGCATACACCATCTTTGGGAATGCATACATTCTAAACGAAAGTTGGGAATGCTCATTTAATGCTGGCCTTGCCAGAATTTCCAGATCCCAAAATATGAATTTTAAGAAAGTAGCATGAATAAATATTGCTGTAATTCCTCATGATTCTAGAACAATCACTTTGAGTATTTTGAAAAGTGCTATTATAGTGTCTAGAAACTAGGAACAGGAAACTTAATAACATGACTTTGAAATTGATACAAAAATGGATGCTCTACAGATATAAAGTGTACATGTAAAATAACTTACTTGAGGGATTGTGTCTTGTATAAACTAATACATAATCCTTTCAGATTTTGTGGGATTTAATGGGCACCACAGTAGCATAACGGTTAACGTGACTCTATTACAGCTTGTGGCATCGGAGTTCAGAGTTCAGTTGCATTATAAGGAGTATCTGTATGTATTCCCCATGGAATATGTGGTTTTTTTCGAGAGTGCTCTGTAGAAGATGAACCTGGTAGGGTAATTGGTCATTGTAAATTGTCCTGTGATCAGGTTAAAGTTAAATCTGTTGTCGGGGGTCGCCAGGGCAGCAAGACTCGAAGGGCTGGAAATTTCTACTCCACACTGTATCTCTAAACAAAATAATACAGAAAACTGCCTGTTCTGGTTTGAACTATTTTTTTCATCAGATAAATGATGTAACACATGCTGTGAATATTTCTAGCTAATGAATAAAATGATATATAAAGAATACTAAACTTCAAAGCCAAGATAAATTGCAATTATTTATTAATGTCCTGATCTCTGGTTTTGCATTACCAGTTTACTTTTGAGGATTGTCCAGATAGTTTAGCTACATATAATATGACTATTGAATTAAATGGGATAGTTATCTTAAAATAACACTTAAGTTATGATTTTATATGAAGAAGATTGTACATCATGTATTACTTTTGGGTTGGAGATGTGTTTCTGGCTGTTTTTTTATTCCCCAACTATGGCAGGAATAGATTTCTGGTATGTATTCAAAATCTTTTATTAAATCTCATGTTCATGTAAAGCTATTAAGCTGCTTTGAGAGTATCTGAACCACCTTAATTTCGATTTGGATTCTTCCTATAGAAATTTCTATGTGCATATTGATTCTAGTTTTAAAACATTGAATATTGGATAAATTAGTATAAAACAGTAATTAAGTTTATCCATGAATCTGTAAAGAATTCATATTAAAAAAATAAAATCTTATTTGCATTTTTTATTGTAAAATCATGTATTATGATCATTCCCAGAAATATTTAGTGAATTTTACTTCATAATAATTAGAATGATTACAAAATAAAGGCTTACTTTTTATGTTTACATTTAGAGTGCTAAAATATAAGTGAGGAGATTACTGGACTATTTCTTACAGAAAATAAATACTAAAAATTTTGTTCTTAAAACTTTCAAGTAGTTATAATTTGCTTAAACCTAGATAGTTGATCTTTACTTTTATCATTTTGCTCTTAGACATTGTTAAGATTAATTTTGTTCTCAATTTGTTGCTGTAGGAAAATTTTAAGTGAATTATCAGTTCATTGTTTAATTGACACTTGCTTAACAATTCTGAAACAATTTTAACAGGTCAAGCATGTTGTTAACCATCATTTGTTAAGTCCCATTGATCTATTTCTGTTGTGATCATTTTTTCCATAGAACCTAAACCTGGTAATTCATCTTAAAATTTATTTCCAAGAAATAATTTCAAATAAATCACGTGTAAGAAAAATGTCTGTAAATGACTGCACTAGTTGCTTTTAAAGAAAGATAATTCACCTTAGCTAGATTGCAAGACTTCTTGCAGTAAGCAGAGGATGATCTCAAATAATTTACTGTTTAAACAGAAGAAACAATTGTTTCCTTAAGCCTCACTTACAAACCTCATGAAGTACATCTTAAATAATACTAATGTGAGTGGTTAAAATAACCTTTAATAAGGAAATGAAGGGGTTAAACTGAAGTAATTCTTTCCATGCAGCCAACCAGTGATATGAAACCAAATGGTAAAATGGACTGCTGTTCTTTTCAGCCCAACCGTTTGTAAGACGCTAGAGGATTGACATTATGAAATTCTTTCTAAAATTTCTGCATTATTATGGAAGAATACTTTATTTTAATGAAGTTCCTGTGAAGAAACATTTTTAGGTAGGGTTTAAAGGCAATAGAAATTATTCATCTTTTCAGTAGCAGAGAAATGCTGGTTTGCTGCATCTTATAGGGAATTTCCGGGTTAACATGCACACAACCAAAAACATGGTCCCCAATTAGTATGTTGATTGTTCCAGTTATTACAAATTGTTATTTTTTATTTTCTGCTTCTCTATGTGAACCATTGGATCTCACTGGACATTGAATCACGAAGAATATTTGTGCTCACCTCTTTTCTAAATTACACTTCTGTCCAGCAGACACTTATAAATTATTAGATGACAGGAAAGCAACTGCATTCAGGTGAAGAAACTCATTTGAGTTGGGTATTTTTACAACACTCTGGTTTCTACATTAGTCAAAAACAATCCAGTTATCTTACATCTGAAAGTAACTTAGGTTGCAGTCATAAAGTATTTGCATATCATAATTTTCATTCAAGATAACCTTAAATATTTGTATTTCTGTTAATTGATATACATGATCATGAACTATTTTTAAACTGGATATGATAGAATTAATTTTCCAACTAGACTCTAAATGATAGCTTACCTTTAGGTAAATTAGAAATGAAAGAGTGATGTCTGTGCACTGCTTCTGTTGTGGATATCCATGTGTACGTAGATTCTCTAATAATCCAGTACTGTAAAATATGAACTATCAGTTTACTTTCCAGGCTGCATTTTTAAGCTATTGCTTGAAGTTCCCTCCACTCCATAGCATTTAGTCGGCACCTTTCCCTTTATAATACTGAGACATCTAGCCAGCTGTGACCAACGGTGCATTCGCTAGAGGCAGCCACGCACTTATGAAATTTCCTGTTACTGAGATTGCCGTATGCAAGCTCTCCAGGCTGCTGGGGAAGACCAATTCCTATCAGCTGCTACTGGCAAGCTGTGCATGCAAAGCAAGACCTCGCCTCCTTATCATTTTGGCTGAAGATGTTTCTATAGTGGATACATGCCAGCAAGCTTTTACACAAACTGATTCCAGGCTTCTTGAAGTGAAACTGAAAAATGATATTTTGCTGCAGTTTTTTTTAATTGGATGTTTTCTGCCCACATGTTCCATGCTGACATTTGAGAGAAAACAATCAATTCTGGAAGTATTGCAGGCTGCTGGCTCCCCACTAAGGAGATTTAGAATATTACTGCTTTTTAACCCCTTTCCTAATATAACTGAATTTTGATGAGGAACTTGTTGAATCTGACATGCAGACCACTCAATTGTAATGGAGTATTGTACAAATTTTCAATATGCTATAATATTATCTTTTCAGTTAACATTTTTCTATTCTTTTGATTTGTTAGACCATCAAGAGTTATCGTATATTATCAGTTTAACCATAGCTTCATGAGTATTTTATTAATCATTGCTTTGCCCTGTAATTTAGTGGCAGGACAGTCTTAATCAAAGTAGTACTGTTAAAAAGATTTCTTTAAAAGGTTTTTTATATGTGAAGCTACATTTAAGTTTTGTTTTAAGCAAAATTACAAACCCATATGTCTTATTTGCATTGAGATAAAACAAAGCTAGGGGTCGTGTGAGAGCTGTGCATCTTGAGAGTTAGCAGCTTTAATTGTGGAAAGACTGCTGTTTGCATCAGTTGACGCATTCAGTGTGAACTATTGGGAGTCGTTCATCAGTTTAGTCAGTTGGGAGCACTAGGATCATTAGTTGGTGAGCTAAAAGCAATTCTTTTCATATTGCTGCATCTTCAATGACATTAAATAGGTCACTGCTCTTAGACTTGTAATGCGACTCTGGAGATTTTTTTCTTACTGAGGATCATAACTTGTAGAAATTGCAGATGCATTTCATTTGAATTGCTGCTAGTTAGTATCTGTCTTTTGTTATTATATATATGTGGAACTAAATTTTGCACGTTGCCCTGGACAACTTTCTCATATGACCCCTTTTAGCCTAGGTTAATTTTTTTTCAAGTGACTTTTTAATTACACATCAGCTCATGGAATATTCATGTTATATTTCATCAGAATCTATTAGTTTAATTTTTGTGATTATTTTACTTACTGCCCGTTATGCCCGCTGGCATTTAGGGCGGCAATTTAAGTCTTCCATCTGCCTCTCAGTGTTCAGGGCTTTATCGTGTCAGTGGCTTCACTTGATTTTCACTACTGTCAGCCATGCACGTCCTGGGTGAAGACTCCGGAATGCCAGTGCATGCAGACGTAGAAGGAGTCTTTATTGCTGTTTCCGTAGCAATTTTGTTTGACGAGTCAAGGTTGTGAGCTCTAGACTGAACCCCTGAACCTGGAGAAACTGAGCGACATTTTGTCTGACTTCTACCCTCTGAAGTGTTTGCCATCGGTGACCCTACCAAGAGCCAAAGCATAAGGCCCTGATTCTGGGTCACTAAGGCACACAAGCCTCCAAACCACAGCAAGGTCCTCTTGGAGGAATAAGTGTGAATTAAAACAGAAATTATTTTTTCTCAAGAATTTATTGGAGTTTTGTAGAATTAAATCAACACACAAAATGCTGGAGGAACTTGGCAGGTCAGGCAGCATCTATGGAAAAGAGTAAATAGTCAATGTTTCAAGCCGTGACCAGTCTTCATGACTGGCAGTCATGTGGTACTGTCGTTTGTAATTTAAATAAGTTGTCTGAATGTAATTTTTGTGGTTAATCAGCATATAATTTGATAGATACATCAAAGTGACTTGCATTGCCATGAATAGACATTTTGTGTTTATGTTCAAAAATCATTTAAACTTGTCATTGTTAGCGATGATTTGTGTCTGTAAGGTCTTATTGATTGTCCTCCTGAAGGCCTTAATGTACGTGGCGAGTTATAAAACTTCCTTAGGTGACATGTTCAAGAAGGCTCTTGACATGTAACAGAGAAGTTTATGAGGGTTGTTAAAGGGCTGTAGGAGACATTTTTATCACAATGTTGTACTGAATGAGTCTAAATGCACTTTGTGTTCTGCAGGGTTATTACAGATTTCTGGATGCAAATTCCTTCCAGATGCTTCGCATTTTTAACCAATATACATAATTTACTTCAGCTTCACATCAAGTAAAATGTTTGCAGTTGCTTGGAGTTGACAAATGCTATACAGGCAGTCCCCGGGTTACGAACGAGTTCCGTTCCCAAGTCCGTCTTTAAGTTGGATTTGTACATAAGTCAGAACAGGTACATCCAGTATTATTTAGCATCAGTTAGTCAAACGTTTGTCTTAGTATATAGTATATATTTTACCTCAGTTCTTGGGGTCTGAGTCCATAGGACACTCAAAGCAGCTGCGCAGGTTGACTCTGTGATTAAGAAGGCGTATGGTGTATTGTCCTTCATCAATCGTGGAATTGAATTTAGGAACCCAGAGGTAATGTTGCAGCTATATAGGACTCTGGTCAGACCCTACTTGGAGTACTGTGCTCAGTTCTGATCGCCTCACTACAGGAAGGATGTGGAAGCCATAGAAAGTGTGCAGAGGAGATTTACAAGGATGTTGCCTTGATTGGGGAGAATGCCTTATGAGAATAGGCTGAGTGAACTTGGCCTTTTCTCTTTAGAGTGAAGGAGGATGAGAGGGGACCTGATAGAGGTGTATAAGATGATGACAGGCATTGATCGTGTGGATAGTCAGAGGCTTTTTCCCAGAGCTGAATTGGTTGCAACAAGAGGACAAAGGCTTAAGGTGCTGGAGAGTAGGTATAGAGGAGATGTTAGGGGTAAGTTTTTTACTCAGAGAGTGGTGAGTGTGTGGAATGGGCTGCTGGCAATGGTGGTGGAGGTGGATATGATAGGGTCTTTTAAGAGACTTTTAGATAGGTACATGGAGCTTAGTAAAATAGACTGCTATAGATTAGGACAAATAATATGTAGAGTGAGCAAACTTGAAGATTGAAGTTTGCTGGGGCAAGACTTAGCTGCAAGGATATTTGGAATTGAAAAGAATAAGAATACACATTTCGTCTTTATTTGCAGAAGAAATAATGAAGTAGAATAACAATAAAATGCTGGAGGTCAGGCAGCACCTGCGAAAATTAATAAGCAGTCAACATTTCAAGCCAGTATCCTTCATCATGAAGTAGAATAATGCAGATTAACAATTTATGCTACAGTAGCTTTTAGTTATGTTACTAAACCTCAATATGATATTAGCATCAGTAGGTGTAAAAATTGGTTGATCTTCCAATTTAGAATCATTATTTGTAACAATATTTTTAATAAGGAAAAGAGATAGAGAAACTTCAAAAGAGCTGGAGAGGGTCAGGAACTTTTAATTTCTAAGTGTTACTATTTCGGACTCTTATCCTGGGCCCAACATGTAAGTGCAATTCTGAAGAAAGCACGGCAGCCCCTCTGCATGACATCTCGGCATGACATCTAAAACTCAGACAAATTTCTATAGATGTATAGTGGAGAGTATATTAACTGGCTGTATCACAGCCTGGTATGGAAACACTAATGCACTTGAAAGGAAAATCCTACAAAACATAGTGGATATGCTCAGTCTATCACAGCTAAAACCTTCCCAATCATTGAGCACATCTAAATGAAACACTTGCAGGAAAGCAGCATCCATCATAACGGAACCCCTCCAACCAAGTTATGCTCTTGGTGCTGCCATCAGGAAGAATGTACAAGAGCCTTGGGACACACCACCAGGTTCAGGAACAGTGCTACCTCTCAACCATTAGGCTCTTGAATCAAATGGGATAACTTTACTCAATGTCACTTGCCCCATCATTGAAATGTTTGCACAACCATTGGACTTACTTTCACAGACTCTTCATTTTATGTTCTCAATATTTATTGCTTATTTATTTATATTACTGTTTCCTCTTTTTACATTTGCGCAGTTTGTTGTCTTCTGCACTCTGATTGTACCCCTTAGTTGGGTGGTCTTTCATTGATTTTGATAATAGTAATTTTTCTATAGATTTGTTGACTTTGCCCACAGGAAAATGAATATTGAGGTTGTATATGGTGACATACAGTATTTGAATTTATTTATTTAAATTTTACATCCTTTCCACAACGTGAGGAATTAAAAATCTTTGTGTTATGACTCTCTTGCAGTGTACAGACATATGAATTTATAAGTCTAATGGCTTGTACAAAGAAGCTGTCCCGTAGCTTGTTGGTCCTGGCTTTAATGCTGTGGTACTGTTTGCTAGACAGAAGCAGTTGAAACAGTTAATGGTTAAGATGACTGGTGTCCCCGATGTTCTTCCAGGGCTTCTTTACACACCTGCTGCTGTAAATGTCCTGAATGGAGTGATGTTCATATCCACAGATGTGCTGGGCTGTCAGTACCACTCTCTGCAGTGCCCAGCAATCAAGGTTGGTGCAGTTCCCATACCAGGCAGTGATGCAGCTAGTCACAATGCAGTGGTGTCCCTGTAGAAGGTTTTGAGGATTTGGGGGCTCATGCCAAACTTCTTCACTCACCTGATGGAAGAGACGCTGTTGTGCTCTTTTGTCACACAGCCCATGTGTGCAGCCCAGGTGAGATCTTTGGTGATGTGTATACTGAGGAACTTGAAACTACTCACCTTCTCAACTGCAGTCCCATTGATGTTGATTGGAGCAAGGCTGTCTCCGTTCCTCCTGTAATCCATGGTCAGCTCTTTTGCTTTTTTGGACATTGAGGGAGAGGTTGTTATCTTGACACCATTGTGTCAGGGTGTTAACCTCTCCTCTAAAGTATATGTACTTTGATAACATATACTTTGAACTTTGGAAGGAGTAAGATACTGATAGCAAAATGTTCTGCTACCATGAAAAGTGAAAAGATGGGGTAGGATGCAATGTGCAATAAGTTAAAATCACTGGAAAACTTAAGCTGAGATTATAGTGAAGTGTAAGGCTGGAAAGATTTGAAATACTAGGAGATCCGAAATCAAAATATGATTGTAAAATAAAGTAATCAGGTCTGAAGTGTTGACAAAAATAAATATTCTGTAATGTGGCATTTAATGAACCCATAAGGGGTTTAGTACAGGATGGAACATAGAACATAAAATATAGAATATTACAGTATAGTACAGATTCTTTGGCCAGCAATGTTGTGTGAACCTTTTAACATTCTCTTAAGATCAATCAAAGTCTTCTCTTTTACATAGCTTTCCATTTTCCTATCACCCATATGCCCATCTATGAGTTTCTTAACTACCCCTAATATACAGCCTCGACCATTGCCCTTATATATGTTCCACACACTCACCACTCTGTGTAAAGAATTTACCAGAAATTTCCCTCTCTATACTTTCCCCCAAGTACCTTAAAATTACGCTAACTTATGCTGGACCAGAACTGAACATACTATTCCAAGTGTGGTCAATCCAAAGTTTTATCGAGTGGCAACAGTACTTCACAGATCCTGAACTCAATTTGCTGACCAATGTCTTCTTAACAATCCTATCAACCTATGTGGCAGCTTCGAGGGATCTATGGATGGGAACCTCAAGATCCCTCTGTTCCTCCACATTGCAGTATCCCGCCATTAACCTTGTACTCTGCCTTCAAATTCGACCTTCCAAATGAAATCATTTCAAAGGTTCAAAGTATACAACTCTGAAGTTTTGTTCTCCAGGTAGCCAGGAAACCAAGAAAGAAGAGAACGGCAGCACAATCTTCAACCCCCAAATCCCTCCTCCCCACACAAAACAGAACACGCGCATCGACCCCCAAATCCCCTTGCCCTGCACACAAAAAACGAGAAAGGCTGGATGAAAAATCGGGAGCAGAACAATCTCACCAGTGATTAAAAAGGCAGAATACAAAAAAACTCACGACACCCATACAAAAAAAAAGTCCGCAGTTCAACTCCACATCCAAAATGCAGAAAACCTGGACAGCATTCTCGCTTTCCATTGCAGAACAATCTCAGCAGTTTTAAGAAGGCAGTCTCCCCGCTCTGGCAACAGCGATTTCCCCCAACGATAAAAACGCACACAGCTGGCATTTCAATTTCCCTCATCACTTTAATCAGCGAACAATGGAAGCTTTAATTAGTAAAATGGAATCGAGCATTGGCTCATAGCCTTTTTGCCACAGGATTCCCACATGCTGTCTCTGTCTCGCAGAATCCCCTTGAAGACTGCAGAGCATTGAAACACCCAAACGATCTCTCAACTGTAAATCACAGGCTCCAACAGTTCGAGAATCACATTCAAGATAAAAAAGCAGACATAAAAGTACAGGTAGTCCCCGAGTTACGAAAGCCCGACTTGCAGACAACTCGTACTTACGAACCGAGGAAGGAGAACGCCGTCCGCCATTTTAAGTCGGATTGCGACGCCGTCCGCCATTTTAAGTTGTTGCCGTTGACACTGTGTTTGAGTGTTTAACTTTGTAGTTGGCTTAAATTTTTCTTAGTAAGATTCACCCTGACCCCGCTCCCCCCTCAATAATGCTCAAACATGCTCAATAATGGAGCATGAGAAAGGCTCTGCCACGATGAAAGCTACAATTATTACTAAGCAACACAGTGGTTTAATTATTGGAATACATATGTTTCTTAAGTGTTTTATATGCATAGAAAGGTAAAATATATGCTATATACTAAGACAAATGTTTGACTAACTGACGCTAAATAATACCGGATGTACAAACGTTTGTACTTGTTCCGACTTACGTACAAATCCGACTTAAAGACGGACTCAGGAACGGAACTTGTACGTAACCCGGGGACTGCCTGTAGTGAAATATATGGTTTCATGATCTATTCCGAAGATGTTATCTGAAGGAGCATTGTACGCAGACATCATCCTGACCGCATTTCACATTTTTCTGGGTTGAACTCCATCTGCAACTTCTCAGCCCAACTCTGTACAACATATTTAAACATAATTGACTTTAATGACTTTGTAGCCTGGAAAGTTAATAGGAAGAATTCTGAATAGTGCGAATAATTGTCCCTGCATGTTGATCAGTACTTTATCAATAAACAGAAATTTCTTATGCTTTGGTTTCAGCAGTTTTGGTGGCAACAGTTTCCCCCATTTTTCCCTCCTTTCTTGTATATCAGTTTTAAAATTTCTATTCATTAATCTTGGTTTAATGATTCTGGAAAGATTCTGGAAATCTTGGGAATTGTGGAAGGCTAATTGTTTTTAGCTGTATCATCCAGCTATTTTAAGGGTTGGGGATATTTCTAACTCTGCTAGTCCTGGTCTCTCCCCAACTGACCAGAATATTGAACCTTCTGACCAATCTAACCCAGTAATGAGTTAGTAACAGTTCTCTGCAGTTGTTGAGTAGGTTGCAATTTCCCTTTACACCTTATCCTCGTTATATGCAGTGGATACGTTCCTCGTCGACGCATAATGTAAAATCTCATAATGTGAATAATTACGTATTTAAATGGAGAAAATAAGGATGCGTACCAGAGGGCTTCCTAAATATGTTTTATCTGTAATTTATTCACATTTTCATTCTAATATGACACAAAATCAGTACCACAAGGCAACATTTGTATTATATTTCATCAATTTAAGGTAATATTCAAGGTAATAAATCATAGAAAGTTAACATACTAGAGTATACAGTATTTACCAACAGTGGCAGGTGTGTTCACTCCGGGAGATGAGTGGTTGTTGTGGTGTCGGGCTGCTTTACGTGGGTAAGGTGGATGGTTGTGGGTCATCAGGATCATATCAAGCACAGCAAGGGGTGAAGGAAGACACTCAGAACTCTTAGAACTGCCAGCAGCAGATGACGACACCGGTTTGAAGAAAGTGTTGAGGGTTGTTCGCTTGGCAGCATTCTGTTTTTCATCATAAATTTGCTTGTAGGGAAGAATGGTTGACGGCAGGGAATGACTGAAATGCTGACCCTGTTCTAAACTTGGGTCCATGTCCATCGCTGTTTGTGCCAAGTGTTCCGACTTACACCATTTCCTCACCGTTGGTAAACTCCCGGGATTTTCAAAATTGACTATTGCTTGCAGCATCTGAGAGATAGTTCGCCGTTAAAAAATACGCCATGAATGTGGATCACACCTTGGTTGAGTGGTTGAAAAAGCGATGTTGCGTTAGGTGGCAGGAAACGCACTGTTATATTACGATGAATGCTGTCCAGATGTTTAGGATGGGCTGGCGCATTGTCAAGCAACAAAAGAACTTTAAAGGCAAGATTCTGTTCCTGGCAGTAGCGTCCCAGAGCTGTGTTACTTTTACCTGAAGCCGTACTGTTTATAATTTCCAACTTTTTTTCAAGTGTTAAAGCGGTTCTCTGCCACTTGGCTGACGGCCCAGGACATGACATCGGACGCTTAGTAGGCATGGTTAAGTATTTCAAGCACAAAATCACTGCACCGTAGGTAAAATCAACAAAAATTTAAGAGCACAGGATCGCACATCCACACCTTCCCAAAACCAATGCGGGACTGGCAGGAGTGAGACTGTGAGGCATGTATGGCAGGAAAGCAGGGCTCCTCGCATAGCTGTGAGTTTTGGATGCATATAAGGAGACGTTGGTAGAAATAGATTCCTCGCATAACTGTGGATCTGCATAGTCTGAAGACGCATATAACGAGGATAGGGTGTACTTTGAATTCCGTTTGAGATCTTTAATATTAAGAGTACAATAAGTATTGAAGGATTTTGTGAATAAACCAGTTGAGAGCCGTCTTACATGCTTACCAAAAGCTGCAGCCCTTTACTTCCATAACGATAAAAAAAATGTTGCCTTACACGGATGTCACTATATCAGACACAGTCTCTTAAAGTGAACACAACAATTCAGTGATGGTGTTTGTGAATTATGTAGAACAGTTTCTATTATAAACAATATGTGTCATGTGTCTCCCATTACATTCCCCTACACAGGCCTCCCTAGAATTCACCTAATTCGCCAGCATTGTGAGTCTATCTGAAGCTCTAATGAACTACTCAGCTCAGGTCCAGGGTACCTGAGTTAGAATAACAGCAGATCCCTCAGGTTTGTCCAGAGGTTTGCTGACACACACATGGTCATCTCATGATGCAGGGGCTATGGCAGTGGAACCATCAAAATCTTGGTGGACCTGTTTAAAGTGTTCTACAAAAATACCTTCAGCTTTAGACTTCCTATTTCCAATAAAAGTCATTTCTCCCTGTTCTGAAGCACAGAACGGGCTATCATAAGGGGGCTAACAGGTGCATCATGACAGACAAAGTTATTGAGGTAGAATGTAGGTCAACTGGAACCCAAGAGTGCTCTGTGTCATGAAGGGAGGCAGGATTAGGTGTAAAAGAATTGCATTTACTGAGGAGGATGGAATGCTGCTGAGACGCCAATCTGGCGGTCGTGGCATTGGGAATAAAACCATTCAGCACCCGTAGATACGCTGTGGTGTGATTTGTTTTAATTTAATGCTGAGGATCTGGGCCATTGCAGCCCAGAGGTCTATCATGAATTGGGAATGGTGTCAGAAGAAATATCAGATAGGGTGCCAAACTGTGCTATCCAGATGATGATGAAAGCCCAAGCCACATCCACAGCTGTCATTGACGCTGGAGAGACAACATGCAAGGAGAACATCAGTTTAGCAGTTCGTGGAATGAAATGGTGATAAAAATTCACGATACTTAAAAACTGTTGCAGGGCTTTGGTATTGAAAAGTCCATAATAGCGGTGACTTTTTGACAGCAAGTGTGTCACACCTTCTGCAGAAATGAGGTGGCCGAGAAAGTCAGTGGTAGACTACCTGAACTGGCATTTAGCAGGGTTAATAATCAGCCCATGTTGAGTTGAAGCCATTGAAAATTGTGCGGGGATGTGATAAGTTTATGGTTTTGGATGCACTGGCAACAAGTTTGTCAATTGACATAGTAAAATTTGGTATTGTCCATGGTGTTACTTGCAGCATGACTTGGGCTTCTGTCTGTGCAAACCACATGGTAGCGTGCCTCTTCCAAAACTCCGGAAGCTTCAAAGCGACTGTGTTGGTTGACATGTTGTTGAGAAACTCTGGAATCATCTGACTGCAGAGGGGGTCACTATTGTAGGATATTGTGAACAAAGCGTGCAAGAGCCATTTTATGTGCTTAACAAAAGTCATAGTCCTTTAGTTCCGTTACAAACAGACAAAAAGCAGTGGCCTTTTGCACTGAAGTCATTACGTCAGACAATCTGTTAAAGTGAACACAGCAACTCTGACTGTGAATTTTGTAGAACATTTTCTATTATGAATAGTATGTGTCATTTGTCACCCATTACACTACTGTACAGTGTTCTCTTTACATGCTGGGCATGTGGTTTATATTTAAAGATGTATATTGGGGCTTAATCTTCATTTTAGCACATTATTGCATTCAGGGCAGACTAGATAGCATCTTTTACTGAATTAACAGTTTTCCAGCAGTAGCTGATGTTCATCTCGTGCGTTCATACTCAGCCTTTAGACCAAGCATCCTGTGATACATGGTTACTGGAAATGAAGCTCAAACCAAAACCCCTATGTCTCTTCCCAGAGAAAGGTAGCATGGTGTCTTGCAATATTTCAAGATGCAATGTGAAGGGCCTTTCTTGGCAAAATCTAAGCAAGGTGTTGGTGTTTCTTTGAAACCTTTGAGTGGCGTTTTCCAAATAGCCTTGAGAATTCACTCAGGACCCACATTTTTTTTTACCTGCAAAGCTCTTTGTTTTGTATGGACTATGATTAACTGATTAAAGGGTAAGTGTTCTGAGAGATAGGTGGTGCAGATCAGTAGAACCAAAAGGAGCATTTCAAGTTGAAAAACTCAGTGTAAAAGTATTTTTTGGTTCCTTTGACCTTCATGCTGTGTGGATGTAACTGATCCATTCTTTTATTGCTGCAGATCCCTTCCACAAAACATAGCATTCCACTGTAAAACATAGTGTACAATCTGCAATGCATAGCAACCCCTCCATAAAACATGGCGTCCATCCAAAGATGATCTTGGAGGATTCTGTAGCAAGGACTGTGAGCTTTTGGAGCTCTATACATCTGCCCCATTGACTGGAGGAGTACAATAGATTCTGAATTCTTTCCTGGATTTTTGAGGATGTTATGACTCAATGACTGAGTTACAGAGAGAGATTGAGCAGGTAGGACTTTGTTGATGGTAGGATATGAGAATGAGGGGTAATCTTATAGACATGTATAAAATCATGAGGGGGATAGATTGAGTAAATGCACAGTCTTTTTCCCAGTGTTGGGGAATCAAGAGCTTGAGGGCATATGTTTAAGTGTGAAGGGAGAAATTAAAAACAGGAGCCTTTTGGCAACTTTTTTCATCCAAAGGCTGCTGAAAATGTGGAATGAAATGCTAAAAAAAAGTGTGAGGCAGATACATTAGCAACATTTAAAAGGCACTTGGACAGTGCATAGATAGGAAAGGTTTAGAGGTTTATGAGTTTAATCTGAATAAATAGGACTGACTGACTGACACTTTGAAAACCCTTGAAAATGAACAAATTTTTGATATTCTTCTATGGGTATCATTTTTTCAAAGATAACCTTTATCTGTAAAATATACAGTAAAATAATTGAGACACAATTATTTTCATTCATTATATCAAGCAATTCAATATGTTCACGAGCAATATGTTCACATTAAGATTTCATTTTTAACCATAGAAATGTCTGCGAGGCATTTGTAAAGGATCCAGCCCCTCAGTGTTCATTGCTTGCAGGGCTCCAGGCTGTGGTCTTTTCCCACGGAGCTTGTGCAGTAACTGCAGCAAGCTTCAGTGCAGCCCTCAGCATATTTCTGTACCTTGGCCAATATGCCAATCAATAGCATTTAGTTGTTCTGGGAAAACAAACTATGCCTTTCACTGAATTCATTATTTTCCAGCTGCCATTAATAGTATTTCAATATACAGTTTTTCATTAATAGTTTTTCAAGTGAACTTTGTATAAGTACGTGGACGGAGGGATATGGACAGTCATGGTCCAGGTCGATTAGAAGTTTGCTATGGACTAGGTGGGTCAAATAATTTTTTTTCTGTGTTTGTAGTCTTCTATGACTCTCGTGTGTCACTAGGAATAGCCTTAAGAGCTCTCTCTGTGAATCTTGTTGAAAAAGTATTGTAAGATGCCTTTGGGAAACTCTGAAGCAAAATGCAATGTTTTCTTGCAATTTACTTCGAGGAATTCCTTTTCCACATACATATCCTATCAATTGCATCAGGAAGAGATTATGGTTTCAATTCTGTCTGTCTCCAGCTTTCTGAACACCTTTGAACTTAAAGAACCACCTCCTGCCAGTGCATTAGGAATCATTGGAGGGTTTCATGCTTCTCTAGCCTGTAAAGTACTTTAGAAGTTTTGAGGTGGAGGCAATGGTGAACACTGGTCAAAGGTGAACACTGCTGTGATGTTGTAAGGCTGCTCAGGACTGACCCAAGCAATTTGTCCACAACTGGGACTCCACTTGTGGGTTGCCAAAGATTTCCATCTGGTGACATGAAGTTTGCTTTAACTCAATCAGATCTGTGATTCACATTGATAATGCAATTTAAGTCACTGGATAGATTGACTAATAGTTATTGTCAGGAGTGCTGCATGCTGATAGAAGGTGATCAGCCATTTTTTTCCTTGAATCTGGTTGTATACATTGAGCAACTGAAAAAGAGAGCTCTGTACTCTGGATATGCTTCAAGAAGATGCCCACCAACCACTTGACTTCAGTAATAGTGAAGTTGGCTCTTTGTACAGAGAGAGCAGCAGTAGTAACGGAGAAGCAGCTGTAATTGCTTCTAGACAACATCAACTGCCCATGAGGCCACTGTCACAACGAATGCCTGGATGTTATATCTTCCTCCTCTTCCTTCAATTTTAATGTTTCTTTCTGTGTCTAGCTTTGACCTATCAGTCAGCCAATATCCTCGGATCAGAGGAAGCTACTGACTTATTTTTGAGATACATGCTGCATTTTGCCATTTCTCTTGTTGTGAGGGCCCTTTAAGTTTTTTGTTCCTTTGCCTTTTGCCATTTTATTCTTATTCTTCTGGACTTTTGCTTCCATTGACCATCTACTTGAGAAGAGGCGGGGTAGGGCTTCTAAGGTATGTACTCAACTAGGAATTTGGGAAGGGGATGAAAGGTATTTTTCTTCTTAAAACATTTTACAATCATTCCTGGCTTTGTGTAGTGAAATGAATGGTCGGATAAGGTTTTAGTCTTGAAAATAGATTGTTATGCTTGAAGGTTTCAATTTTGTAGATGGGGTAGGGGATGTAGATTGAGTGGCTTTGAGATTAAAAAGAGGCAAGGGATAATTTGAGCTTCAGTCAGATGGAGAAGAAACCTGAAAACTTGAAGCTTTATTTGGGGGCATGGATGATGTTATGGTTCTAAGAAGAACAACTAGATGCAGTGTCATGTATGACTATGGTGGTGGATAATCAGGAGTATGCTGAGAATCAGGAGAAGGGAGGTCTGCAGACTGAGGAATAAACATTTCATTAAAAATAACCAACTAAGTACTAAAGACCTAATGCCTTGAGCCTGATCAAGCAGGTTACCTTTTGTGTTTTGCTCAAGCAAGCCTAAATTATATCTGAGTGATATGTAAATATCCAGTGCCTATAAAAAGTATTCATCCTCCTGGAAGTTTTCATGTTTAATTGTTTTTCAACATTGAATCACAGTGGATTTAATTTGGCTTTTTTGACACTGGCTGACAGAAAAAAGATTCTTTCATGCCATAGTGAAAACTGATCTCTACAAAATGATCTAAATGAATTACAAATATAAAACATGAAATAATTGATTGCATAAGTATTCAGCCCCCGTTAATATAACACACCAAATCATCACTGGTGCAGCCAGTTGATTTTAGAAGTCAAATTATTAGTTAAATGAGATCTGTTTTTGGAGTCCTGTGTGCAGTCAAGGTGTTTCAATTGATTGTAGTAAAAATACACCTGTATCTAGAAGGTCCAACTGCTTGGTGAGTCAGTATCCTGTCAAATCTGCCTAAAGCAGGCTGTCCTCAAAACCACAGTGACTGTGCAAGACTGGGACTAGTGACGGAGGCCATCAAGGGACTATGACAATTCTGGAGGAGTTACAAGCTTCAGTGGCTGAGATGGGAGAGACTGTGCCTACAACAACTGTTGCCCTGGTGCTTCTTTATGGTAGACTGTGCATATAACAACTGATGAAAATAAGTCTCACATGAAATCTCAGCTAGATTTGCCACAAGCCATATGGAAGACTGAAGTCAGCTGGAAGGTTCTATGGTCTCATCAATAGGAGGTTATTATCCCATTACATTCAATCTGGTTTTCTTTCTGCAGATACTGAATTTTGCTAGCATTTTTTGTTTGTATTTAAAAGCAGAGTTATACTAACAGATGCATCTAACAGATGAGTCTGAAAAAAAGAAGGGCAGTACAAGGCTCTAGAACCAATAAATTCTGTTTTAAAATAATTAACAGCTTCAAGCTTCTTTGCCAAATCTCTAGCTGATAGGTTTATATGAATTCCAAAGTATTTCCTTCAACTCATTAATCCATTTATTGATTGAAGTAAATGCAACAGACAATGCAGCCATAATATTGTGTACAGTATTTGGCATTGGACAAGTAAGGAAGAAAGACATTGAACACACCTCTATGTAGCTGTCGCAGTACTGGTGCTTATCATAGACTACTACTAACAAGTTCACTTGGAAGCACTCTTTACTGTTCAGATGCTTATGGAAATGTAACTTGCAATGTTTTTTTTTATATATTAAGGAATGAGCCATAAATAATATAAAGGCTAATACATTGGAACTATTACATTTGAGGGGCTAGAACAGATTAGAATTAACAAACTGTCAAATGGTCAAATACAGTATTAATAAACATGTTTAAATACCTTTGTCTTGAATTTAATGAATATTACCTATTTTGAAAGGTTCATCTTCTGAATCTGAGAGTTTTTGGCCAAGAGTGTGTTAAGTGGTACTAAACTAAAATCTGGATAACGGGATATATTGAATCTGTCTGTTTTATGCCTAAATAAAGACACATTGACAAACTGAAAAAAATGTATATTACAATATAACTAAAAATTTTACCCTATTATGTTCATAATCATAAAATATTCAGCTGAGTAAATCCATGATTCAGGTATTTTTCAAAATGGTTCAAATGTCTTTCAACATTTTGATGTAAGAATTATAAATGTCTATGTTCTTCATATCTGGGTTATGCATGCACTCCTTTTGCAACTCTAATTTTTGAATTTGTTACCAGTTTGCAAAATAGTGTATGCTTTAATTTCTTCTACCAAAGTGCATGACCATACACCTCCCTATACTGTATGCCATCTGCCACTTCTTTGCCCAATCTCCTAAGATGTCTATATCCTCCTGCAGACTCCATCTTCCCCAGCATTACCTGCATCATCTGCAAAACTTGCCTCAAGGTCTTCAATTCCATCATCCAAACCATTAACATAGAACGTGAAACTTAGTGGACCCACCACACACACAAACACATATATATAAATTCCACAACTTCACCACCCTCTGGCTAAAAAGATTTTTCTGCATCTCTGTTTGAAATGGATTCCCCACTATCCTGAGGCTGTGCCTTCTTGTCCTAGATTCCCCACCATGGGAAGCATCCCTTCCACATCTACTCTGTCTAGGCCTTTCAACATTCGAAAACTTTCAATGAGATCCATGCTTATCCTTCTAAATTCCAGCAAGTACAGACCCAGGGCTATCAAGTGTTCCATGTATGATAACCCTTTTATTCCCAGAATCATCCTTGTGAACCTCCTCTGAACCCTCTCCAATGCCAGCATATCCTTTCTTAGATGAGGAGTTCAAAATTGTTCACATTACTTAAGGTGAGGCCTCACCAGTGTCTTATAAAGCCTCAGCATCACATCCATGCTCTTGCATTCTATGCCTCTTGAAAGGAATGCTAACATTTTAATTGCCTTCCTCACCAGTAATTGTACCTGCAGTATTAACTTTCAGGGTGTTCTGCACAGGGACTCCCAAGTCCCCTTGCATCCCAGATTTTTGGATTTACTCCCTGCTTAGAAAATAGTCCACACATTTATTTCTACTATCAAAGGGCATGACCATACATTTTCCAATTTTGTATTTCTTTTGCCACTCTCCTACCCATTCTCCTAATCTGTCCAAGTCCTTCTGCAGTCTACCAGTTTCCTCAACACTACCTACCCCTCTACCAATCTTCGTATCATCTGCAAAATTGGCAACAAAGCCATCTATTCCATCATCTAAATCATTGATATATAGCATAAATAGAAGTGGTCCCAACTACACTGACCCATGTGGAGCACCACTAGTCACTGGCAGACAACCAGAAAAGCATCCTTTTATTCCCACTCGCTGGTGTGGTTAGAGCCAATGCTCTAACCATGCTAGTAACTTTCCTGTAATACCATGGGCTCTTAACTTGTTAAGCAGCCTCATGTGTGGTACCTTGTCAATGGTCTTCTGAATGTCCAAATATACAACATCCAATACATCCCCTTTAACTATCGTACATGTCATCTCCTCAGTCACTTCTACAAGGTTTGTGAGGCAAGATTTTCTCTTAAGGAAACCATGCTAACTTTGTACTATCTTGTCCTATGTCACCATGTACTCCATAACCTCACCCTTGACTCCAACATCTTCCCAACCACCGAGGTCAGGCAAGCTGGTCTATAATTTCCTTTCTGCTGCTGTCCTCCTTTCTTAAAGAGTGGAGTGACATTTGCAATTTTCTAGTGCTCTGGCACCATGCCAGAGTCCAGTGAGGTTTGAAAGATCGTTAATTCCTCCACCATCTCTACCGCTACCTCTTTCAGAATCCTTAGCTGCATTTCATCTGGTGAAGGCAGCTCGTGGCACAGTGGCATCAGCGCCGGACTTCGGAAGCGAAGGCTCCCAAGTTTGAACTCAGTCGAACCCACCCCCCCACCCCCCGGGCACGCTTTCCATCCGTGCTGGGTTGAGCGTCAAGCTAGCCACTCGGCCTCGTAAAAAGCACGGGTCGAGTCAGGAGCGTTCATATCGTGACCCAGTTAATCCGAAAGGAGACCAATCCTGACACTACGCGCCAGATAAGAATGGCTGACTGTTTGGTGTGACAAGCTATGATATGATGAATTGATCTGGTCCGGGTGATTTATGTACCCTTAGGTCTTTCAGCTTTTTGAGCCCTTTCTCCCCTGTAATAGTAACTGCACTCACTTCTCTCACACCCTTCAACATCTGGCACATTGCTAGTGTCTTCCACAGTGAAAACTGATGCAATATTATTAACTAGTGTACCTTCAAATTTCATCTTTTCTGTCCTTATTGTTTTAGTTGCCTTCTGTTGGTTTTTAAAAGCTTCCCAGTCCCTAGAGTCCAACTAATTTGGCTCCATTCTATGTCCTCTCTTTGCTGTTACGCTGTCTTTGACAGACACAGTTGCCTCATCCTCCCTTTAGAATGCTACTGCTTCTTTTGGATAAATCAATCTTGTGTCTTCCCAATTACTCCAACCACTGTTGCTCTACTGTCTTCCCAGCTGGTGTTTCCTTCCAATCAACTTTGGCCATCTCCTTTCTCATGCCTTTTTAATTATCTTTACTCAAGTGTAATACTGACACAACCAATTTGAGCTTCTCTCCCCCCCCCCCCCCCCCAAGACTGCAGGGGAAATTCTAACATATTCAGTGCCTCTGAAGGGTTGCTTTATCTTAAGTTAACTCATCAAATGTGGCTTATTACACAACACCAATCCAGAATTGCATTTTCCTTAGTGGGCTTTAACATTTTTTCTACCTCCTATTGTAATTTGTACCCCAGATCCTAGCTACTGTTTGGAGGCCTATATGTAATTCCCATTGGGATCTTTTTACCCTTGCAGTTTCTTATTGTTCCCACAGGGATTCTATTTATGATCCTCTATCAATTTTTTCTAAGGAATTCATTTTTTTAATCAACAAAGTTACCCCACCCCTCTGTCCATCTTTCTTCCCTATCGATGTCCACAATATCTTATCTGTCAATTTCTAAATGTGCTGTAAATCATCTACCTTATTTCATATACTGCATGCATTCACATATAACAACTTTAGTCCTGTATTCACCACACTTCTTTTCAATTTTGTCTCCATATTGCTTGAAATTAAATTCGTATCACCTTCTGAGCTTTTTCTTACTCTTTATTCTGGAGACTAGTAACTTCTGCTGCACTCTCCTTCTGTTTTACTGTGCCCATAATTTTCCAGTCTGTTAAATCTACTCTCTTACTATTGACTTTAAAGCCATCCACAGCCTACCGGTAGTTATGTGATATCCCAGGACCCTAGTTCCATCATGGTTCTTGTATTACCCATCCCATCAGAACAGCTGCTTTCTTCGCAATACTGTTGCCAGAGTCCCACAAATTCAAAGGTACTACTCCCACATTAATGCTTGAGCCACATATTTAGCTCACTGATCTGATTAACCCCATATGTACTGTATTTTGTATTCCCATTAAATCCCTTAGATTATTAACACATGTTACTTTGCTGTTTATGTTGTTATTCTAGGTCTCAGTCTGTGCAAGTGAATTAGTTTAGAGCTTGAGGCTGAGTTGTGATGTTGAAATAGTTTTATTCTAGTTTTAGATTTCCCACATCTGAACAAAGCAGCTTGTGGCTAAAATAATGAATCATTCCCTCAAAGAGCATTGATGATCAGTAAGATAAAAGTATCGTGGATACTTTCATGAAAATTATCTTTAGAAGGATGTTTTTATATTTGAATATGCTTTGTTCAGTCACAAACACAAGAAAGTCTGCAGATGCTGGAAAAGAGTCCTGATGAAGGGTCTCAGCTCAGAATGTCGACTGTTCACTCTGTTCCATAGATAGAAACATAGAAAATAGGTGCAGGAGTAGGCCATTCGGCCCTTTGAGCCTGCACTGCCATTCAGTATGATCATGGCTGATCATCCAACTTAGAACCCTGTACCTGCTTTCTCTCCATACCCCTTGATCCCTTTAGCCACAAGGGCCATATCTAACTTCCAGATGGTGCCTGACCTGCTGAGTTCCTCCAGCGTTTTGTGTGTGATGCTTTATTCAATTCACCCTTTATTCTTCTGATGATTACATAGCAGCACACAGTTGATAAATCAATAGGGCATCGAAGGTTGCGTGGAGAAGGCAGGAGAATATCGTTGAAAGCGATATTAAATCAGCCATGATGGAATGGTGGAGCAGACTTGATGGGCTGAATATCCAAATTCTACTCCTATGTCATAAGGTCTTATAACTAATCAACCATTCATTGACTTAAATTTAAGTAAAACATAAATGTTAGAATCAGGGAAAGATGAGCCTTCCCTGTTCTACTGTTCATTAAAATCTCAGTTGATCTCTTACCTCTGGGGCACTATTGTAGTGTAGCAGTAAGCACAATGTAATTTCAGCTTGGGGCATCAGAGTTCAGAGTTGAATTCCAATGATATCTTTAAGAAGTTTGTACATCCTCCCCTTGAAATGCATTAGTTTCTTCTGAGTACTCTCGTTTCCTCCCACTGTCTCAAGACATACTGTCTGGTAGGTTAATTGACCATTGTAAATTTGCCTGCAATTAGGCTAGGGTTAAATCAGTAGGTTGCTGGGCAGTGTGGCTCTTTGGGCCGGAAGGGCCTATTCTGTGCTGCATTTCTAAATAAAATAAAATAAAAGTAAATGCTGATTCCCTGTCTTAATTGCCATAAACCAGTGCAATTCATTAAGGATTTGGAATATAATTTTTACTGATTGATTAACATATTTAACAGTGATACCTTTATGCAGTTGGATTATTGTAGATCAAAATTAGTTTACTTGACAAAAGGCAACACGAGTGAATCTGCAGATGCTGGAAATAAATAAAAAACACAAAATGCTGGCAGAACTCAACAGGCCAGACAGCATCTATGGGACGAGGTAGTGACGATGTTTCGGCCCGAAACATCGTCACTACCTCCTCCCATAGATGCTGTCTGGCCTGTTGAGTTCTGCCAGCATTTTGTGTTTTTGCTTACTTGACAAAAGCAAGCTTTCTTTAATCAATGTCTACGTAACCCTCAGTATAACCTGATATTAAATAATTGGAAATGACTTTTTAAAACTATACAGGGCTAAAGTATACTGTACTGTGGTTGGTTTCTCAATAGGTTCAACAATAGGGATATTAAAAAGCTTTAATGATGTCCTAGTGTCTCTTCAAAAAGCTTGGCTTTCAGAGCATTCCCAGAAGACCGTATGCATGCAGCATCTGCAAAAAGATGAAGTTTCAGGTGAATTTAAATGAAAGTTCATACTTTTGCAGAAGAACAAGAAAGTACTCTGCATTATATTTACCAATATCCCTCAAGCAAATTTTTAAAAAATCTTAGGCAATTATGATATTGCTGTTTGAAGGTTATAGCTCTGTACATAAAGCACTGCAGCACCCTCAGCATTGGAACAAATTCAACACTTAGAAAATTCTCAGTTTTCCATCTGTGTTTACATTTTAATATCTATTGACCAAAGTAAAAGCCAATTACAGGTAGTCCTCGAGTTACGAGCGTCTGATTTATGGACAACTCGTACTTACGAACCGAGGAAGGAGAACGCGGTCCGCCATTTTAAGTCGGTGCCGTTGACACTGTGTTGAGTGTTTAACTTTGTATTTGGCTTAAATTTTTCTTAGTAAGATTCACCCTGACCCCGCTCGCCCCCCCCCCCGCTGTTCCTCTCGGCTGGTGGCGCAGTGAGATCAGTGCTGGCCTGGAGAATGGAGGTTCTCGAGTTCGATCCAATGAGAGACCGCTCCCGTGCCAGGTTGATGTCAATCCAGTGACTCTCATACCATCCGTGCTGGGTTGATGTCGAGCTCGCAACTTGACCTCGTAAAAAAAACACTGCCACCTCCAGTTTAAATTCCCACGCGGAATATTGTGGAGGATCAAATACCCAAACCCAGTACAGCCCCCAGTTGTCCCACTTAACCTGTCTCAGTGTGGACCCAGGGAATTCAGTGCGGTAGCCCTTAGGACCCAGCGGACCTCGGGACCCGCCACCAGCAGTGTTTCTGTTCCATTGACGGGAAGCGATCGCGATTGAAAATAAAGTGGAAATAATAAAGCGTTTGGAAAGAGGTGAAACACCATCAGTCATTGGAAAATCGTTAGGCTACAGTCGGTCAACGAATGGAACAATTTTAAAGGCTAAAGGATAAAGTGAGAATAATAGAGCATGTGAAAGGCTCTGCCCCGATGAAAGCTACAATTATTATTAAGCAATGCAGTGGTTTAATTATTAGAATACATACGTTTCTTAAGTGTTTTATATGCATAGAAAGGTAAAATATATACCATATACTAAGACAAACGTTTGACTAACTGACACTAAATAATACCGGATGTACTTGTTCCGACTTAAGTACAAACTTAAAGACAGACTGAGGAACGGAACTCGTACATAACTCGGGGACTGCCTGTATCCAGTAATTTGCGGTTGTGAACTAATTTGATTGTCTTATGGCAAGACTTTGTGTATCAGCAGGGTAATAATGATATAATGTTATTATGCTGGATGGCTAGAACAAAAACGAACTACAAAATTGGTTATAAAACTTTGCCAATTGGCTATACAATATTAATGGGCTGCTCTTAATCCTTCCTTGAATATACCTCAGCATTTTTGGTGTAGAATTCCTAAGATTCTCCGCTGTCCAGAAAAAAAAATTCCTCTGCATTTCAGTCTTAATTGAGTATTTTTATACAGAGACTTCTCTCACCTCACCCCACCCCGCCCCGCCCCACCCCACCCCACCTCCCCCGCCCAATTTTTACATCTTCTCATTAGTAACAGCCAACTCAGGTTATCTACTTACTTGAACTCTTTTAGATTTTTTCCCTTCAGTTTCTTATGTGTTTTAACTGTTGTGTCATTATTATATTTACACCCCTTCCACATACAGTGATTTGATCCTGGTTTTAAATATTTGCATAGATCTCATCCCTAATTGTTTCTGAATTGAGGCAATTATTTTTCAGTCATATTGTATTTTAGAGTTATTCAGCTAATGCTAGTTCTGTTGAAAATGTATTATAAAGAGATTAAATTCTGTAGTGTGATTTTTTGAAAATAGCATCATTTTCAATTTGCAGTGAGATCCTGGCCTCTCCAGAAAAGATTGTTAGATATTCTTTAATATCTATACTGTCTATTGGAATTTGACTATCTATTCACCTGTTATGATACTCAACAAGGAGCAATAATATAAAATAGTTTTGTAAGATACTAGAGTGGTGGCTAGAGGCTTAAATTACTTAATAGGGATACAATTCAATCCAAACATGGCAAGTGGGGAATTTAAGTTCAACATATTAAATATTAATATTTATCATTAAACTAATATTTATTAATAGAAACATCTATTTTACTAATTTCTCTTGGGGAAAGAAACCTTTCAGCTTTATTCTAGTTCATCTTTCTTTGATACCAGACTCACTATTTTAGTTGACACTTTCTTCTGAAACAGCTCAGCAAGCCAATCAATATGGGACAGTTCGGGGAGAGAAAGAGCCTAGTCCATATCATGTGGGTAACAATAAATATCAAATTAAAATATTCAGTACTTGCATTAAGAGATTCCAAACAGGAGCATTCCAAGTGGTTATATTGAAAGTTGGGTATGATAACTTAACATTGGGGATCAATCTTTATTTTTTAGTTTTGTCAGCATAAATTTGCTATTTAATTAGCTGAAGAACTCCAAAATCAATATAACATTTATTTACTTGACATTCACACGATATTATTCTAGCAGTTTCATTGGATTGAGATCAAGTGCAGGATCTCTTCTGCATTGGAACTTTTACAGTCTGTATACTTTTGTGGATTAATAGCTAATATACTTTATGTAATTCCATAATTCTTTTGAACAAAGTTGAATGCAGATTTTAACAGTATAGGTCTCCCCCGTTTTTCAAACGGTCGACTTACGTCAACTCGCTGTTACGAAAGACCTACATTAGTTACCTGTTTTTGCTAACAGAAGGTGTTTTCACTGTTACGAAAAAATGGCAGAGCGCGCCGAGCAGCCAATTTCCTCCCCTGGAACTGCATTCTAGCCGGCATTGCTTAAAATGTGCCTGTGAGCATCTGTCCTTTATGTCGATTTATTTTGTGCATCTGTTAGCAAGATGAGTTCTAAGGTATCGGAAAAACCTAAAAGAGCAGGTAAGGGTGTTACACTTATCGTAAAACTAGACATAATTAAGCGTTTCGATCGTGGTGAACAAAGTAAGGACATAGTGAGTTTTGCTAAGGGTTTGTGGAAGTTGATGAAGATGATGTTGAAGAGGTTTTGGCATCCCATGACCAAGAACTGAGAGATGAAGAGCTGATGAAGAGGAAAGGATAACAATTGAAGCCGAACGCAGTAGCGAACGACACAAAAATGAAGATGTCCAGGAACTGAACAGGAAGCAATTGCGTGAGATTTTCGCTGTGATTGACAACGCTGCAATGATTGCAAAGAAGTATGACTTTAATTTTGAAAGGGTAGGTTTAGGGCATATTTGCAGGATGGTTTGCACGCTTACAAAGAACTGTATGATGGAAAAATGCGCGAGGCTAGGTAGTCAAGCATACTGTCATTTTTTAAGCCTTCCACATCAGCCACAGCAGACGATGAAACTCGACCTTCGACACTGGGGCAGGCAGACATAGAAGAAAGTGACCTGCCTACCCTGATGGAAACAGACGACAATGAGATGACACCCCAGTCTCGTGTACCTCCCACCACC
This sequence comes from Hemitrygon akajei, assembly GCF_048418815.1. Classification (NCBI taxonomy): domain Eukaryota; kingdom Metazoa; phylum Chordata; class Chondrichthyes; order Myliobatiformes; family Dasyatidae; genus Hemitrygon; species Hemitrygon akajei. The sequence goes on along the minus strand of NC_133146.1, from coordinate 49,012,651 downwards.
CCAGCCACTGATGACTCAACCTAACACACCATCATCAGTGTGCTCACTGTCTTCCTGATTCCAGTAAGTGAAACTACACTGGACATGCATTATTTCTACTTTATGTAGGCTGTGTATTTTTATGTGTTAATTTGGTAGCTTCATAGCTTAAAGGTTACTGGAAAGAGTGCTTCTGCCAGGAGCGCTTGCGCCGTGTGTTGCTGCCGGGAGCACTTGCGCCGTGTGTTTTTGCCGCGAGTGCAGCCGAGAATGCTTGCGTGAGATTTTTGCTGCGGTGGACAGTGCTGCAATAATTGCAGAAAAGTATTCCTACATTATATAGGCTGTGTATTTATCAGATCATTCCTGCTTTTACTATATGTTACTGTTATTTTAGGTTTTATGTGTTATTTGGCATGATTTGGTAGGTTATTTTTTGGGTCTGCGAACGCTCACAGATTTTTCCCCTATTAATAAATGGTAATTGCTTCTTCACTTTACGACATTCCGGCTTACGAACCTCTGGATCCTCACCACTAGGTTCAGGCACAATTATTACCTGTCAATCATAAGGCCCTTGAACCAGAGGGGATAACTTCACTCACCCCAAAATTGAACTGTTCCCACAATTTTATGGACTCACTTTCAAGGACTCTTCATCTCAAGTTCTCCATATTTATTGCTTATTTATTTATTATTGTTTTGAGTTTTTTTTCTTTTTATACTTGCACTGTATGTTGTATTTTGCTCATTGGTTGTTTGACCATATTGGGTGCAGATTTTCATCGATTGCTTTGTCTTTTTTTGTATTTACTGTGAATGCCTGCAAGAAAACGAATCTCAAGAGTAGGATATGGTGACCTTTATGTATTTTGGTAATAAATTTACTTTGAACTTTGAGCAATTCTTAAGAAGCCCAATGTGTTTAAGAACAAACCAACTCATTTGTTTGACATCCTATCAGCCAATTTAAATATTAATTTTCTCCATGATCGGCAGACAATGATGCCAGTATTTATCATCTTCAAAATGATTGACAATTAGTTAGCTATATTGCATTGTAAGTATTACCAAAAGTCATGATCTCTGTTGCCAATTTGACTAAGTTGCTTAGGGTCATCAGCATTTTCTCCAAATTATACAACAAACGTTTGAAAATATAGATGATTTTTGATGATTGTTATCCATGGAATCCCTCTTTTATGGGAGTATTTCACCAAAAAGAATGCAGTAGATCAAGGCAGTGGTTCAACTCCAACTCTCTAAGGGCCATTAGTGATGAGAAGTGACTACTGTCCTCAGCAGCAAAGTCAAATTTAAGAGAAATTAATAAATTGAAGAAAATGATTGAAAAGGAAAACATTAACTGGCAAGTCAACGTGAAGTAAATAAATGTGGATTGTATACATACAGAACAAATTAGATTATTAATGCAGTTATTTTAATGTAATGTTGAAGTATCTCACTGATAATAGGTTAGAAGTAAAATTTTCTTTCATCTGTACATCTGAATTCTTAGTGCAAGGATAATGATTTTGGATTAATACTGTCTTTTTAGTTAAATATGTTCATTCCCACTCATTCAGTTTGGATGGCTGTTGGCCCTACAATCCAAGATCCCGTTAGTTTCAAATACATTAATTTAATTGGGGCAATTAGGCTTGTGGGAGGCAACATTTAGGAGGCAATAGTCATGGCAAGTTACCTTTTATTTAATTGTTTTTTGCTGTTTTTAATTGTTGTGGTTTAATTGTTATTTTCTAATTATTTATTAATTTAAAATTGCTAATTTGGCTTTTAATAGTTGTTGAATATCTCTGATCTCCCCATGCTTGAAGCACAATTTCTTGCAGCAAACAACAAACATTCTGACAAATGCCATACAACTTTGCTTTGGTTTATTATTGTCACATATACTAAGATAGAGTAAAAAGCGTGACTTGCTTGCAGTTTATGCAGATCAAGGGGATTCAGGTAGATTAAGGTAAAACAATATCAATGTAGAGTGGAGTGTAAATGCTACGGAAAGAGTGTACTGCATGTAATGAAAAGTGGAAGATTTTTACGAGGTAGATTGTGAAGCCAAGAGTCCATCATATCACACAAAAAGTAGGTTCAAGAGTCCAATAACAGTGGGTTCGAAGTGTCTTTAAATCTGCTGGTATGTGTTTTCAGGTTTTTGCATCTTTTGCCTGATGGGAGAAGGGAGAAGGGAGGAAAGAGGATGCCCAGGGTAGGTGGAGTCTTTGATTATGGTAGCTACTTTACTGAGGCAGTGAGAAGTATAGATAAAGTCCATAGAGATGAAGCCAACTCCTATGTTATGCAGAGCTATGTCCACAACTTTTTGCACATTACTTCAAGAAACTCTAAAGACTTGTATGGTGTATTGATAAAAATTGGTAAGTGCCATGCTGAATTTCCTTAGCCTCTTAGTGAGGTAGAGGCATTAATGTGAATTTTGACCATAACATCAGTTACCTGCTGTGCTTTGCTCATCCTCGTCCTTCCATTTAGAGTGAGTAGAGAAGTACCCAAAGTGAAAGAATGAACTGCAGTGAAGTTAACCATGGAGCACAGAATTTAAAGCTACAACAGGCCAAGCACCATCAATCAGATTGTCAACCTGCTCTCAAAGGTGACATCCAATGACAAGGACTTACTTCACAACTGTCTGTGGCTGGAGCCCTGAGGCCCCTCTATCTCAACTTCTCTCTTATCTATCTCTGTATTTGAGTATTTGAACCTTTTGCAAAATTGACAGTTTGCCTGCAGTTATCCAACATAATAATTCAATATATTATTTTAAATCAGCTTCCCAAAGAAGGACCCATATGTAACATAGATACATAGAAAACCTACATGTACTTACTTTAGAAATTACCTAGAGATACCTGTAGCCCTCTATTTTTCTAAACTCTATGTGCCTATCCAGGAGTCCTTTAAAAGACCCTATTGTATCTGCCTCCACCATCGTCGCTGGCAGCCGATTCCACGCACTCACCACTCTCTGCGTAAAAAAACTTACCCCTGACATCTCCTCTGTACCTACTTCCAACCACCTTAAAACTGTGCCCTCTCCTGTTAGCCATTTCAGCCCTGGGAAAAAAACCTCTGACTATCCGCATGATCAATGCCTCTCATTATCTTGTACACCTCTGTCAGGTCACCTCTCATCCTCAGTCGCTCCAAGGAGAAAAGGCCGAGTTCACTCAACTTGTTCTCATAAGGCATGCTCCCCAATCCAGGTAACATCCTTGTAAATCTCCTCTGCATCCTTCCTGTAGTGGGGGCGATCAGAACTGAGCACAGTACTCCAAGGGGGGTCTGACCAGGGTCCTATAGAGCTGCAACATCACCTCTCGGCTCCTATACTCAATCTCATGGTTGATGAAGGCCAATGCACTGTATGCCTTAACCACAGATCCTCCACACTGCCAAGAGTCTTACCATTAATACTATATTCTGTCATCATATTTGACCTACCAAAATGAACCACCTCACACTTATCCGGGTTGAACTCTGTTTGCCACTTCTCAGCCCAGTTTTGCATCCTATAGATGTCTTGCTGTAACCTCTTGACAGCCCTCCACGCTATCCACAACACCTTTGTGTCATCAGCAAACTTACTAACCCATCCCTGCACTTCCTCATCCAGGTCATTTATAAAAATCACAAAGTGAAGGAGTTCCAGAACAGATCCCTGAGGTACACCGATCTCCATGCAGAATATGACCCATCTGCAACCACTCTTTGCTTTCTGTGGGCAAGCCAGTTCTGGATCCACAAAGCAAAGTGCCCTTGGATCCCATGCCTCTTTACTTTCTCAATAAGCCTTGCATGGGTACCTTATCAAATGCCTTTCTGAAATCCATATACACTACATCTACTGCTCTACCTTCATCAATGTACCACATTAGCAGAAAATTCAATCAGGCTCGTAAGGCACAACCTGCCTTTGACAAAGCCATGCTGACTATTCCTAATCATATTATGCCTCTCCAAATGTTCATAAATCCTACCTCTCAGGATCTTTTCCATTAACTTACCAACCACTGAAGTGAATAAGGGAACAACATTTGCAACCCTCCAATTCTCTGGAACTTCTCCCGTCCCCATTGATGATGCAAAGATCATTGCCAGAGGGTCAGCCCTCTCCTCCCTCACCTCCCACACCTCCCACAGTTGTCTGGGGTACATCTTGTCCAGTCCCGGTGACTTATCCAACTTGATGCTTTACAAAAGCTCAAGCATGTCCTCTTTCTTAATATCTGTATGCTCAAGCTTTTCAGTCCACTGTAAATCATCCCTAGCATCACCAAGATCCTTTTCCATATTGAATAATGAAGCAAAGTATTCATTAAGTACCTCTGCTATCTCCTCCAGTTCCATACACTCTTTTGCACTGTAAAACTTGATTGGTCCTATTCTTTCACGTCATATCCTCCTGCTCTTCACATATTTGTAGAATGCCTTGTGGTTTTCCTTAATGTTGCCCACTGAAGCCTTCTCATGGCCCCTTCTGGGTCTCCTTATTTCATTATTAAGCTCCTTCCTACTAGCCTTATAATCTTTGTTTAGTTATAATAAGTTTAGGTTTGGCTTCATCAAGTATATTAAATTTCATATATTTGAACTTCATCTTGAAGAATACCTCCCTGCGCTGTATGTTATAAGACAAGCTGAGTATATAATAATTAAAGCTGATAAATGACAAAATTGTGTCTTTAGAAAGAAAAGACAGTTTTGTTTCCATTGTGACTCACAAATTTAATAGAATTGCTTTCTGTTGAGCCATTCAAAAATATTAGTCTTATATTATTGCCTAACTGCATTTAGTACTGTCATTAAATCCAAATAAATTATTTTAATCTCATCTTATAATTTAAATTTAAGAAATTTTCTTTCAATGGAAACAACTGAGATAGAAATGAGTAAGCACTGAATTACTGACATTTCTCAGCATGTATACTTATAGTATTCTGGATGTCTCAAACTTATAGACCTGTTCCATCAACCTTTTCCCAGATTCGAGTGACATTGGTGTCCACTGGAATCTAGTGGTTGAGCTGATGTTCCATAACCTTTGTTTTGGGAACATGCCCTCAGATCTTGCACTGTGTTAGATGTGGCATGAGGATCGATTTCCATCAGGATTGGAGGATAAAATGCTAGACACAATCTGTTTTTTTAAAGCGTTTTTTTTTAGCTGTTTTCTAGTTTTTATTTCTTTATTAATCATTTGTAAAGAGGAGGTGTTTATTAATTAAGATTGTGATCCACATAATGGTATGAAATGATCTCGGTTCAGCAGATCAGATGCAAGATTAGAATCAATTTGTTGGAGTGGAGAAAGAGCAAAGGGCCGAAGGCAATACTGCGATTTTTGTACAGGGCACAAAATAGTAGCTGTCATACTGGGAATGATATCAGGAAAGTAAATATATCTTCCTACAATGGGCTTATCCTGAGCAAGAAGTGTGCAAGAAAGTTTTCTCTCATGGCAGAATCTTACTACCAGTATTGCTGACTACAAAAGCTGGCAGAGACTTTATTAGTTTTTAATTGTTGCTGCAATCAAACATTAAAAATACTACTAAAATTGAAATGCATAATTTAAAGCTTTTAAGAAGCATTTGGAGGCATAAAGTTAATTTAGAAATGCCAATACCTAAGCATTTAAAAATGCTAAATGTAATAAAAATAATATTTTGTGCGATATTCATCTTGCTGTTGCTTTTATACAGCCTGAGATTTTAAATAGAAATTGTTGCAGCTGCAATTCCAGTGCCAAATCTAACTTTAATGTGAGGAGTATTTTTCAAGCTGAAGTACTGGGAAATCAACGTTAATTAAAACTGGTAGAATCAGCATTCTGTTTCCCCCCCCCCAGTGAGTTTGGGACTTGCAAGTTGATAGCATAAAAGTAGGGCCAGCATCTTAATGTACATGTATTTGTGTTTGATGTATTTTCAAAAGAAAGATCTACGGTAATCTAAATTTTAATCTCTTAATACCTGATGTAAATTTGATGGATTTTGATAACTACATTTAGAATATTTTTATTGGATGGTATCAATTTCTGTTTATCACATATATATATTCTAATTAAATGGTTCTGTTGTCAAACGATAACCTCTAAATAGTGTCCGTATGATTATGAAACTAATGTATTTATTAAGCCACTTTTTTATTTCAAAAATGTACGTAAGGAGCTCCTTTTTATTTCCCTTTTGTCTGACAGCACTTGCATTATGTTGGTTTTGCCACCAAATATATTGTGATTTATCTATTTTAAGAATTTTTATGAGAAATGACTATCAGAGTTGAAGTCAATTTAGTGTCAGTTTCCATTTTGACTCTTAATCGTGCTAAATAAATGAAGTATGAAAAGCAATATCTAGTTATAACTTTACATAACCATGATTTTCCTTTGAAGTGAAATTTACGATTGCTCAATTAGAACTTTTTTTTTACAAAGCCTCCCTCTTATGTTGCCCACCTGGAAAAATAATTGAAAATTGAGGAAGTGAAAATTACTATCAAGTCAATCTACAAAACAAGGCTTTTTAGTTAATAGTGATGTATTCCCACATCCTGAATGTATAGACAAATGCCACGTTTTCAGTCTAAATTGACTTGGTTTGGCAGTCTATATTTGTAGCTAGCTGAGACATGTTTCCACCTTTTATCTATAGATGGATGAGGAAGTAAGAGATGATAAGAGGGGACACAGACCTTTTTCCAGAAAATAAATTGTCTATCTGATAGCGCTAGATTATAATAGGTGCCCTCCTCTGCTGCCATTCTCCATCTTGCATTAAGTTAATTTATCTGGACTCAGGCTTTGTTCAGGCTCAAACTGTGAAAGGATCACAAGAAATCTTGGGACACATGCCCTTAAATAGGCAGTTAGAAACATTAACCATTGAGTAGCAACTACATGGTGCTATGACTGCTTCCACATGGCCAGTGGCAAAGGTAACTCGCACAGACAGCTTTGTTCAGGAGGGGCTGTGTAACAGGGTCATTATGCTCCCTGCAGTTCTTACTGTCAGAGAAAGAAGAAATATTGTTGTTTTGGTATCTTTTATGCCAAGTCTGAAATTCCTGTTCAGTCTATTGCAAACTTAGATTGTAGTTGTTATGATGGCATATGCTATGTTTTTTCTGTGATTTCTACATTCAGTTATAGGAAGTGCATTCATTTGATTTAGTTATAAATGCTGGTTTTATCTTTAACATGTTAACTATCGTGTCTGTTTAGTTTTGTCTATTTTGGAATATGGTGGTGGGGTAGAGATAAGACTCTACCTTTGGAGGTGTAAGGTGCTCCTTCCCTCCGTGAGCTTCCAGGTCACCCTTGGGCATGATGTGGCACCTGCTTTGCCCCTGATCAAGGACACATGAAGCTATTGGAGCAGGTGGTGGATGGTCATATGAGCAGCTCGTGAGCACTGATGCTGGGCAGACAATCTTTGAAGAGTATTGATAATGGCTGGGGTCACCCATCTTGTAAATACACTGCCCAGAGGGCGGCATTGGCAAACTGCTTATGTAGAAAAATGTGCCAAAAACAATGATGGTCATGGACAGGCCATGATTGCCTACGTCATACAACATGGCACATAATGAATGAACAAATTTTGAAAATGGTATTAGTTTTTTTAAGTGAATAAATAGTTTATTTTAAACAAAAATCATTCCTAATCAGGTTGTGGAGCTGAGTAAAGAAGTTTTCAGTAAAGTTCAGTTTCTGGATCATAGGTAACTTATGATTCCATGGTCATGGGAACATGTGAACCTTTAACAAAGAAAATAGCTCAATAAAAATATTCCAAAAACATAACTATGTAAGAGTAAGGAAGGCTAGCTGAAAACTATAGTATGGGATTACTGCAGAACAGACAATTAAAGAAGATGGGTTTTGGTATCGCTGAGAAAATTGACCATCAAAACGTACATGATTCTGACCTGATAACTTTAACTGTGCATGCACTTTTATTACACACATATATTGAAGAAGTCAGATAATGCCATGTTGTCAGTTGGGTAAATACATAAGCCCAAGGTTGAGAGAAAGCAGAAGGTGAACACCTGATTGGGTGGGAAAGTGGAGATAAAAGAAAGAAATGGGTAATCAAGCAGATAGAGTGTAATAATTGGGCATGATATTAAAATTTCAGAAAATAACTTGCTTTGCCTTCACAAACAAGAGAAAATATGCAGATCACACACAAAATATTGGAGGAACTCAGGCCAGGCACCATCTATGGAAAAGAGTATAGTTGATGACTTGTGCCGAGACCATTCATCAGGACTGTGAAAAAAAAGATGAGTAGTCAGAGTAAGGAAGTGGGAGGGGAGGGAGAACCACAGGGTGATAGGTGAAGCTGAGGGGAGGGGGGTGGCAGGGAGAAGTGATTTCAAAGACTGGGAAGTTAATGAGTGAAAGAGATACAGGGCCTGGTGAAGGGGGATTCTGATAGGAGAGGACAAGGCCATGGAAGAAAAAAAAGAGAGAGGAGCACCCAATGGATGCAATAAGTTGAGGGAGGGAAATGGGATTGTGGAATGGTGGTGGGGGGGGGGGGGGGAGGGGAGGCATTACCAGTTCCAGAAGTTCGAGAAAGCAATGTTCATGCCATCAGGCTGGAGGCTACCCAGACAGAATATAAGGTGGTGTTCCTCCAACCTCCTGAGTGTGGCATCATCATGACAGTAGAGAAGGCCATGGACTGACATGTCTTAATGGGAGTGGGAAGTGGAATTAAAATGGGTGGCCACTGGGAGATGCCACATTTTCTGGCGAACGGATTCCCTTGTCCATTTGTTCCTCCCCACTGTTCTCCCTCCTGGCACTTAACTTTGCAAGCAGAACAAGTGCTACACATGCTTCTGCAGCTCCTTCCTCACTACCATTCAGACCCCCAAACAGTCCTTCCAGGTGAGGCAACACTTCACCAGTGAGTCAGTTGGGATTATCTACTGCATCTGGTGCTCCTGGTGTGGCCTCTTGTATATCGGTGAAACCTGATGCCGATTGGGAGACTGTCGCTAAGCACCTACGCTCCATCTGCCTGAAAGACAGGGCTTCCTGGTGGCTACCTATTTTAATTCCACTTCCCATTCCTATTCTGACATGTCAGTCCATGGCCTGTTCTACTGTTGCGATGAGGCTACACTCAGGTTGGAAGAACAAAACCTTGTATTACGTTCAGGTAGCCTCCATCCTGATGGCATGAACATCGATTCTCGAATCTCTGGTAATGCCCCCCCCCCCCCCCCTTCACTATTCCTAATTCTGATTTACTTCTCTCACCTTATCACCTTCCTGTGATGCTCTTCCCCCTTTTCTTTTTTCCATGGCCTTCTCTCCTATCAGATTGTTTTTTTAAGCAGTCCTGATGAAGGGAACTGAAGCATCAACTACTTTTTTCCATAGGTGCTGCCTGGTCTGCTGAGTTCCTCCAGGATTTTGTGTGTGTTGCTTGCTTCGCCTTCCTATATTTCTAGCTATGGACTTCAAGCCATATAACTGCTTAAACATTTATTTCACTAAAATATACAACTCAATTAAATTTGTAGAAAATGTTCGAATTGATTGCAGCACATTTGATATTATGCCTTCTAAGAAACATGGCTTTTCTGCTTTAAAAAGCCTTCACAGGTTAAGGAAGATGAAAAAAAAACACTTTAAGAACCCACTTTAAAAATCAAGTGAATCAGCATAAGGGAACTAAGGAGCTCTGAATGCTGTAGTAAGTGGTTCCACTGAGTTTTCTGAGGCTTTTGGTGAAACCTGCAATAAGTTGTTATACAGAAGATTTTTGAGGCTGTTTGTACTGTGAGTTTGAAGGAAATGAATGATCAAGTAACATAGGCAAAAATTTATTTTCTATTCTGTTATCTATTCAGTCTTTTTCTCAAAACAAAAACTATTTGTGAGTTGTGGAATGACATCTACACAAGAACGTAGACAAGATCAGACTAGGGATATGGCTTAGGAATATGGTAGGTGGAATATGTGTACTAAGACTGATGCAGGGTAACAGTTTATGAGATGTCTCTCTGAAGTTCAGTCCCTTTGGCTGAAATAAATGAATTATTGTTGGAGGAAAAAGGTAAGACTATTCATTGGTATGTGCCATCTGTGCTTGAAGTAGACTGATAGGTCGCTGTAAGTTTATTATTGTCATAGGCACAACTGGGCCAGCTAGAATTATATTAACAAATGACAGCAGCCAAAGACATTTGTTTCTAGGACATTGTCCTGAAGAACTTGTTACGAAAACCCCGTAACCAGGTAACTTACCAGCAAAGATAGATGGATCAGCTGAGTCGGATGCTACTATTTTCAAACGTTTTATTCAATAAGGGCACAAACGTATGGTTAATACAAAACATTCAAATCGTCAAAACTCAATCTAAAACACCGGTGTAACCATAATCAATCAGAAATAAGCTCTTTCGTTGTCTAGGGTATATAATACTGAGTCCAATTGGAAATATAAAGAGTCACTCTGAAGTCTGCAGGCTTTTCTCTTTTGGTTTCACGTGTTGGAGAGAGAGAGAGATAAACGGAAAAACTTGCCCGAAATATCCGTGGGATCAGAGGAGCGATCTTCCCCGTTGTTTGTTAAAAGCGATCTTCCGTTGGTTCCAGCCACAAACCCCGCATTCGGAATTTAGCGCACGTGGCTTATTTCAAAATGGCTTCCCGTTCCCACGGGAAGCGGTGTCGTGCTTCTTGGTGTCTCCTTGGTGCGTCTGAGGGTCGTCCTCTTTCAGACCCTTCTTTATACTGCCTCACGGGATCTCAGGTGTCAATCAGGTTGCAGGTGAGGCAACCTCTCTCTCTCAACCAGCCCACTTTGCCCGAGGGCTTTACAATGTCCCTGCGAGTTGGCACGTCTGCAGTTCCCAGGTGTCTCCTGAGAACAATGCCACAGTCACCAGCTTTTGTCCCAGTGGAATGTCTTTCCATTTCCTGTGTCCATTCAGCCTGTCTCTCTCTCTCTCTTTTGGGTCATTGACCCCCCCCTTTTCTAGGGCTCTTGCAATTCTCACAAAGGAGGGGGCTGGTATCATAACACCTCCCCTCTTAAAAAGGTTTTTACCAGCGGTTAAAACCCAGAGTGGTACAGTCTTACAGAAATTTTGAATCTAATACAGAGTAATACAGTTATACATTCAAGTCAGCATCTAAACAGTTAACAAGTACAGTGCCCCTTTTCTTTAATACCTTACCCTACCGTGCCCTACATCGCATACTCAATTCAACACCTGGATAAACAATCCGCTAGCACATTATCACTCCCCTTTATGTGCTGGATCTTAATATCAAATTCTTGTAGCATCAGACTCCAGCTTAATAACCTTCTGTTTTTGTTTTTCATATTGTTCAAGAATACCAGCGGGTTGTGATCGGTATAGACCACTAGGGGTCTTTGCGCCGGACAAATGTACACTTCGAAATGTTGTATCGCTAACACAAGCGCTAACAATTCCTTTTCCACGGTAGAGTAATTCCTCTGGTGTCTATTGAACTTCCGAGAGAAATATGCTACCGGGTGCTCCACTCCATCCCCCGCTTGCTGCAATAGGACTGCTCCTGCCGCCTCATCGCTGGCGTCCGTGGCCAAGGAGAAGGGGGTTAACAGATCGGGCGCTTTTAACACCGGGTCATGGCACAGTACGGCTTTTAACTTTTCAAAGGCATTCTGACAAGAATGACCCCACTCAAATTTTTCCTCCTTCTGCAGTAATTTTGTAAGGGGGAGCGCAATGTCCGCAAAATTTTTACAGAATTTCCGATAGTATCCCACCATGCCCAGAAACCTCCTCAGGGCCCTTTTATTGGAGGGTACCGGGACCTCGGAAATAGCCCGGACCTTCGCCTGCACAGGGGCCAACTGCCCGTCCCCCACCACATACCCCAGATAGGTGATCGTGGCATGACCAAACTCACTCTTAGCGAGGTTTACAGTAAGGTGGGCTGCCGACATTCGGGTAAACAAACTTTCTACAGCCCCCAGATGCTCCTCCCAGGTGTCATTCCAAACTACCACATCGTCAAGATAAGCCTTGGTGTGGGTTAACCCCTTTATCACAGCGTCTATCATCCGCTGAAATGTCCCTGGGGCATTTTTCATCCCAAACGGCATAACGTTGTACTCGTACAACCCAGACGGGGTGACAAAGGCTGAAATTTCTCGAGCCCGGTCCGTTAAAGGAACGCACCAGTACCCCTTTAGCAAGTCAATTTTTGTGATGTACTTTGCCTTCCCCAGTTGATCAATGCAATCATCCACCCGGGGAAGAGGGTAAGCATCGGTCTGGGTAACCGCGTTGACCTTCCGATAATCGGTACAGAATCGTATGGTCCCGTCCGGCTTTGGGACAACCACGCAAGGAGAAGCCCACGCGGATGAGGATTCGCGGATTATCCCAGCAGCTAGCATATGTTCAATCTCCTTCTCTACCAGCTGGCTTTTCTCAGGATTCATCCGATAAGGGGCTTGTTTAATAGGTTGGGTTGAGGTAGCTATCACATCATGTTGTGTCCCATTACACCTTCGGGGAACATCTGGGCATAAGTCTGCATGCCGGTTAACGAGCTGTATTACCTGCTCCCGCTGTTCAGGCTTTAAGTGGCCAACTTTACCCGCAAGATTCGCCAATACGACAGAGTTCTCTAATCTGGTAGGGACTATACCTATCTTGTCGAACCGTTCTGGTTCCTCCTTACCGTCCCCCCCAACTTCATCGGCTTTCATAGCCGCGCCAACAACCGGGGGGGTGGGTTCGTGATACCCTTTTATCATGTTCACGTGAACTAACTGGGTCGGCTTTCGTCGGTCGGGGGTTTCGATCACGTAATTCAGCGAGTCTATTTTTTTACGCACTGTATATGGTCCTTGAAACCTCGCCCCCAGAGGGTGAGTAGCTACCGGGAATAGGACCAGGACCCGGTCGCCCACGTGAAACTCTCGTTCTCTCGCTCTCTGGTTATACCACTGACCCATCTTTTCCTGAGAGGCTTTAAGGTTTTCGTTTGCCCAGGCGCATACTTGACGCAGTCTTTCCCGGAATTTCAGCACATAGTCGACCACACTGACTTGGGCGGTCGGGTTAGACCATTTTTCTTTCAGTAGGGTTAGGGGTCCCCTGGGCCTGTGACCGAAAACCAGTTCAAACGGACTGAACCCCAGGGAGCACTGGACTGTATCCCTTACGGCAAATAACAAAAGGGGTAAAGCCTCATCCCAGTCTCGAACGTTCTCCTGGCAATAAGCTTTAAGCATGGTCTTTAGGGTAGCGTGGAACCTTTCCAACGCTCCCTGTGACTCCGGGTGGTACGCAGAGGCCATAATCTGCCTCACCCCGAGCTGGGTCATCATTTGCCGAAATACGTTCGACGTGAATGTACTTCCCTGGTCTGATTGTATCTCCTTGGGTAGCCCCACGGTGGTAAAGAATTTGATAAGGGCCTTCACCACCGCAGAGGTCCTAATACTACCCAGAGGCACGGCCTCGGGAAATCGTGTAGCGGCACACATCAGGGTCATGATATACTGCCGCCCACTCGCAGTTTTAGGTAAGGGTCCCACAAAATCCACAATGACTCGGGAGAAAGGCTCCTCACATGCGGGAATAGGTCGGAGGGGGGCCTTAGGGATAACTTGATTCGGCTTACCCACCACCTGGCAGGTATGACATCTTTTACAATACTCAGTAACATCTTTCCTCAGATTGGGCCAATAGAATTCCCTCTGAACCCGCTCTACGGTCTTCTTTATTCCCAAATGCCCGCCTAAAGGTCCCTTATGGGCTAAGTCAAGAATGTCGTTCCGATATACTTTCGGGACTACTATCTGACGTAGCACCGCCCAGTCCTCATCGGCCTGCACCGCAGGGGGTCTCCACTTCCTCATCAACACCCCCTCCTGGAGATAATAACCCTCTGGCTCTGCCTCCAGTTCAGTCTCGGAGAGAACCGACTCTCTCAAGGATACCAGCTCCTCGTCACCATTCTGTTCCCGTACAAACTCTCTTCTGGCTAAGGACCGGTCTACCTCCTCTCTATTTCCCACTCGTTCCTCCCTACTCTCCGTTTTCCCTTCCTCGGACTCTCGTTGGTACAGAGTCGGTATAAAAGTTTCGGCCAAATCAAAACTGGCCAGATTCCACCCGCTCTCTGTCTCAGCGGCCCTTTTCGACATGCTGCGAGTGACCGCACATGCGGGATAGAATTTTTTTTCTGAGGGAGGGTCTTCAACTCTCACGGGCTGGGTGGTCAGCTTCACGGCGGCACCCATCTTCCCACCCGCTAGGTCGTTACCCAGAAGGACGTCCACTCCTTCTCCTGGCAATTCCGGCAGGACCCCCAGATCTACTGGTCCCGACACCAACTCACAATCTAGAAAGACCCTATGCAAAGGCACGACCTCGGTTCGGTTCCCGATACCTCTAAGGGCTACCTCCCCCGTGCGAGGGCCGAATTTTAACACATTACGGCTAATTAACGATAGTTCCGCCCCCGTGTCTCTCCAAATTCGTACGGGAATTGGGGGGTCCCCTTCCTTCAAAGCCACGGTTCCTTCGGACCTAAATGTCTCCCGCCCCTCCTGTATTCCATCTGTCTGGGGCCTGCTTGTCGATTTTCGGATCGACGCAACACAGCCTATGGAAATAGCTGCTTTCCCTCGTTCCGACTCCTTCCTCGGAGCAGTGCATTTTGATGCAATATGTCCCACCTTTCCACAATTAAAACAGTTGAAACCAGGAGATCTCCAGGTTTCTTGTCTGTTATCCTCACTTTTTGTGCTAGCTCCCGGTGGAGTTTCTCCCTTAGCCGGCGGACTGTCCCTACCGTTCCGACGGTCTCTCGGGTAACTTTTTGGCGAGGAAAACTTTGTCTTGTGGGTTAGGGCATATTCATCTGCGAGCCTAGCCATCTCTGAGATGGACTGATTCGTCCTCTCATTTAAATACATTCGGATCTCTTCCGGAACGCAACTTTTAAATTCCTCAATCAAAACTAGCTCCCTGAGACGCCCATAGTCCTCGGCCACCTTTTCAGCTGTGCACCAACGATTCAAGAGCACACCCTTCTCATGGGCTAGCTCGGTATACGTTTGATTCCACCCTCTTTTTAAATTTCGGAACCTTTGTCTATACGCCTCAGGTACTAACTCGTAACCTCGGAGAATGGCCTCCTTTACTTGATCATAATTCCCGTCCCTTTCTGTGGGCAGCGCGGCATATACCCGCTGTGCTTTTCCTCGTAACACACTTTGTAACAACGCCACCCATTGCTCCCTGGGCCACTGCTGATTCTCTGCCACCTTTTCAAAGAGCAAGAAATAACTATCAACATCCGTCTCCTCGAACGGGGGGACCAACCTCAACGCCCGACTAATATCAAACCCCTCTTTCTCTCCCCCTTGAGTTCTTCGCTCTTGTTTTCGCCTGTCCAGCTCCAATTCATAGTTCCTCTGTTTCTCTCTCTCTTCTGCTTCTAGCTGCTTTAGTTTGAACACCTGCTCTCTTTCCCTCTCGGCTTCTCTTGCCCTCTCGGCTTCTCTTGCCCTCTCGGCTTCTCTTTCTGCAGCCTTCTGAGCTGCGTCTATTTCTAGCTGCTTTATTTTAAACTCATGTTCCAGCCTTGCTTTCTCCAACTCTGCCTGATTTGTCCCACTCATTAATCTCCTTTCGGGAATATTTTCCAAATCCTCAGCTGTAAACACCTTCTTCCCAACGTAGTGCTGTTGTATGACCCTTAGCACTTCCTGCTTTTTCATTGCTGGCTTCACCGCTGTGAGGTCTAAGGCCTGCGCCAAACTTACTAAGTCTGATTTTGTAGCCTTCCCTAGCGCCTCTACCGTCGGGTTTCTCATGAATTCACCCACATCCATCTTTGCTGGTTTCCCGTCTGACTACCTGCGTAACCAGATTTAAGTTTGGACTTACCGCCCGATTCACTGACCTCCCCCTTTTTGGTGTCAAATCCCGAGACGAGAACCCCACTTGTTACGAAAACCCCGTAACCAGGTAACTTACCAGCAAAGATAGATGGATCAGCTGAGTCGGATGCTACTATTTTCAAACGTTTTATTCAATAAGGGCACAAACGTATGGTTAATACAAAACATTCAAATCGTCAAAACTCAATCTAAAACACCGGTGTAACCATAATCAATCAGAAATAAGCTCTTTCGTTGTCTAGGGTATATAATACTGAGTCCAATTGGAAATATAAAGAGTCACTCTGAAGTCTGCAGGCTTTTCTCTTTTGGTTTCACGTGTTGGAGAGAGAGAGAGATAAACGGAAAAACTTGCCCGAAATATCCGTGGGATCAGAGGAGCGATCTTCCCCGTTGTTTGTTAAAAGCGATCTTCCGTTGGTTCCAGCCACAAACCCCGCATTCGGAATTTAGCGCACGTGGCTTATTTCAAAATGGCTTCCCGTTCCCACGGGAAGCGGTGTCGTGCTTCTTGGTGTCTCCTTGGTGCGTCTGAGGGTCGTCCTCTTTCAGACCCTTCTTTATACTGCCTCACGGGATCTCAGGTGTCAATCAGGTTGCAGGTGAGGCAACCTCTCTCTCTCAACCAGCCCACTTTGCCCGAGGGCTTTACAATGTCCCTGCGAGTTGGCACGTCTGCAGTTCCCAGGTGTCTCCTGAGAACAATGCCACAGTCACCAGCTTTTGTCCCAGTGGAATGTCTTTCCATTTCCTGTGTCCATTCAGCCTGTCTCTCTCTCTCTCTTTTGGGTCATTGACCCCCCCCTTTTCTAGGGCTCTTGCAATTCTCACAAAGGAGGGGGCTGGTATCATAACAAACTCCTACCATGATGACAAGGGTGTGAGATAATTGGCTTCCAGCAATCACAACTATTTTCCTTTGTTTGGTATGAATTAAGCCAATGGAGATTTTCCCTCACATACTTGTTGAAATGTGTCCAAAGCTATTTAATTTCTCATGTGATTGAAAAGTGGGTTAATTTCAATGTCTATACCTCAGCTCTCTATTTTGGGATTGTTTCTGTCCTTGTTTGGTCAAAACCTTAATATGTTCTGCAGTGTATAAATTTAGTGTTATAACTAAAAGGTTGTTAGACCACATTAGTTGTATCCAGAGCACTTTTTGATGTCAATAGAATTCATGTTAAATTGGCAGTATACTGGAATTTGTGTTGGTTTGGAGGAGACAATAAGCAATACTGGCTGAAAATAATTATAGATTATTTGGTCTTGTCTTTTTTTTGTAATTTTTTTTATTGAAGTTCATCAAACAAACATTTCCATAAGATGTATTTCAGACATTGTACATATACATCATATAATCATATATATCACAAAATCTCCACAAAGTATTTATCTGGGGTATACACTTATAGAAAAGAGTGGAAAGAAAAAACAAGCAAAAGGAAAGAACTATGTACAAGTAGGGAGTGATCTTTTTTTTTACAACAGATTCATTGATTTGTGAGAATAAAATCAGGCCTATGAGGCATTATGTAGTTAAACCATTTTTCCCAGTATGAATCAAAGTGTTGCAACTTATGATTAACAGATGCTGTTACCTTCTCCATTTTGTAAATGTCCATTGTAATTTCCATCCATGTATTTAAAGTTGGGCTCTCCTGTGATAACCATTTCCTAGTAAAAGTCTTTTTACCAGCCACCAACAGTATATTCATTAAATATTTATCTCTTTTCAACCATTCTTGAGGTATATATCCAAAATATATGGTCTTACTCTCCAAGGGTATTTCACATTTAAAGATGTCTTGTAGGGCATTGTGTATCCCCTCCAATAGTTTTTGATAACAGGGTTGTCCCAAAAAATATGATAATGATTTGCATTTTGATTTCCACAATTTCTCCAGCAAACAGGGAGGTTACTATCATAATGGGATTTCTGAGAGGGTGTAATAAAATATCTTATCAAGTTTTTCCATCCAAACTCCCTCCATTTCTGTGAATTGGTACACTTCCATTGATATCTCCATACTGTTGTCCATTCTTCCTCAGATATAATTATCCCTCCTTCCTTCTCCCATTTTGTTTTAATGTATGAAGTCGAATGAGTTTTAAGATTTGACAATGCCTTATACATGCTTGAAATGATTCTACTACCATTATCTGAATTATATGCTTTTCTAAAGAGCTCTATCAAGCATGTATTTGCCTTGGTTACATTATTAAGCATCTTATTAACATATTGTCGCATCTGTAAGTACCGATTAAAAATCTTGTTTTTCTAATAAGTGTTTCTCTTTAAGCATTTCAAAACTGAACAGTGTTCCTTCTTTCATTATATTACAAAGAACTGTTATTCCTTTAGCTGTCCAGTCCTTAAATCTAGCATCAATTTATTTAGTGTAAAATCAGAGTCATATACACACCATTTAAGAATTGCAATATTTCCCTCTAGATTATATTATTTTACAGTGGTTTTCCATATTTTAAGAGTCAATTTCACCCATGGGTTATCAATAGTATTTATGTACTATTTTGCAGGTACTATTTTGCAGGTTGTTATCAGCCACGATTGCTTGTATGGGGATGGAAAGTACCCGCTCCTCAATGTTTTTCCATTGAGCGTCATATGATGGGTTGCACCAACATATCACAACTCTCAACTGTGCTGCAAAATAATAATCTCTAAGAGAAGGCAAGCCCCATCCCCCCCTTTTCCTTTGCTAATTGCAAAGTTTTGAGACGAACTCCAGGCCTTTTACCCTGCCAAATATACCTTGATAGCATCTTGTTCCATTCATTGAATTGATTTTGATTAATCTCTGTTGGTAGGGTCTGAAAGAGATATACCAGTCTGGGCAGTATATTCATTTTAATAGACTCAATCCTTGAACTGAGACTGAAAAAAGGAATCAGGCTCCATCTTGTCACATCTTCCTTAATTTTTTTTTATATAGAGGCTGATAATTACATTCTGATAATTTTGCCAAATCTTTTGGCATAATGATGCCCAAATATTTGAAAGACTCTGTGTCCCATGCCCAGGGGTATCGACTTTCAATTTCTCTTGCTGGGCTATAGTACCGTAGATTCCGGACTACAGAGCGCACCTGATTTTTAGCCGCTGGCACTAATTTTAGAAATAAAATCATTTTTTTAAATGTAAAGGCCGCACCGGATTTTAGGCCGCACCGGATTTTCGGCCGCAGGTGTCCCACGTTGTAATATGAGATATTTACACAGAAAGATATTACACGTGAGGATTTTTTTAACTTTTAATTAAATCCATATGGTAACAAAAACAAATACATATTGCAAATGCTTTTTTTCGAACCGTGCCCGTACGCGGCTACTTTTAAATATACGTTGCGTATACTTCTTTACTGAACAACATTCCAATATCTCCTAACGACTGGTAAAAAATATATATACTGCAGCCTACCAGGAAAAGTTATTGATACCTTTAACTTAAAAGCAGAGTTCGCTCGGATCCAAAGCCGCTCGCGGAATCCGCTCCCCCCCTCCTTTCCGTTTCATCGCAAACGGCATTTAAAAGCAGATTTCGCTCAGATCCAAAGCCGCTCCGCCGCTCGACCCCCTCCTTTCCGTTTCATCGCAAACGGCATTTTCCCACAAGACGCCGCGAAACCGGGTGTGTCGTCATAGCATCCCGCGATGTAGTACAGAAAACAAATATAGTTTAAACTAAGAGGGTAGGTAGCACAATGCTTCGAGTGTTTTCCATGTTGATGAGGGTGAGTACAAATGACTGATTTACAATAATTTAATTGTGAAAGTGCGCTTGATTTATCGTACAATTTCATTGGACCTCTGTGAACTACTCATCAATTTTATTGGTCTACTGTTACGAGGCAAAATGTTTACGAGGCGGCATGAAAAAAAAAATGCATTAGCCGCTTCGGATTATTGGCCGCAAAGTTCAAAGCTGTTCAAAATGTGGGAAAAAAGTAGCGGCTTAAAATCCGGAATCTACGGTAATATGAAAGTAATTGGGTTTTATCTATGTTGATCTTCTATCCTGATAATTGACCATATTGTTCAAAGGATTTAGGTAAAGAGTATGTTGGTTGCCCTAGATAGATCAAAATGTCATCCGCATAACAAGCCATTTATGCTCTGTCCCTTTAATAGTAATTCCCCTGATATCTTCATTTTGTCTGATGTACTGAGCTAATGGTTCCAGATATAGCGCCAAGAGTAGTGGTGACCATGCACAACCCTGTCTCGTGCCCCTTTCTAGGGTAAGACTATTTGATAAATATCCATTGATTTTAATCCTAGCAGTAGGATTGTCATATAGTATCTGTTTAGTTTTAATAATTGTGTCTTGGAAACCAAATCTATGTAAAACCCTGTAAAGAAAATTCCAATTAACCGAATTAAATGCTTTTTCAGCGTCCACGCTCATCACTATTGCTTCGGTTTTTTTTTGTATATGATCCATAATGTGAAATGCCTTTCGTATATTGTCTTAAGTCTGGCGTTGTCGTATAAAACCTGTCTGATCATTACGTATCAGTATGGGTAGAAACTCCTCTAATCATTTGGCCATGATGGAGGTAAATAACCTATAACCTACATTAAGAACAGATATTGGTCTAAATGACCCGCATTCCATTTTATCCTTGCCTTCTTCTGGTATAGCTGAGATTATCGCTTCCTTCCAACTGGGTGGCATTTGTGCCTTTTTTAGAGCCCAGTTCAGTGTGGGGAGTAAAACAGGAATTAACTCATTTTTAAATTCTTTGTACCACTCTGCCGAATACCCATCTGATCCTGGTGACTTGCTTAATTTAAGCCTACTAATTGCAGCTTTTAATTCAACTTCAGTTATGTCAGCAGTCATCGTTCTATTTTGCTCTTCGCTTAAAGTGGGTAACTCTAGAGAATTCAAGAAGGTGTCAATTTGGGTTGTGCTTCCCCCTGGAACTTTGGAATATAGAGTTTTGTAAAGCACTTCAAAAGCTTCTTGAATTTCACTTAGCTTATTTTTTTATCATTTTTGTTCTTGGGTCCCTAATTCTATGAATTGTATTTTCTGCTATTTTTTTTTTCAGTTTCCACGCCAGTATTTTCATAGATTTCGATCCACTTTCATAATGTCTCTGTTTCAGAAACATTGTTTTTCCTTATTTCTTGCGTAGCTAAATTATTTATTTCATTCCTAATTCTTTTAATTTCCCCTAATGTATCCTGTGCCAAATTCAATTTGTGTTTTTTCTCTAGTTCCTTCAGCCTATTTTGTAATTCCTCTAATGTTTTATTCCTTTTTTTCTTATATGAAGATATTGCTATAATTTTCCTTCTTAAGACCGCCTTCAGAGTATCCCATAAAATGGGAGGTGAAACCTCTCCATTATCATTAAATTCTAAGTAGAGACCAATTTCTTTTTTAATTTGTTCCTTAAAGTACGGATCATTGAGTAGACTTGAATTTAGTTTCCAAATAGTATTCTTTGGTTGTAGGTCAAAATCAACAGATAAATATATAGGTGCATGGTCACTTACATCTATTGTCCCAGTTCCACAGGTGTTTATTTTGTCTTTTTCTTTTCCAAATGTTATGAAATAGTCCCTTGTATATACAGAATGTGGAGCAGAATAATGAGTGTAATCCCTTCTGTCGGGGAAAAGGCCCCTCCATATATCAATTAAACCAACATCCTCAAAAAGTGTATTAGCTTTCTTATGTAAAGATTTTGTTTCATAGGTTTTTCTATTAGAAGAGTTTAAGTTTGGTTGTAATTGTAAATTTAAGTCTCCCCCACATATCAGGAGACCTTCTGTTTCCATTACCATAATATCAGTAATTTTCTGAAAGAAACTAATATCACTTCCTGGGGGTGTGTATATATTCAATAGAATAACTGATTTGCTGTCTATATTCCCCCTTACCAAAATATATCTGCCTTCTTTATCTCCCATTTTGAATATTTTTTCAAAATTTAGCTTAATTGAGATAAGAATAGCAACTCCTCTCCTATGTCCTGATTTATATGAGGAGAAAAACAGATTAGTGAAGCCCATTCTCTTTAGTATTTTATGCTCATTATCACTTAAATGAGTTTCCTGTATATATACTACATGGGCTTGTTCTTTTTTCATTTTGGATAAAATTCTCTTACGTTTGATTGGATTTAATAGCCCATTTACATAAAAAGAAATGAATTTTACCTTGTCCTTAGCCATCTGTATTTATCTGTCAATGTATTATTGAAATTAGAATAAAACTTAATTGATCTACTCCCTGAACAAATAAGAACCAAGAAACTCAAATAATAACAAAGATGGCCACGAACTTGTGATTCCAAGGCTGAGGTCTCTAGTAAATGACCCTCCGTTGAGCTAGAGGAAATGTCTAGCTGTGGGGGATAACCCCTCCTATCTGTGAGTTGAGGGCCCCATTGCAGTATTCATAAAAGTCAGTGAACAAACCCATTACTCAGAAAAGATCTCCGTGTGTACTCCTGTGTTGCCTTCAAGGCATTTGTTTAGTTTATTATATTTTCGCTTTAGTAATTCGTTTGTTATCATTTTCTAGTTAAAGTTAAGGTTGTTTAAAGTAAATTCGTTATCTGTGATACATCGCGGCATGCGATGATGTCACTCCCGGTTTCGCCGCGTCTTGTGGGAAAATACCGGTTTGGAGAAACGGGAAGGACGGGGCTTATGTGGGCAGTATCAGCGCGAGAAAAGTTTTCTTTCTACGCACTAGAAACATTAGTGAAGCTACGCCGTAAGTTCATGAGATAATCGATAGTTGAATTAAAAATGCTAACACTGATTCTGTTAAAAGTAATGACGGTTGATAAAGTTTATGTTTTTTTGTTATTTAAAGAGTTGTGGATAGTTTGTGTTGAAGTGTATTTAAAGCCAGTCGATGGCGTAGGTAGATTCTGACTGTACGTTGTACTTTAATGTAATATAGTTGTTGTAGTTTTACTTTTGCAAGTATTTATGATGTAAATGTGATGTCAAGAAGGAAACAAATATTGTATATATTTTGTATTGTTTTATCAACAGTTTTCACCATACGTTAATGTGGAAGAGTGAACAGTAAACAGTTAATCTTACTGGAACCGCCTCATTGATTGGTTTATGCTTGGTGTTTAGTTCAGAGTTCTTTTACACCTGTGCGAGAACATTACAGTGAAAAGGTGTCATTTCCAGGTGTTTCAAGTGCTGCAATGACAACACGATTCAGCATCAAGTCATTGCCATCCAGTGACAGGGGCAGTAGGGCATCAACAAGTAAGGCTGCCCATGCAAGAGCTAAGGCAGAAGCCGCCAAGGTGCGAGCGTTGTACGCCGAACAAGAAGCAAAATTGAAAAAGTAAGTGGCTGCCAGAGAAGCCGAAAACCAAATGGAAAAGGCTGCCAGAGAAATGGAAAAGGCTGCCAGAGAAAAGGAAGCGGCTGCCAGAGAAGCCGAAAACCAGTGTGAAAAGGTAAGGATAGAGTCAGAGTTAGAAGTGCTGACGCTACACCGAGAAGCAGAAGCTGCCAGGGTGGAAGCAGAGATAATAGAAAGTGCTGAAGAAATGCATGTTCTGGATGACTTAAAATCTACTTCAGAAAAGACCAGATTGGAACGCACAAGCGACTATGTCCGATCTGAAATGGACTTGAAGATTCGTTCTTCCTCTCCATACTTATATGCTAACATCCCACCTCACGAGGAGTCTCAGAGAGGCCCAATTGCATCATATTCATCTGAGGAAGACAATTTACCCTTGCAACTCCGCGATGAATTCAAGAATGAAAGAGCTGATGACAAAAACTTCTCGACACCAAACTTACCAGATTTGGCGAGAGGAGAGGCAAAGGCTGAATTCAGAACAGCAAATTCCATAAGAAATGTACACCCTCAGTCACATACCCACCGACATATTCGCCCAGCCAGCATGCCACTAGCAGTTGAACCCATGGCACAGTATTTAGCACGACGAGATCTTGTCACTTCAGGACTATATCAGTTTGACGATAAACCTGAAAGTTACCGTGCGTGGTACTCCTCATTCGCCAACGCTATCCACGGAGTCCAGCTCGGAGCAACCCAAGAGTTGGATCTTATGACGAAATGGCTGGGAAAAGAATCATGCGAACAGGTGGGCCGCATACGTTCAGTGTACATTAACAACCCCAAGCTAGCCTTACGCAAAGCATGGGAGAGACTTCGGGAGTGCTATGCGGCACCTGAAATTATTGAAATGGCACTATTCCGACGTCTGGAAAATTTTCCTAAGGTGTCAGCCAAGGACCACACTAAGTTAAGAGAGCTCGGAGATTTACTCATGGAGATTCAAGGCGCCAAAGAAGATGGCTATTTAACTGGTCTATCATACCTAGATACTTCATACAGGATTAGACAAATCATGGACAAACTTCCATTTGGGCTGCAAGAAAGGTGGGTGTCTGTTGGCTCAGAGTACAAGGAAGAGAACGATGGTCGATTTCCTCCCTTTGAGTATTTCACTAGGTTTGTGTGCAAGGAGGTGAAGAAGCGAAACGACCCTAGCTTCATGAGTCCAGGTAGCAGTACAATTTACACCAAGCCAGTTAAATCCACCTCGAATAATTTCAACATTAATAAACCCATCTCAGTGCGTAAAACTGAAGTCTTTATAACTAACAATGACCCTAGCAAGAATTGTCCATTGCATAACAAACCCCACCCCCTCCAAAAATGCAGAACGTTTAGGAAAAAACCCCTTGAAGAGAGAATGGCCCTTCTCAAGGAGAAAAAAATATGTTTTAAATGTTGTTCCTCTACCTCTCACCTTGCTAGAGAGTGTACGATCTCCGTGAAGTGCCCGGAATGTAATAGCACTAATCACGATGGGGCCATGCATCCCGGCCCGTTACCGCAAACCGACGAAGCTCCTTCACCCTCACAACAGGACGGCGGGGAGGGAGAAGCTCACTCCAGGACAACTGTTGTCAGCTTGAGCTGTACAGAATTTTGCGGTCAAGCTGTTCTTGTTCAAAGATCTGCCTCACCAAGGTGTACCCTAAAGGAGCCAAAGATAAGGCCATCAAAGCCTATGTAATTCTGGATGATCAGAGCAATCGCTCACTAGTCAGACCAGAGTTCTTTGACTTGTTCAGCATTGAGAGTAATCAGTTCCCATACTACCTTAGAACTTGCTCAGGCAGCGTGGAAACATATGGAAGGAAGGCAGAAGGCTTCCAGCTCGAGTCCCTGGATGGTAAAGTTGTTATCTGTCTCCCTGCACTCTTGAGAGTGCAATGAAATTTTGAACAACCGCACTGAGATCCCGACGCCAAGTGCAGTGCTACACCAGTCACATCTCCACCACATTGCCAAGCACATCCCAGAATTGGATCCAAAAGCAGAAATACTCCTGCTATTAGGAAGAGATGTTCTCCAGGTGCACAAGGTTAGGCAGCAGGGCAATGGACCACACGATGCCCCCTTTGCGCAATGCCTGGATCTGGGCTGGGTGGTGATAGGAGAGGTGTGCCTTGGCAATGTACACAAACCGACAGTTAACACACTCAAGACCAATGTGCTAGAGAGCAGCCGCCATTCCATTTTTCAACCCTGCACAAGTTTCATGTGTATCAAGGAAGCACAACAAGGCTTTAACAAATGTAAAGTAACCGACAAGACACTGGGTCAGTCAGTCTTCGCTCAAACTGAGCATGATAATAAACTTGCTCCATCAGCACAAGAGGCCATTTTCTTAAAAATAATGGACACCAAGGTCTTCAGAGATGAAGCAAATAATTGGGTCGCCCCACTACCTTTCAGAGAACCACGCCAGCACTTGCCAAACAAAGAGCAGGCAGTCAAGCGGTTCATGTCCTTGCAAAAAACCCTGAAAAGGAAACCTGAGATGCAGCAACAATACGTAGCATTTATGGAGAAGATCTTTGCTAATGGACATGCTGAAGTAGCACCGCCACTGAGGGAAGGCGAG
Organism: Hemitrygon akajei; assembly: GCF_048418815.1. Lineage (NCBI taxonomy): Eukaryota > Metazoa > Chordata > Chondrichthyes > Myliobatiformes > Dasyatidae > Hemitrygon > Hemitrygon akajei. Next base: position 48,986,718 of record NC_133146.1, on the reverse strand, counting down.
GAGTGCTGGTACCTCCCAACGTTTGGGGTTTACCACCCACAAAAGCCCAATCAGATCAGGGTGGTCTTTGACTCCAGTGCTCAGTGCGCTGGTATCTCCCTTAATGACGTGCTCCTTACAGGCCCCGACCCTTCTCGGGGTCCTGCTGCGCTTCCGGAAGGAGAAGGTCGCAATCTTAGCGGACATCCAACAGATGTTCCATTGCTTCTGTTACGCCTGTGGCCCCCTCCTTTTTGAGAATCGCAGGATCGCTATTGATTTGGGTCAGGAGACCCAGGAAATGAGTGAGAGACACGCAGATTCCTCAATGTTTGGAATGTGTCCTGGGCCTCCGAGAGACAAAGCCACGGATAACGGCCATTATCCCTTGGAGACGGAATTGTGCATTGAGTACTGTACAATTCATCGAAGCCCCTAGGCAATGAACAGAGGGGGGTTGGTGGAGGGATTGCATCATCCCAACCTGATTGACATCTGAGACCCTGTGAGTCAGGATAAAAGAGGGTCTAGGGAACAGCCCCTTTAGACGCACCAGAAGAAAAGCTAGAACTCCTGTAACAGCGTAATAGCGAAAGCCGGTGGAAAAGACCCACGTGCGTCCTTTTCCATTTGCCTCGGAATTGGTGGGTCTTGCCACGGAAGAACGGCTTTAGCTAACACAAAGGAGCACTCAGCCCCCACCGACTCTTGAAGGATTGACATCATAAAAGGAATGGGCTAGTTTAAACACTCTCTCTTGACTCCAACCAAAGGCTGCAGCCTGAATGAACTAAAGTGACTTTTATATTTCCATCGGACAATACATTATCCCCTAGACAACGATAGAGCTATTTCTTATTGAATATTATTATACCCGCACTTTTAGATTTAGTATTGACGACGTATATTATCTGTATGTTTACATTGATATTTTTGTGTATTTTTATCAATAAATACTGTTAAAAATAGTGCCATCACACTTCAACGGACCTCTCTATCTTTGCTGGTAAGTGACCCAGTTACGGGGTACGTAACAATTGGGGGCTCGTCCAGGATTTGACACCAAATTGCGAGGCCAGTGAATCGGGCTTGTAAGTCCAAACTTGGATCTGGTTACGTGGGTAGCCAGACGGGAAACCAGCAAAGATGGACGTGGATGAATTTATAGAAAACCCGACTCTAGATGCGCTAGAGGCGGCCACCAAATCAGACTTGATAAATATGGCGAAGGGATTAAACCTCGCAGAGGTGAGGTTGTCAATGAAAAAGCGGGAGGTGCGAAGGGCCATAACTCAGTATTATATTGAGAAGAATGTGTTTGCAGCTGAGGTATTGGAAAATATGCCTGAAAAGGTACCAGCTAGTGGGACGGCTCAGTTAGAGTTGGAGAAATTAAGGTTGGAACATGCAATTAAGTTAAAGCAGCTGGAAGCAGCTGAGAAGGAGAAAGAAAGAGCCGAGAAAGAGAAAGAAAGGGCCGAGAGACAAAGGGAGCATGAGCTCCAGCTAAAGGAGCTGGAGGTGAAAAGGGAGCATGAAATTCAGTTAAAACAGCTGGAAGCAGCTGAAAAAGAGAGGGAGAGAGCTGAGAAAGAAAAGGAAAGAGCCGAGAAGGAGAGAGAGTATGAGGAGGCAGAGAAACAGAGGAAACATGACTTGGAGATGGAGAAGTTAAGGCAAGAGCGAAGAGATCAAGGGTCAGACCGAGAGGAGCGGTTTAATGTTAGTCGGGAGTTGAGGTTAGTACCTCCGTTCGAGGAGACGGATGTTGATGTTATTTCTTGCTTTTTGAGAAGGTGGCAGTGAATCAGAAGTGGCCCAGAGATCAGTGGGTGGCGCTGTTACAAAGTGTGTTAAAAGGGAAGGCACAACGAGCATATGCGGCGTTGTCCATGGAGGAGGAAGAGGCAGAGAGTTATGACAAAGTAAAAGCAGCCATTCTCCGGAGTTATGAAATAGTACCTGACGCATATAGACAAAAGTTCAGAAATTTAAAGAAAGGGTGGAATCAGACGTGTACCGAGTTTGCCTATGAGAAGGGTGTGCTCTTGGATCGCTGGTGCACGGCAGAAATAGTGGGAGAGGATTTTTGGCGTCTCAAGGAGTTAATTCTGATTGAGGAATTTAAAAGTGGTGTTTCGGAGGATATCCGGATGTATTTGAATGAGAAGCCGAATAAGTCCATCTCCGAATTTGCCAGGTTCGCAGATGAATATGCCCTAACCCACAAGGCAAAGTTTTCCTCGAATACGAGTTCCCAGAGAGACCGTTGGAACAATGGAGAAAGCCCGCCGGCTGAGGCAGAGGTCCCGCCGGGAGCTAGTGGTAGGGTTGGGGAGGAGAGGCAAGGCGGCCAGAGATTTCCGGGCTTGACCTGTTTTAATTGTGGAAAGGGGGGACATATTGCATCTAGGTGCTTTGCTCTGAGGAAAGAGACAGGAAAAGGGAAAGCAGCAGTCCCTATTGGATGTGCCGTGGTAATCAGTAAATCGACAAGAGAGCCCCGGGTAGACAGAGTACGAGAAGGATCTGAGACTTGTATGTCAAACGGAACCGTGTCTGTGAGGGAGGGAGACACACCAGTTCCAGTACGGATCTGGAGAGACACGGGGGCTGAACTATCATTGATTAGCAGTAAGGTGCTGGATTTTGGTCACAAGACGGGAATGGTAGCTGTGAAAGGAATAGGAAAAGGGACGGAAATGGTGCCCTTGCATAAGGTCATTATGGATTGTGAGCTGGTATCTGGACCAGTTGAAATAGGGGTGTGATCAAAATTCCCGAGAACTGACGCGGACGTCCTTCTTGGTAACGATTTAGCCGGTGGTAAGGTTTGGTCAGCAATGACGCTGACGAGCCGGCTGGTGAGTGTTGCGGTCCCGCCCCTAGATTCCAAGATCTATCCCGCATGCGCGGTCACTCGCAGCATGTCGAGAAAGGCAGCTGAGACAGAGAGTAGTTTAAATCAGGCCAGTATCGATTTGGCCAAGACGTTATTACCGACCCTGTACCAGGAGGGTGGGAAAACGGAGAATAGGAAAATGGAAGAGAGTAAGGGTGAGGAGAAGAGTTCTAGAGGCACGAAATAAAGATGAGAAACAGAAAAAGCTGTTAAAAGGTCCAGAGTTGGACATGAATGATCTGTCTGGTTTGGCAGAACTGTTTGAAGAAGGTGAAAATTCTAAAGGTGTTACCGATAATGAAATGAGGGCAGTCCTAGATGAAAAGGATGCCATTACCTTGAAGAAGTCTGCTGGGTTGGCAGATGAGGTTGTTTCAGCCCGCGGGGTTGAGGTTACTCCGGAAGGGAGTTGCCCAGAGAGTAGCTGGGAGAATCAGGGGAATTTAGAATTTGGACCGGGTATGGGTATTGAAAGCCTTGAAGAGGCAAAGGTCCCATTTGAGTGTGTCCAAGATGTGGATGCACGTGGTACTGAACCTAGTAATGGAGCTCAGAAAAAGTCTGAGGTATTTGATTCAGTTGAAAGGGAATGCAGTCCTTGTGGGTCAGATAGATTTGGTTCAGTGAAGAAAGGGTTAACCTTGGTAATAGTGGGAAGCGAGAGTTCCCAGGTGTTTGTGCTCGAAGGTGTGTTAAAAGTTAGTGGGGAGATGAATATTATTATTGAAGGAAAAGGGAAATATGTAGTTCCCAAATTGAATGAAGAAAATTTAAAGGCTGGACTGATATCAAACACAGCAACCAGGCTACAGAGACAATGGCTCGGTACCACCAAGCCTGTGAATCAATTACAGGTTGAGTTGGAAGGTAACGGGGCCCCACGCGCTATTGTTATTCCAGAGTGTGGTGTGAAAAGGCAGAATTTGAAATGCTGTTTGAACAGAGAGTTTGAACTGAAAATTTATAGCCTGAAGGGTCCTGAAGAGAAAACTAGCAACTTGCGTAAAATTAAAGAATTGGGTGGAAATTCAGAAGATGGTCTAAGTTTGGAACACATTGTTGATAAAATAACTCCTATGGAAGGAGCGGACAAAAGCCTATTTCGCCAGGGTGCACAAGCTCCCCACGTGGGAATTAACCGGAAAAGAGGCGAGGGTTAATGGGGACGCCATTTTTAAATAGCAGAAGCTGGTTTTAAGGGATTTCGACAAAGCATGTGAATAATAAAAGTCAACCCACATGGAAGCCTGCCTGTTAAGTTTGAAAGCAACATAAAGATTAGTATTTGCATGAACTTTGTAGTATACCCGTAAGCTAAGATCACAACTCTTTAGTTTTTGTTTGCTAAGGAAAAATAAGAACTAAAAAAAATAGGTGGTTATTAAATTGGAGTCTGATGCTACAAGACTTTAGTAAGGTACAAGATGTTAAGATATTAAAGGAAGTGACAATGCAATCGGTAACCATCTAGATACTGAATTGAATGTATAACTGTATTACTCTGTAGAAAAAAAACTTTTGTATTGTGTTAGATTCTAAAATCTTGTAAGACTCTATTACTTTGTTTTTACCGATGGTAAAAACGCGTTGAAGAAACGGGGTGTTACGCCTGTGGCTCCCTCCTTTTTGAGAATCGCAGGATCGCTATTGATTTGGGTCAGGAGACCCAGAAAATGAGAGAGGGACACGCAGATTCTTCAATGTTTGGAATGTGTCCTGGGCCTCCGAGAGACAAAGCCACGGATAACGGCCATTATCCCCTGGAGACAGAATTGTGTATTGAGTACTGTACGATTCATCGAAGCCCCCAGGCAATGAACAGAGGGGGGTTGGTGGAGGGATTGCATCATCCCAACCTGATTGACATCTGAGATCCTGTGAATCAGGATAAAAGAGGGTCTGGGGAACAGCCCCTTTAGATGCACCAGAAGAAAAGCTAGAACTCCTGTAACAACGTACTAGCGAAAGCCGGTGGAAAAGACCCACGTGCGTCCTTTTCCATTTGCCTCGGAATTGGTGGGTCTTGCCACGGAAGAACGGCTTTAGCTAACACAAAGGAGCACTCAGCCCCCACCGACTCTTGAAGGATTGACATCATAAAAGGAATGGGCTAGTTTAAACACTCTCTCTTGACTCCAACCAAAGGCTGCAGCCTGAATGAACTAAAGTGACTTTTATATTTCCATCGGACAATACATTATCCCCTAGACAACGATAGAGCTATTTCTTATTGAATATTATTATAACCGCACTTTTAGATTTAGTATTGACGACGTATATTATCTGTATGTTTGCATTGATATTATTTTTGTGTATTTTAATCAATAAATACTGTTAAAAATAGTGCCATCACACTTCAACGGACCTCTCTATCTTTGCTGGTAAGTGACCCAGTTACGGGGTACGTAACACTTCTTAGTACAGGAGGACCATCACAATTTCCTCCATTTCTTATGGTACAAGGACAATGACATTAACAAGGAAGTCATTGAGTACCGGATGAAAGTCCATGTTTTCGGCAATAGTCCATCACCTGCCGTGACCATCTATGGGCTGCGAAGAGCCATCAGAGAGGGCGCACAGGAGCACGGCGATGACACCGTTAAGTTTGTAGAAAGGCACTTCTATGTCGATGACGGCTTGATATCACTACAGAAAGAAGACGAATCAATCGATCTGCTCCGACATACACAAGCCTCACTCACTGAGTCAAACCTCCGCTTACATATGTTCGCATCAAACTGTCAGGCAGTAATGGAGGCCTTTCCACACGATGACTGTGCACCGGCAATCAAAGACCTAGATTTAGATGGAGAAACCATTCCCACACAAAGGAGTCTGGGTCTCCTTTGGGAGATTACGACTGACACATTCACGTTCTCCGTGCCGACCGTGATCAAGCCATTTACCCGCCGTGGAGTTCTCTCCACTGTCAACAGCGTTTTCGATCCCTTGGGTCTACTGGCACCAGTTACGATCCAGGGAAGAGCCCTTCTCAGAGAACTTACCTCTGAGCTCTCTGACTGGGATACTCCCCTACCAGAAGACAAGCTAAGCAAGTGGGAGGCTTGGAGAGATTCACTTCAAGATCTAAAACAGCTTCATATCCGACGTAGGTACACTGCGACCTCACCCACCGAGGCAGCGCACAGAGAATTGTGTTTTTTTTGGATGCGTCTACCAAGGCCATCTGTGCTGTGGCTTAATTGAAAGTAGTCGGGAAGGATGGTCAAGTTGAAGTAGGATTTGTAACTGGTAAGACGAAGCTCACTCCTCAGTCCGAGCCGACGATTCCAAGGCTTGAACTGTGTGCAGCTGTCCTGGCTGTGGAAATGGCAGATCTTATCCAGGATGAGCTAGACCTAGAGCTGGATGATATCAAGTTCTACACAGATAGCAAAGTAGTGCTTGGTTATATTTATAACAAATCAAAACGCTTTATGTGTACGTTCATAATAGAGTTCAACGTATCCGCCTGTCATCAAAGCCCGAACAATGGCGTTATGTACGTACCGAGGATAACCCTGCAGACCATGCATCGAGATCCTTACCTGCTCAGACATCCTGGTTCACCGGACCCCCCTTTCTGTATCAGCCACCAACAGAAAAAACTCAAATGAGCGAGTCATTTGAGCTGATCAAACCCGAAAGAGACTTGGAAATTCGGCCGCAAATACAAACAGGAGTCACCTACCTCGAAGAATCGATATGTACTAACGAACGCTTTCTGCGGTTCTCCACTTTGAATTCTTTAGTGAGAGGACTTGCGTTCCTCATTCACATGGCCAGAATCACTGCCACATTCCCTAGTAGGGATGGACATGTCAGGAAAGTTGAGTTGAAAACTTCTGACCAAGGTGATGTGAAAATTTACCAAAGGCCAGTTGCAGAAGTCATTCTACTTCTAACTAAGGACTGATTTAAAGACTGAAGTTTTGTATTATGTTCATTGTGACCTTACGAAGGTCAGGCGGGGAGTGTGTTGCCTTCAAGGCATTTGTTTAGTTTATTATATTTTCACTTTAGTAATTTGTTTGTTATCGTTTTCTAGTTAAAGTTAAGGTTGTTTAAAGTAAATTCGTTGTCTGTGATATATCGCGGCATGCGATGACATCACTCCCGGTTTTGCCGCATCTTGTGGGAAAATACCGGTTTGGAGAAATGGGAAGGAGGGGGCTTATGTGGGCAGTATCAGCGTGAGAAAAGTTTTCTTTCTACGCACTAGAAACATTAGTGAAGCAACGCCGTAAGTTTATGAGATAATCGATATGTTGAATTAAAAATGCTAACGCTGATTCTGTTAAAAGTAATGATGGTTGATAAAGTTTATGTTTTTTGTTATTTAAAGAGTTGTGGATAGTTTGTGTTGAAGTGTATTTAAAGCCAGTCGATGGCGTAGGTAGATTCTGACTGTATGTTGTACTTTAATGTAATATAGTTGTTGTAGTTTTACTTTTGCAAGTATTTATGATGTAAATGTGATGTCAAGAAGGAAACAAATATTGTATATATTTTGTATTGTTTTATCAACAGTTTTCACCATACGTTAATGTGGAAGAGTGAACAGTAAACGGTTAATCTTACTGGAACCGCCTCATTGATTGGTTTATGCTTGGTGTTTAGTTCAGAGTTATTTTACACCTGTGCGAGAACACTACAACTCCTATATATATATATCTATACACACACACACATATACATATATATATATTCTCATTTTGGTGGGGCAAAAGAAGTAAGTGAGCGAATAAAGGATAACAACTAAGTAATATAAAATCCACATTATAATAAGTATTTCTCGAGATAGGTATATCACCGTGTACTTTTGCTTCTGTTTAGCTTCTCAGCATTTTTAAAGTTAGCCAAACCTTATGGCTCTTCTGAAAGGGGTGAAGACTGTCTTTGGGAAACTCGCCCGGCCTCTTCCTGATATGTTTCTTTCGGCTTCCTCCTGTCTCCTGCCTTCTCGATTCTCGCACTATTTCCTAAGCCAAGTGAGACAATTCCTCAGCCAGGCTTTCTTTCGTTTTGGGCATGCTGACGGGCAACCCTCTGGTCCTCATGTCTGCAGTCGCCTCTTCCACTGTCTGGTATAACTGCGTCCTGTTGTCATACAACACTCAAAGTTTAGCAGGGTACGGAGTTTGAAATCTAATCTTACTTTGCTTTAGTACTCACTTTACTTCAGAGTATTCTTTGCGTTTCTGGAGGACCGCGGGGGGGGGGTGGTGTAATCTTGGTCGAAATATATTAATTAATCCTCTAAAAACACTCTTTTCTTACCCCAGGCCCTTCGTAGTATCTCCGCCTTGGTGCTGTACCGAAGGAATTTAATTATAATTTTTTGTGGCTTTCTATCCTGGGTAGGTTTTGGGACGAGCGCGCAGTGCGCTCTTTTGACTTCCAGCTCCATAGCCGGGGGAAGATCCAGCACGTCCCTTAGTAACTTTCCGCCAAACTCAGTCATAGACGGGCCCTCCGCTCCTTCTGGAACGTTGTAGATTCTGATATTTTTCCGCCGTGATCTTCCCTCCAGATCAAGCAGTTTACCTTCTTGGTGATGTATGATTTTTATTGTCTTGCTCAGTATCTGTTCCACGTTTTGAAAGCGATCTTCCACCTTCTCAATGCGAGTCTCTGCCACTGCTATTTTTTGATTAACGCTGGCGAGCTCTGCCTTAATATCACGGAGCTGCTGCTTTATATCTTTCTGGACCTCCATTATTGCTTTCAGGATTTTGAAGACATTCGCCACCTTGCTTGCACACGGTCGGGTCGGAGCGCCGCCCGCTGCACTCCTCTCGGACACAGGCTCCGCAGTGTCACTTTTAAAATTTCCATTTCTTCTCCCCATTCTTGCCCCTCTTTTCGGTTCAAATATTTTTCGAAAAATATTATATTTGACAGGTTAATGGGGCTTAATACGCATTTTTCCGGAGGAGCTAGTGACTTAAGCTGCCATTCTTGACGATGATGTCACCGGAAAACCCTATTTGGTCTTGTCTTAACCTTCAGATTGTTGCATTGTAACATCACTGTTGTGGCGCTATCCATGAGCTGACCCTCCTGTTAATTACTGGACCGATAAAAGTCAAAACAAAAATGGAATGTTAGAAGCAACTTGCAGATCTGGGGAGAGAAGCAGAATTAATGTTTTGAATCAAATGCAAAAGTTGAAAAAATAAACAAGTGTATTAATTGCAAGATGTTGTGGTTGTGGAAGGGCAAAGTGACAGAACAAAAATAATGTCTTTGATAGATTGCAGACCAAAGTTATAGAGTCCCAGTGAAACAGGACCCATTGGATCATTAAGTCAGAGCAAGTCATCAGTCTTTCATTTATACCAACCTTGCACTCTCTCATTCTTTAATTTTCCCCACATATTCAACAACTTCTCCAGATTTAACTACTCAGTTTCTAGTTGCTGGTTAACCTACAAACATGATATCTTTAGGATGTGGGAGGAAACTGGAGCACCTGGACGAAATCCTTGCAATCACAGAGAATGTGTAAACTTCTCATAAAGAGCACCATTGTCAGGATTGAACCTGTGTTGCTGGCACTGCGAGGCAGCAATACTAGTAGCTGTATTCTGTCCAAACGTTTGTCAAGATGATGTTGTGTAAAATCAGCAGTTGGAGGAAAAAGTGAATCAACGTGATATAGCAATATCTGCAGAGAAAGCAATATAAAATGGAATGGTCAAATGAAGCTGTTGAATTCATTACTAACACTCCCAGCCTGAAAATGAGCTGATGTTCTTCAGACTTGATTGTAGGAGCAATTTTGAAAACAAATACAGAGGTTAGAATGGCAGTAGGTCAGAGAATAAAAGAGATGGGTGACTAGAAACTCAGGCTCACTCATATTAACTTATGAGATGTGGTCTGCAAAGCAACTCTTATCTTTCAAGTTCAAGTTTGTTGTCATCTGACTACATACTGTATGTACAATAAAACGAAACAGCCTTCTTCCACGCCATGGTGCGCCCGGCAATATTATCATAAAACAATGTAACACAAAATGCATGTGAAGTCTGCAGCACAGTAAACAGCTCGCTGTCCTCATGACAAGACCTCAGTGGTGGTCAGGGTATTCACTGGTGTCACAACGTGGGGAAGAAGCTGTTAACTAGTGTGGCAATCCTAGTCCTGATGCTCCTGTACTTCCTTCCTGATGGTAGTGAATCAAAGAGATTGTGAGATGGGTGGTAGGAATCCTTAACAATGCTTCAGGCACTTTGTATATAACACTTCCGGTAAATGTCGCAAGTGGTGACCTTGGTGATCCTCTTAGTGGTTTTTACTATCCTCCGTAGGGTCTTTGCCTTGCAGCTTCTGTACTACACAATGATGCAGCCGGGCACAACACTCTTAATGGTGCTAGAAAGTTGTTAGAATGGGTAGGGAGCCTTGTGGGTCCAGGTTAAATTGCCTTTTAATGTGCACACCAAGGAACTTTGTGCTCTTCACTCTCTCCACGGCAGACCCATTGATGTGCATTGAAGAGTGGTTGACCTGTGCCTTCCTGAAGTCTGCAATTATCTATTTTGTCTTGTACACATTGAGACTCGGGTTGTTCTCACACCATTTAACAAGCCTCTTGACCTCTGTATGTTGACTCATCATTGTTGCTGATGAGGCCGACCACTGTTGTATCATCAGTGTGCGTGATGATGCTGTTTGAGCTGGGTCTGACAGTGCAGTCATGAGTCACCAACATGAACAGGATTGGGCTGAGCACACAGCCCTGGTGGGCATCAGTGCTCAGCGTGAAGGAGCTTGAGATGTTGCTGCCAGCTCAGATGGACCGGGGTCTTTCCATCAAGAAGTCCAAGATCCAGTTACAGAGACAGGTGTTGAGTTTGACAGTATACCCACCAGCTCTGAGAAATACTCATGTTTTCTGGCCCCGCAGCTTTGCGTAGTTTTATCCTGGCTAAGATGCTTTTTACCTTGGCTGTGGCCAGACAGTGTTCCTGTATCCTCGAGGGAAAGAGGTCTTTTCTCAATGTCATTTCATTTATTCCATCAAATCGTGCATAGAAGGCATTTAGCTTATCAGGAAAGGAGGTGTTGCTGTCAATGACGCTCAGGGTGGATTTGTAATTTGTTTTGGCTTGTATACCTTGCTATATGCACAACACGTTCCTGGTGTCACAAGGTGTGTGTGAATTTTCTGAGAGTACTTCGGCTTTGCCTTCCAGATGGCACAGGAGAGTGCGGCTCTTGCTTAACCTTAAAGTTATCTTATCCTGCGATCTGAATGCAGCATCGGGTCCCTAAGCAGAGCATGAACCTCTGTGGTCAGCTATGGTTTCTGATTTACCTTGGTAATGTAGTATTTAATCACAGTAACCTCCTCAACGCATTTTCCTGTGTAGCCTTCCATTAATCCCGCACATTCATCAATGATGACAGACAATATGCTGCGGTCTGCTTTCAGAACAGCCTGTAGTGCCGAGGTGGCACTTACTGACCAGGTCCCGGTTTCCTTGAAAAGCTGTTTGACTCATTTAACCAGTGGGTCTGTATGCAGGGATCAGCAAAATAGATATGTTTTCTGAGTATCTGAGGTGGGGGCTGGGGTCAGCCTTGTAGGCTCCATGAACTTTGGTATTGACTAAGTCTATTCTCTCCTCTGGTTGTAAAGTGCTGGTAGAAGTTTGGCAGGAATGTTTCTAAGTTGATTGAAGTCACCAGCAACAATAAAGGAATCTCCTGCAGCACTTCCCCAGCACAAGCATAGGGGTAGGGGCTGGAATATATGAACGGCAACAATCACAATCGCAGTGAACTCCCTCGGTATGTAGAAGGAGCTACACTTCACCATTAAAAATTCTATCTGCAGTGAGCACTGGGCTGTTACTAATGAGGTGTTCACACACCAGTTTTGATTGATGTAGACATACAGACCACTTCCACGGCATTTTTGTCCGCCCGAAAAGCGATCAGGCCTTTTAATTGGATGGCTGAGTCGGGATTGGTGTTCTGGAACCATGTTTCTGTCTGGATGAGTGTGCAGCTCTCGCTCATCTCCCCCTGGTTCCGATGCAGATGCAGGTAATCCAGTGTATTTCCTAGCAATCAGAGAGTAGTGAACAGGATTGTCAGGAACATGGGCCTGCTGGGGTCGTCTTTAAGTCGGGCTCGAATACCGGTGCGATTATTGGGCTTCTGCGTCATTGTGCACTGCTTCCCTGAGTAGCTGTAGCAGGCCGTGACACTGCGAGGGCCCACTCCTCGCATTAGGCCGTAACTGAGCAGCACCTTTGTTATCCAGCTCATTAGGCTTGCAGATTTTAGTGTTCTTTATGATCAGCAGTTTTTGTTAATCGTAGAAAAGTTGAACAAGGTGAGAAATTTCACTGTTGACTGGAGCCAGAGCGGCTGCTGTGACCATGCATGTTGCCATCTTACCATTCACTTGTCATTTTAATTCTGTGCCTATTGCACCATTGTTCCAATTATTATGTTATTATTGTAGCGGTGTGCTACACGCAGCGCTGAAATAACGACACGGAGTCGGTAAACTGCAGTTAAAGAAGATTTTATTCGAACTTCGCGGCTTCGCTTTAAAGCCTCCCTGATCCCGCCCTCCCCGGGCGCGGATGCTGTAGGAGGCGCGTATTCACAGTCCCATCCCGCGCGGGCTTTTCCCTTTGTTAGTGAAGCAGATCTGGTGCCCTTTTGGGACTGGCCTTTATGTCGGCGCACTGGCTATTTGTGAGCCGGTTCGAGTGCGCTAGGAAGTGGGTCGCCACATAACCCCCTCCCCCCCCCCCCCCCCAGAACCGGCGATACACCCCCCAATGTCCACAGTCTGAGCCGGACCCTGTTTGGGAGGCCGGCCTCTGCGCTGCGGTGCCGGAAACTCGACCGGTTGCGCCAAGTCCACATGGGCCGGTTTGAGTCAGTCCACCGTGAAAACCTCCTCTCTCCACCCAATGTCCAGCACGAACGTGGACCCGTTGTTCCTGAGCACCGTAAACGGCCCCTCGTAGGGCCATTGCAGCGGTGGCCGATGCCCGCCCCTTCGTACAAACACAAACTTACAGTTCTGCAGGTCTTTGGGTACGCAGGTCGGGTTCTGCCCATGCTGCGAAGTGGGTACGGGGGCCAGGGCACCGAGCCTCTCGCGTAGTCTGCCCAGGACTGCTGCGGGTTCTTCCTCTTGCCCCCTCGGGGCCGGTATGAACTCCCTGGGGACGACCAGGGGTGTGCCATACACCAACTCGGCCGATGAGGTGTGCAGATCGTCTTTGGGCGCCGTGCGGATGCCGAGTAGGACCCAGGGAAGCTCGTCCGCCCAGTTAGCAAATCGCAGGCGGGCCATGAGAGCCGACTTTAGGTGATGGTGGAAACGCTCCACCAGTCCGTTCGACTGTGGGTGGTAGGCAGTGGTGTGGTGCAGCTGAGTCCCCAAAAGGCCGGCCATAGCTGACCACAAGCTGGAGGTGAACTGGGCGCCTCTGTCGGAGGTAATGTGGGCCGGTACACCAAAGCGAGATACCCAGGTGGCGATCAGTGCCCGGGCGCAAGATTCGGAAGTGGTGTCGGTGAGCAGGATCGCCTCTGGCCATCTTGTGAACCGGTCCACGATAGTCAGGAGGTGCCGCGCTCCGCGTGACACTGGCAGGGGGCCCACGATATCCACATGAATGTGGTCAAAACGCCGGTGGGTGGGGTGGAACTGCTGCGGCAGAGCTTTGGTGTGCCGCTGCACCTTGGCCGTCTGGCAGTGCATGCACGTTTTGGCCCATTCACTGACTTGCTTGCGGAGTCCGTGCCAAACGAACCTGTTGGAGACCATCCGGACGGTTGTCCTGATGGAGGGGTGTGCTAAGTTACGAATGGAGTTGAAAACGCGTCACCGCCAAGGTGCCGGGACGACGGGACGGGGCTGGTCGGTGGCGACGTCACAGAGTAGGGTCCTCCCACCTGGGCCAACGGGGAGGTCCTGGAGCTGCAAACCGGAGACTGTGGTTCTGTAACTCGGGATCTCCTCGTCTGCCTGCTGCACCTCTGCCAGTGCCTCAAAGTCTACCCCTTGGGAAAGGGCATGAATGTTAGGGTGAAAGAGCGCGTCCGTCACGACATTGTCCTTACCCGAGACGTGCCGGATGTCTGTCGTGTATTCAGAGATGTAGGACAGATGGCGCTGCTGGCGGGACGACCAGGGATCGGACACCTTTGTGAACGTAAAGGTAAGCGGCTTGTGGTCCGTGAATGCGGTGAAGGGCCTACCTTCTAAGAAGTACCTGAAATGCCGGATTGCCAAATATAGCACCAACAGTTCCCGGTCGAAAGCACTGTATTTGAGCTCGAGTGGCCGCAGGTGTTTGCTGAAAAAGGCCAGGGGTTGCCAGCGACCCTCGATGAGTTGTTCCAGCATTCCACTGACTGCCGTGTTGGATGCGTCCACTGTGAGGGCGGTAGGGACGTCCGTTCTGGGGTGCACTAGCATCACGGCGTTTGCCAAGGCTTCTTTCATTTTAATGAAAGTGGCGGTGGACTCCTCGTCCCAGGTAATGTCCTTGCCCGGACCCGACAGCAGGGCGAACAGGGGGCACATGATTCGGGCAGCTGAATGGAGGAAGCGGTGGTAGAAATTTACCATACCTACGAATTCCTGAAGGCCTTTGATCATGGTGGGTCGGGGGAAATGGCGGACCGCGTCTACCTTAGCGGGCAGAGGGGTTGCCCCGTCTTTAGTAATCCTGTGGCCCAGGAAGTCGATGGTGTCGAGCCCGAACTGGCATTTGGCCGGGTTGATTGTTAGACCGTACTCAGTCAGTCGGGCGTAGAGTTGACGGTGGTGGGACAGATGCTCCTGACGACTGCTGCTGGCTATGAGGATGTCGTCCAAATAGATGAATGCAAAGTCCAGGTCGCGTCCCACCGCGTCCATTAACTGCTGGAATGTCTGTGCGGCATTCTTCAGGCCGAACGGCATGCGGAGGAACTCGAAAAGGCCGAACGGGGTGATGTCCATTTTGGGGACGTCGTCCGGATGCATCGGGATTTGACGGTATTCCCGGACAAGGTCTACCTTGGAGAAGATCTGTGCGCCGTGCAGGTTTGCTGCAAAGTCCTGAATGTACAGCACAGGGTAGCGGTCCGGTGTGGTAGCCTCATTCAGCCTGCGGTAGTCGCCGCAAGGTCTCCAGCCCCCTGTCGCTTTCGGCACCATGTGCAGGGGGGAGGCCCATGGGCTGTCGGACCGCCGGATGATCCCCAATTCCTCCATCCTCTTGAACTCCTCCTTCGCCAGTCGGAGCTTGTCCGGGGGAAGCCACTGAGCACGGGTTTGGAGGGGTGGTCCCTGGAATGGGATGTGGTGCTGTACGCTGTGTTGGGGCATGGCTGCCGTGAACTGCGGTGCCAGAACCGATGGGAAATCCGCCAGGATTCTGGTGAAGTTGTTGTCGGACAGCGTGATGGAGACGAGGTGTGGGGCTGGCAACTGGGCTTCTCCCAGGGAGAACGTCTGAAAGGTCTCGGCGTGGACCAGTCTCTGCCTCGGCAGGTCGACCAGCAGGCTGTGAGCCTGCAAAAAATCCGCACCCAGAAGCGGTTGGGCTACGGCGGCCAGTGTGAAGTCCCACGTGAACCGGCTGGAGCCGAACTGTAGCTGCACCGTACGGGTGCCATAGGTCCTTACTGTGCTGCTGTTCACGGCCCTCGGGGGGGACCTGGTGCCCTGTTGCGGGTGTCGTAACTCATCGGAGGTAAGACACTGATCTCGGCACCGGTGTCGACCAAAAAACGGCGTCCCGACTGCTTGTCCCACACATACAGGAGGCTATCCCGATGGCCAGCCGCCGTAGCCATCAGCGGCGGCTGGCCCTGGCGTTTCCTGGGAACTTGCAGGGCGGGCTACAGCAGCGGGCTTCTGCGCCCCACCACCAGTGGTAGAAGCACCATTGTTCGTTGGGCTCCTCACCCCTGCCTCTGGGGTTAGCGGGCTCTGCGGCCGGGCCTGGTCTGGTTAGCTGCTGGGAGCGTGGCTTGGTGATCTGTGCGACGGACGCCCCACTCACCTTCTTGGCGTTCCACAGCAAGTCCGCCCGGGCTGCCACCTTCCGGGGGTCGCTGAAATCCGCGTCAGACAGCAGCAGGCGTATGTCCTCGGGCAGCTGCTCCAGGAATGCCTGCTCAAACATGAGGCAGGGTGTGTGTCCGCCGGCCAAAGACAACATCTCATTCATTAAAGCCGATGGAGGTCTAACTCCCAAGCCATCCAGGTGCAGTAAACGGGCAGCCCGCTCACGCCGTGAGAGTCCGAAAGTCCTTATGAGTAGGGCTTTGAATTCCGTGTACTTGCCGTCTGCTGGGGGAGACTGTACGAACTCCTCAACCTGGGCCGCTGTGTCCTGGTCGAGGGAGCTCACCACATAGCAGTAACGTGTGTCCTCTGAGGTTATCTGCCGAATGTGGAATTGGGCTTCTGCTTGCTGGAACCACAGGTGAGGTCGCAGCGTCCAGAAGCTTGGCAGTTTCAACAAAACTGCATGAACAGATGCGGTCCAAATATCGTTTGGACCGTCGGGGTAACCAATTGTAGCGGTGTGCTACACGCAGCGCTGAAATAACGACACGGAGTCGGTAAACTGCAGTTAAAGAAGATTTTATTCAAACTTTGCGGCTTCGCTTTAAAGCCTCCCCGATCCCACCCTCCCCAGGCGCGGATGCTGTAGGAGGCGCGTATTCACAGTCCCACGCGAGCTTTTCCCTTTGTTAGTGAAGCAGACCTGGTGCCCTTTTGGGACTGGCCTTTATGTCGGCGTGCTGGCTATTTGTGAGCCGGTTCCAGTGCGCTAGGAAGTGGGTCGCCACATTATGTCTATATTATTATGCATTATATGCTATATATAGTTGTCAGATAAAAGCAGACAAAAAGGATGGCATGCAAATACTGTAAAACTTTGTTTTCTTTCCTTTTCTTTCAAAGTTGATATGCCATTAAATAGATTTATTTTCTTTGAAATTGCCTCATTTTACCAAATGTGTAATTTAGAATTATATAGTTTCTCTTGAGACTGTGTCAGATCAAGGATATATTTCTAAATTTAAGAAGTAAACATGTTGCCAGCAAAAAACAACATTGTACTGCTTCATATGTTGAGCCTCTCTGTCTTCCTTGCTTTATTTATCCAAAGATCAAAACATTTATCAGTCACACAATTCCATCTTGCTTGTCAAAGAAAGGAGTATGAAGTGCTTTCAGGAAGTCTTCATTGGCAGCTCTCAAAACTCTTGTTAAGGGATTGAACAAAAAACTACAAGAGCCAGATGACTAAAATTGTTTATATCATTAAATGAATTTGCCTCTGTACTTTTCTGAATGCCAAAGATCTTTAAAAAATTAAACTTGAATCTAATTACCTCCTACATCATGAGATTTTACTTTCTTCAATAACCTTTGTTGTAGCACCTCATTAAATTCCTCCACAAAACCTAGTTTGAGTGCATCCACAGTAATTTCTTGGAGATTTTGTCTTTTGTTGCTATTTGCATGAATATCAACTTTTCCTTTTGTGTGCTGAAGTTTTCTTCTTGGTAATTTTGAGCTAATGCAGAAGTATCACCATTAATTCTTATCTGAATGTTTGTTGTACTTCCAGAGAAGGAACCACACCATATAACATCAATTATCTTGTTCTGCATTGTCAGTTTAGATTCATTGATTGAAGGTGTCTCTGCTGTTGAACTTTATTCTCTCTCTTCCTCCCCTCCTGCATTTAATCTCTCATATTCTCTTCCACTTCTCCATCTCCCCTTCTACCTTTCTTTCTTTCTCTCCTCTCATTCTTGTGACTCTCCATCCAATTTTTCTCTTCTCACCTTCTATTTCCTGATCACTAACATCTCTTTCTGCCCCTTATCTTAGAAAGGATGTGCTGAAACTGGAGAGTGTTCAAAAAAAGTTAATGAAAATGATTCTTAAGTTTGAACTGCTTGTCTTATGAAGAACATTTGATGGCTCTGGGCTTGTATTCACTGGAATTCAGAAGAATGAAGGGTGACCTCATTGAAATCTATCGAATATTGAAAGGCCTTGATAGAGTGGATGTAAAGAGGATGATTCCTATGGTGGGAAAGTCTAAGACAAGTGGACACAGCCTCAGAATAGAAGGCATCCTTTAAGAACGGAGATGAAGAGGAATTTCTTTAGTCAGTAAGAGGTGAATCTGTGGAATTCTTTGCCACTTGCAGCTGTGGAGGCTAAGTCTGTATGTATATTTAAGATAGAGGTTGATAGATTATAAATTGATCAGGGCATGAAGGGATACGGGGAGAAGGCAGGAGATTGGGGCTGAGAGAAAAAAATGGATCAGCCATAATGAAATGGTGAGCAGACTCAATGGACCAAATGGCCTAATTCTGTTCCTATGTCTTATGGTCTTAGGGAGGCTGGTTTCTGTGATGTCCTGTGTGTCCACAATTCTCTGCAATTGATTGTAGTCATAGGCAGAATAATTGCCACACTAGTTAGTGTACATAGAGATAGGCTATTTTCTATGGTGCATCAATGGTACATGCCAAATTTCTAGCCCCCTGAAGAGGTAGAGGCGCTGTTACATTTTCTTGGTCATGGCTTCAACATGGTTAAATCATGTCAGGCTATTGGTGATGTTCACTCTGAGGAACTCGAAGCTCTTAATCCTCTCAACCTTAGTACTGTTAAGGACACAGGAGCACATACACTGCCCACCTTCGTGATGTCAGTGACCAGCTCATTTGTTTTGCTGACTTTGAAGGAAAAGCTGTTGTCATGATTCCATGTCATTAGGCTCCCTATCTCCTTACTGTACCCAGACTCATCACTATTTGAGAAACACTCACTGCAGTGGTATCATTTGCAAACTTGCCAATTGAGTTAATGCAGAATCTTGCCACACAGTTATGCATATCTAGAGGGTATAGTAAGGGGCTAAGGATGCAAGCTAGTGGAGCAGCTGGTGGAGCACCAGTGTTGAGAATAATCGTGGCAGAGGTGGTGCTGCCTATACTTATTGCATTCTGTTAGTCAGGAAGTTAACAATCCGGTTGCAGAGTGAGGTGTTGACTCCTAAGGGAGTCGTTTGGAGATGAGTTTGCTTTGAATTGTAGTATGATGCTGGAGCTGTACTCAATATGCAATAGTTTAACATGGGTACCTTTGCTGGCTTGGTGTTCCAGAGATGAGAGTCAGGCCAGGAAAGTGGCATCTGCTGTAGACCTGTTTCAGTGGTAGCTGATTAGCGGTGGGTTCAGGTCTTGGAGGCTGGAGTTGATGCATGTCATTACCACCCTCACGAAGCACTTCATTATGGGGGGGGGGGGCGTCAGTAGTAGTCATTAAGGCACATTATCTTGTTTATCTCAGATACTGGAATGATAATGGTCTTCTTAAAGCAGGTGGGAACCTCATATTGAAACAAGTGGTTAAAAATGTCTGCAAATCCTCCCAGCAGTTGATGCAGAGGATCGAAGGACATGGCCAGGGGTAACATCTAGGCTAAATGATTTGTATGGATTCATACAGCAGAAGACTGATCTTGCATCCGCCATGCTGGCAGTGGGTTCAAGTGACTGGAGGTTGTTTGGTTGAGTGGTGGCATACAAGTCCCCTTCTGGGATAAACTCTATTTGGCGATGCTGCACAACTTTGTTTAGTAGGCCATTGTAGAGTGCAATCTCTGCCACAACTGATGGTTGATCTGGGACTTGATTTTGGACTGATAATTGTCTCTTGCTGTTTCGGATAGCTTTACAGAGTTTGTATCTTGACATAAAGGTCGGGGTCACCTGATTTGAAAACTGCAGTCTTAGACTTCATAGTGAGTGAATCTTCCTTTTCATCCATGGCTTCTGTTTTGGAAACCCTCGGATTGTCCTCTTTCTTACCCAGTCCTTAATACACATTTAATCAAAGTCACTCTTTATTTAAAGTCACACTTGATCCAAAGGAACTGAAAACTAATTAACTAATCAATTCTCTTGAGAGTAGCAATTGTGCTCTAATTTTTGTTTTCTATTCATGTAACTGAATACACATTAAAGAAAATCCTTTCCGTTTATAACCTTGCGTGAATCAGCTGTGTTCATTGACAGGCCTATTTTTGGTGTTCTTTGTTTTAAAAAAACAACTATACTTTTATCTCATGATAAAAAATTACAGATCTGTTTGATAATGTTAGCTGTCCGACTTTCATCTTGTGCTTCCTGCACATTAAAATTAACTTGCTCTGCCACTTATCTAGTCCTAATGTGATATAATTATCAGAAATATCAAACTTAATTCCAGTTATTAAATCCAATTTCCACCCACCATCTCAGGTGGACATAGAAAGTGCACAGCATAGTTTGCTAATGAGCAGGGGCGTTTTTCCAAATAGCGCAACTTAATCTCAGTCTCCTCCTTAGTTAAAGAAAAATGGTCACAAATGTGATGAATTGTGAAAACTAATGAAACTGTTTCATTAACTCCTGTATTTGGTGAATCGTTACACATTGTCACAATTGTACGTGGTTTGATGCAGAACCTGAGGACACAAGGAAACGAACTTGGGGAGGAAAGCTTAAATTGTGAAACATTTAATGTTGCAGGTATTGTTTATCTATCAGACCTTGGTCTCAAATCATACCCTATGTAGTCTGGTTCATTCTCTTTACCTCCCCTCATATCTGACAAAGTAAGTAATCCACGAAAGACCTAGGGTGGCAACTAGCCTAATGATTTATATTGACTGAGCTAGTTGATGTGGAAATAAACATTTTTCACAGTTTTTCAGATTTTATCAATGTTCTGCAGGTAGAATTCTGGAATTGCAGTGACACAATTTTAAAAAATCATAAACATAAGCGTACAAAAAGTTTTGAGGAATAATTAATCAAAAATAGATCATCATGTAAGTAATACGGACACAAGCTGCTCTGACAGTAATTTTCCAAGAGTTCTTCATTTGTATAGATTGTAAATATGTAAGTTTTGTAGGATGAGGCAATCACTGTCACTTTATAAAATTTATTATAGTTATTATCTACATTATGTTTATTATCCAATGGACATATCAGAGAGAAATAGCCTTTCTGCAGAGACTGATATGTTTTTATACAGTATTTATCACCAATACAGTCATTGATGTCTCAATTTACCTTTTATCTTTTACCAAGGCTGATGAGATCATGGTGCTCCAAAAGAGAGATGATTTCATTGCCTCTCAGAACATTTTAGAAGAAAGACAAGATCATGGTAGTCTTGGTCACAATAATGTCAATATAAGTGTCTTGAACTTCAAATCCATAAAGCGTAGAATTATTGTTACTTCATAACTTTGCCTATATTATATAGCAGAACTCCAACTTGTGCTGCAAAGAATATGAAATTTATATCTACTGTGCACGATGAAATACAATGTTTATGTGGACATTCACTTAATAATCACCAGCTATTAATTTAATGGATTTTCTCTCTTGACTATAGATGGATGCATCTGTTAGATGCTATTCTATATTTGGTTTAATTTTATTAGTCCAACTGTTGTTACTTATCCTCAGCAAGAAAGTTCAGTTCTTCTCTCTGAGAAATGGTCCTAATTAAAACTTAAATTCCAAGTTACTTGCCAATGATACCTAATGGGATAAACATTAATTTTATGTATTGCACTTTCATGCATTATTTTTGCCTGCTCTGTCACTACATTTATTATAAATAAAACAAGTCGATTAAATCCTGATATTTTATGATCTGTACTTAGTTGTAGAATACTGACTGCCGTATCTTGTAAACACTACCTTCAGCTATGTTGTCAGGCAGAGCTACAAAATGAAGTAAGATTTTGTTAGAACGAGTTAAATTGATCATTAAATTTGAGGTAGCAATTGTTTTGCTGGATTTAAAAAATGTAGATTGGGATCAAATCGTACTGTTTGGTCTAATTGCAGACAGCAACTTCTATTCTAGTGGGAAATCGATGCCAATATCCCAGTTACATAATTTTAAGTCTGCTTGACAAAGAAAAGTATTAAATTTGGTTGAAATCTGAGACCTTGTAACACTTTATTCATTCTGAAACTGTAAAAACCTGTTTGCAGAAAATGGGTTTTCGTGCATCTGGTGAGACAACTATCCTAACTGCATGCATGCAGAATGATTTTATGCTGCTTTCATACATATTTTTATATGGGTAGGTACCTTCAGAGCACAATTTGATGGATGAAGGCAGCAATGTGACGTGACTGGAAATTCACATTAATGCATTTTCTTTGGAGTGGTGACAGAATACAGTTAAATATATTTTACCAAGCTCTAATAATACCTTGCATATGTTATGTAGAATATGTTACATTTCTTAACAGCCTTTTGTAGCATTGTCTGAACAAGATTTCTCCATTTTGAGTAAATGATAGTGATAAAGGTCGTCTTGTTAAAGTGTTCTTCTTTCACCATCAGTCTTCTTTGACAAGCCGACCCTGGACAGAATCTGTCTGTTTTTTAAATCGGCTATTTCTGTTTATTTATATTTATTTTTGTGTTATTCAGATATTGGTGAAATATTTATCTTATGTGCAAATGACTAGATATTTAAATATTCTGAGGCATGTAGTTATATATTTATCTTTACTCACAAATTTTTCAAGTGCAGTACATCTTGCTGCTGACTACTAAGTAAAACTCATTGTATGTTTATCATCTTAAAACATCAAAGTACTATTCATATTTCAAGCATTTATCTATTTTGGATTTGTTTCTTGACAACACAGTAATAATCTTTATAGCCTGTGGACTGCTTCGGGTTTAACATCTCCACAATCACCAATCCATCTGGTTTTATAACTGCTAAAATAAAACACCATCGAATGAGCATGTGAATATATAATCTTGCCCTTCTAATACTAATTGTGTGTGTGTGTGTGTGTGTGTGTATTAAAAAATATATATATTAAAAACATATAATATTTCTACATTATATACTAGACTAATGTAGAAACCAAAGACTCAAAGACATGTAATAACCCAGAGACATGAAGTTAAGTCCCACCATGCAGCTGGAGAAATTAAATGTTGTTAATTAAATGAATATCAGCAACTGTTAACCTGTAGAAATATGATTAAAACACATTTGGTTCATGTACATCTTTGGGAAAGGAAATCTACTGTTTTTAACCTAGACTTTGACAAATACGATTGAATTTTACTATCCACTGAAGTGGCTTTAGAAGTCATTCAGTTATATTGTTCCTGCATGATAAAGCACCATTAAACTGAAGCTAGACTAGCTAGCTATATGGCATAAAATGTGGACATAACAGAGGCGCAGCAGATGATCTTGTTAGGATATCTTTACTGAGATTTATATAATCATGCTAATCAGTGAACTGTTTCAGGTTAGTTAAGCAATAGCTTATTTAATAATTGACACAGAATAATACCAATAAAGGTCCTGTCCCACAAATTTTAATGAGTATTTTGAGGATGTGACAAAGGTGACTGTTAATGGTAGAACAGCGTATAAGACCATAAGGTATGGTTGAAAGTTCAAAGTAAATTTATTTTTAAAGTACATATGTAAATATCACCATATACAACCCTGAAATTAATTTTTTAAGGGCCTTCACAGTAAATACAGGAAACATAATAGAATAGAAAGACCACCCCAGCAGGGCGGACAAAGAAATACTGTGAAAAAGACAGTAAACTGTGCAAATACAAACTAATAATAATTATTATAAATAAGCAATAAATATCAAGAATATGAGATGAATAGTCCTTGAAAGTGAGTCCATAGGTTATGGGAACAGCTCAAAGATGAGGCAAATTTAGTTGAATAGTTATCCCCTCTGGTTCAAGAGCCTGATGGTTGAGGGGTAATAACTGATCCTAAACTGGTGATGTGGCTTCTGTGGCCCCTGCACCATCTTACTGATGGTAGCAGTGAGAAGAGAACATGGCCTGGATGGTGGGGGTTTGTGATGATGGATGCTACTTTCCTGCAACTGCGCTCCTTGTAGATGTGCTCATTGGTGGGGAGGGCTTTACCTGTGATGAACTGAAGTGTATCCATTATTTTGGAGCAGAGTAGGGCCATTCAGCCAAAGAGTCTGCTCCACCATTTGATTTCCTTTCAACCCCATTCTCCTACTTTCCTCCTGTAACCTTTGACAAGAGCTTATCAACATCCACTTCAAATAAACCCAATGATTTAGCCTCTCTCTGGCAATTAATTCCACAGGTTTATACCCTTTGATTAAAGAAATTTTTCTTCATCTCTTATTTAAGAGACATCATTCTATTCTAAGGCTATGTCCTCTGTTGGAAATTTTTACATGGCCACATGGACTTTAAAGCATTTGACAAGGACCTTTTGATAATTTTGTTCAGAAGATTAAACCATATGGCATCTATGGTAAGTTGGATACAAAATTGGCTTGGTCATAGAAGAGAGTGGGTAGTAATAGCAAAGTGTTTTCCTGGCTATGGTATGCAAAGACCTCTGCTGTTAGTAACATATTTGATGTTAATGTAGGTGGTCACATGGTATTTTTGCAGTACACCCTTGTACACTACATTAATGTAAATATCTAATCAGCCAATCATGTGGCAGCAACTCAATGCGTAAAAGCATGCAGACAAGAGGTTGCATTGTTGTTCACACCAAACATCAGAATGGGGAAGAAATGTGAATTAAGTGACTTTGACTGCTAAATGATTGTTAGTGTCAGATGCGAGGAAATCTGCAGATGCTGGAAATTCAAGCAACACACATAAAATGCTGGTGGAACGCAGCAGGCCAGGCAGCATCTAAAGGAAGAAGCACTGTTGACGTTTTGGGCCGAGACCCTTCGTCAGGACTAACTGAAAGGAAAGATAGTAAGAGATTTGAAAGTAGTGGGGGGAGGGGGAAATGCAAAATGATAGGAGAAGACCGGAGGGGGTGGAATGAAGCTAAGCGCTGGAAAGGTGATTGGCGAAAGTGATACAGAGTTGGAGAAGGGAAAGGATCATGGGATGGGAGGCCTAGTGAGAAAGAAAGGGAGAGGGGAGCACCAGAGGGAGATGGAGGATGGGCAGAGAGAGAGAAAATAAGAGGAGAGGGGGACAAAACTAAATATATCAGGGATGGGGTAAGAAGGGGAGGAGGGGCAGTAACGGAAGTTAGAGACGTCAGTGTTCATGTCATCAGGTTGGAGGCTACCCAGATGGTATATAAGGTGTTGTTCCTCCAACCTGAGTGTGGCTTCATCTTGACAGAAGAGGAGGCCATGGATAGACATATCAAAATGGGAATGGGACGTGGAATTAAAATGTGTGGCCACTGGGATATCCTGCTTTCTCTTGCGGACAGAGTGTAGGTGTTCAGCGAAACGGTCTCCCAGTCTGCGTCAGGTCTCACCAATATATAAAAGGCCACACCGGTAGCACCGGACACAGTTACGACACCAGCCGACTCACAGGTGAAGTGTCACCTCACCTGGAAGGATTCCACCATTCAGGGCCCCAGACAGTCCTTCCAGGTGAGGCGACACTTCACCTGTGAGTCGGCTGGTGTGGAATAATAGAGGAACAATTGTTGAGAAGTTAGAGAATTGGGATATTTTTTAAAACAACGTAAGGCAAATTTAAAAAAAAACATAGGGGAGAGAAGATGAAACATAAAGGATAGCTAGCCAATAATGTCAAAATAATACAAAAGTTCTTTTCAGATATATAAAGAGTAAAAGGAAGATGTGTGTAAATATTAGTTTGCTAGAGAAAGCTGCTGGAGAGACAGTAACGAAGGGCAAGAAAATGGCAGATGAACTGAATAAGTATTTTGCATCAGTCCTCATTTTGGAAGACACTAGTATGCCATGGGGCAGTCATGCGTGCAGTTACTTTTACTAGGGAGATGGTGCTTGGGAAATTGTAATGTCTGAAGGTAGTTAAGTCACCCAGCCCTAATAGACTACATCTCAAGAGTTTTAAAAGAGGTAGCTGAAGAGATTGTGGAGACGTTAATAATGATATTTCAGGAATTTATAGATTCCAGCATGGTTCCGGAGGACTGGAAAATTGTCACTCCACTCTTCAAGAAGGGAGGGAAACAGAAGAAAGTAAATTATAGGCCAGTTGGCCTGACCTCGGTAGTTGAGAAGATGTTTGAATCAATTGTTAAGGATGTGATTTCAGGGTATTTGGAGGCACATGATAAAATAGGCTATAGCCTGCAGGTTTTCCTCAAGGGAAAATTTTGCCTGACAAATCTATTGGACTTCTTTGAAGAAGTAACAAGCAGGGTAGAGAAGGGAGAATCAGAGGATGTTGTGTACTTGATTTTTCAGAAGGCCTTTGACAAGGCGCCACACATCAGGCTGCTAAACAAGGTAAGAACCCAGGGTATTATAGGAAAGATACTATCATGGATAGAGCTTTGGCTGGTTGGTAGGAGGCAAAGAGAGGAATGAAGGGTTCTTTTTTGGATTGGCATTAGGGTTCTAGGGGTCTGTGTTGGGACAGCTTCATTTACGTTCTTTGTCAATGATTTGGCTAATGAAATTGATGGCTTTGTGTCCAGGTTTGCAGACAATACCAAACTGGGTGGAGAGGAGATAGTGCTGAGGAAGAAGAGATTAGGAGAATAAGCAAAGAGATGGCAGATGGAATTCAGTGTCGGGAATTATATAGTCATGCACTTTGGTCGAAGGAATAAAAGCATGTTTTCAAAATGGGGACAGATTCAAAAATCTAAGGTGTAATGGGATTTGGGAGCCCTCGTGCAGGATTCCCTAAAGGTTAATTTTCAGGTTGGTGGTGAAGAAGGCAAGTGCAATGTTAACATTCATTTCAAGAGGACTAGAATATAAAAGCTAGGAGTCCCTGAGGCTCTATAAGTCTGGTGAGTCCTTACTTGGAGTATTCTAAGCAGTTTTGGGCATTGGAGAGGGTTCAGAGGAGGGTCATGAGAATAATTACAGAAATGCAAGGGTTCCCAATGTGGAGAGTTTGATGGCTCTGGGCCTGTACTTGCTGTTATTTGGAAGAATGAGGGTCAATCTCATTGAAAACTATTGAAAGTTGAAAGGCCTAGATCAGGGGTTCAGCAACCTTTTTGCCTCTGTGGGCTGGATCGTGTATTAATGAGTGGACAGTGGGCCAGATAAATGCCATAAAAAACTTGAAATATGGGAATTATCCATTTAAATACATCTAGTTATGTTTTGCCTCGAATTAATGAATAACACATGCTAGAAAATCATTTGTGCTTAACCAAGGATGCCAATTAGTAATCAAACAACTCAGTTGCAATTTATTTCAGTCAAGGCATCTTTTGAATCTATTAAAAGGACACAAAGAATCTTTAAACATACAACGTATGAACATGATGCATTGAATGGTGGTAAATTAAGTATAATAAAAAAGAAAATTTTAATACAAACAGTTGATAACTCAATGTGAAACTTGATGCTACACACACAAAATGCTGGTGGAACGCAGCAGGCCAGGCAGCATCTATAGGAAGAAGCACTGTCGACGTTTCGGGCCGAGACCCTTCGTCAGGACTAACTGAAAGGAAAGATAGTAAGAGATTTGAAAGTAGTGGGGGGAGAGGGAAATGCGAAATGATAGGAGAAGACCGGAGGGGGTGGGGTGAAGCTAAGAGCTGGAAAGGTGATTGGCAAAAGGGATACAGAGCTGGAGAAGGGAAAGGATCATGGGATGGGAGGCCTAGGGAGAAAGAAAGGGGGAGGAGAGCACCAGAGGGAGATGGAGAACTGGCAAAGAGTGATGGGCAGAGAGAGGAAGAAAAAAAAAGGGGGAAATAAATAAATCAGGGATGGGGTAAGAAGGGGAGAAGGGGCATTAACGGAACTTAAAGAAATCAATGTTCATGCCATCAGGTCCATGTGATTTATACAGTCATTAAGGAGAGAGTTCCCCGAAACAACGATTCCTTCGAAGTAACGACGAATCTGCCGATCCCACAGCCAGTAGATGCCTTGTTCAAAGAAATCATGAGGAAATAAAAAGGAACTGACCTTTTGACTGGAGGGTGGCACTGCACAAACCTTCCTGACTTTGCAGGGGTTTAACTCAAATGTGCATGCCACAATTCCTGAATGAAGTTACCAAGGTCTATCATTCCTCAACACACTGAAAGATATTAACTTTATCCAATCCTTTGAACTTGGATAACTCCAGTAATGCCTTTACTCTCCGATACTGGACCGTAAGGGAAAAATAAATGTGCATCAAACAAAACCGGTGGAGCCTCCAAACCTCCGACCAGCATCAGCAACGTTGCACAAAAATAAAAGCAAGAATTGCGTCACAAACCGCAGCTTGGTTTAAATACGGTTTGGAACATGCCATCACGTGACATAATATCACCCCACGGTCAAGAGACAATTACACCATCCCACTGTCCCATGTGAGCATGTAACAATCTTCAGAATGTAATTTCGATCTCAATACGTCGTCACACTGTGTCTCAATCAACTCCATTTGAAAAATTTCTGATGCAGTGTCCACTTCCGCATCCAATGGAGTAGCAAACAGCTTGAACTCGTCTGCATGCAAGCGAAAATCAGCAAACTGAGATGAAAACTCTTTTCTCAATTCTTGGACCATATTCACAAAAATGCCTGGATCTTGTGCTTTACTTGTTTGAAAAGTGGGAAAATGTGTACAACTTCCTTTTTGAAACTGGTACTTCCACAATTGCAGTTTTATTTGAAAGGCCACAATATGACCAGACATCTCATGTATCAGCTGATTTTTTTCCCTTGAAGTTGTGAATTCAAGTTATTTAAATGAGATGTAATGTCCATAAGAAATGCCAAGGTTGAAAGCCAATCGGAATCCCGAAAATGTGAAGCATCCTTATTTTTGCGTTCAAGGAATATTGCCACCTCTTCATGCAATGCAAATACTCTTTCCTGTATTGACCCTTGGCTAAGCCAGTGTACATTGCAGAAATAAGCCAGGTCCCCATATTCTGCCTCCATATCCAACAAAAACTGCTGAAATTGGCAATGATTCAATCCACGAGATAAGATCAGATTCACTGCTTTCACAACAATGTCCATAACATCCTTTAATTTCAAAGACTTGGCACATAATGCCTCTTGATGGATAATGCAATGAATTTTAAC
This sequence comes from Hemitrygon akajei, assembly GCF_048418815.1. Lineage (NCBI taxonomy): Eukaryota > Metazoa > Chordata > Chondrichthyes > Myliobatiformes > Dasyatidae > Hemitrygon > Hemitrygon akajei. The sequence continues at coordinate 48,957,716 of NC_133146.1, read as the reverse complement.
CAGTTTCTGTGCGATTCCAAGGTTTTCCATTTGTCCCTGCAGCAATGTGATGATGCTTTTTTTCTGTCCCACCACTGCTGGTGCCCCATCAGTTGTGATGCCAATTAGCTTCGACACATTAAGTTTCATTTCTGACATCATTTTCAACAAAGCTTCAAAAATGTCTGCTCCAGTAACCGTGTCCTTTTTAGGAATTAATTGAATAAACTCTTCAAAAATTTGAAAAGTTGAGGTCACTCCTCGCACAAACACTGCAAGTTGAGCAGTGTCTCTCAAGTCTGTGCTTTCATCAAGCGTAATTGAAAAATATTGCAATTTGTTGCAGGCATCCCTTAAACAACTTTTAACATCTGCTGACATTTCTTCAACTCGCCGTGTGATCGTTCTTGCTAACATGCTAATAGATGCAAATAAAGATTTCTTTTCAGGACAAATAATATCCACCACTGCCAGTAAACATTCTTTGACAAACTCTCCATCTGTAAAAGGCTTCATCTTTTCTGCAATATGTTTTGAGTCTTCGTAGCTGGCACGGGTATTTCCTTCATTTTCACTGCTTTTCTTGGCAAAAAATGACGTTTGTTTTCTGAAACTAGCCTTCATTCGGTCAGCTTCATCTTTCCTTGCTTGCCCAGTAAACTTGTTAAAATTTCCACTATGGCAAGTCTCGTAATGTTGCCTGATATTTGCCACCTTCTTCACAACAACATTTTTTAGGCAAATGAGACAAGCTGGTTTCCCAGCTTGCTCGATGAAGAAGTAATCTAATGTCCAAGTGTCTTGGAAATTTCGGCACTTAGTGTGTACCTTCTCACGTTTTGCATTCATTGCCATTGGAATTTTTTCTTCGATTTTATCTCGAAACGCGAGTTATTCAACAAGTATCGTAGCACATTTAAGTATCTGGATATTTAGTGTGGATTTCTTGTTAAAACACAGTGACGCTGTTTCTGTTTACAAATTTGAATGATTCCATCTGAAAACCTGTACGTGCACGGAGTGTGTCCAATACATGTTAATAAGGTAGTCTGCCTTCCCGTCATTCGTATATACCAGTGTTTGGTTTGGAACAAAACGGAACCTGGGGCCAGTGTAACAAGACGCGATGCATGTCCATCAGTGTGGCCGCGTGAAACATTCAGAATAAGGAAAAATCACTCGCGGGCCAGATAAGAAAGGTATCCAAATATTTGCTCATGGGCTGGTCAAAATACCTTTGCGGGCTGTAGGTTGCCTACCCCTGGCCTAGATAGAGTGGATGTGAAGGGGATGTTTCCTTTGGTAGGGGAGTCTAAGACCAGAGGGCCTCTATCTCAAAATAGAAGGGCATCCATTTAGAACAGAAATGAGGAGAATTTCTTTAGCCAGAATTTCGTGAGTCTGTGGGATTCGTGGCCACAAGCAGCTGTTGAGACCGGGGTCACTGGGTGCATTTAAGGCAGAGGTTAATAGGTTCTTGATTAGCCAGGCTGTGAAAGGTTATGGGGAGAAGGCAAGAGAATGGGGTTTGGAGGGAAGTAAATTAGCCTTGATGAAACCATGGATCAGAAACAGTTAACATTTCAATTCTCTTTCATTTTAAATGACTTTCCTCAGAATTAAAATTCATACCTCTGGTCCTACATTCTTGTTTTTTTTCCTTCCTTTTTGTAATCTTTTCCTACTCTGTCCTGTTTTAATCTCATTGTTAATACTGTCTTAATTTTTCTCTTGACTTTTATTTCATCGTTACTCCTGTTTCTTTCTCCACTCTCTCTGCTCGTAATCTTTTTTCCCTTGTCTTTGTTTCCTCATGTATAACATTTATTTTGTAAACCACTAACTCTGACATTAGCATTGCCAAACAAGAAGGTGGCAGGTTTGAAGATCAGATCTCTATGCCAGAAGTTCTACAGGGAGATGGATAGGATGCTAAGTATCTTAAAAAATCAAGAAGGTTTGGTTAATTACTCCCCCCCCCCCACCTTAATATCGCCCATAGAATGAGCAAGTTGATGCTCATCATGAACATCTGAGACTACATCTCCTCATCTCGGTTTTTCCTGGGAAATGTAAACTATGGTCCTCATCTTGGTGGTAGAGGAGGCCATGTTGGAATGGGAAATGTAGTAGAGGACACCATGGACTGGATGGTAGTGAGGGAGCATGTGTAGGAGATGGTGTGGCACTTGCTTCGCTTGCAAGGGTAAGTGGCAGGAGGGGGATCAGTGGGGAGAGACAAGTGGACAAAAGAGTTGTATATTGAAAGATCCCTGTGGAAATTGGGAGGGAGGGAAAGATGTGCTTAGTAATGGGATCCCATTGGAGATGGCGGAAGTTACGGAGAATTATGTGGTGGATATGGAGGCTTGTGGCATGGTAGGTGAGAATAAGAAAAATCCTATCACTTGTGTGTCAGTGAGACTACAGGGTGAGGGCATATGTACACGAAATGGAAGAGCTGCAGGTGAGGCAGAGTTGATAGTGAAGGAAAGGAAGCCTCTTTCTTTGAAGAAGGAGTTCATCTTAATTGCTCTTAGAGCAGCTGCAATGGAGATGGAGGGACTGAGAAAAGGGAATGGCAAGTGACAGGGTGAGACGAGGTATAGTCCAGGTGGCTATGATAGTCAGTGGGTTTATAAAAGATAACAGTTGATAGATTGTCTCCAGAGGTGGCAAAGAGGAGATTGAAAAATGAGAGGGAGGTGTCACAAAAGGAACAAGTAAATTTGAGGGCAGCATGGAAGTTGGATGCAAAGTTGATGAAGCTGACTAGCTCAGCATGGATGCAGAAAGCCACATGAATGGAGTTGTCAGTGTAGCTTAGGAACAGCTGGGGAGTGATGCTGGTGTTGGCTTGGAACATGGGCTGTTCCACATAGTCAATGAAAAGGCAGACATAACTAGGACTCACACTGCAGTTCATAGCCAAACCTTACCTTTGAAGGAAGGGAGAGGAGCCAAAGGAGAAATTGTTGAGGGTGAGGACCAGTTCCGCCAGATGGAGGAGAGTGGTGGTGGAGGGGAACTGGTTACATCTGTTATCCAGAAAGAAGTGGAGAGCTTTAAGGCCCTCCTGATGGGGGAATAGAAGTGTATAGGGACTGGACATCCATAGTGATTAGGACCAGGGAATTTAAAGTTATTGAAAAGATTGAGAGTGTGTGAAGTATCATGAATGTTGGTAGAAAGGGACTGAACTAAGGGGGATAAAACAGACGAGGTATACAGACCTCAGTTATACAGGTATACAGTTCTGCGGGGCTAGAGCAGGCAGACACAGTGAATCTACCTAGTCCATTTTTCTGAAATTAACTCATCCAAAATAATTCCCTTTGTATAAAATAGCAGTAGTATTTTGTACTATCATGTACATGTGTGTTCTTCATTTATTGAATAAATCATTTGTAGTATCAGTAAGTGCTATTAAGATATTTGTACTGTAGAGTTACAGTCATAGAACAATACTTCTGTGTTATTGAAGCATACCCTTTTTTGTGATAGAGCTCCCCTGAAATATAAAACATGGGTAATTTGTAAACATTGGTTTTCAACCTTTGACATTTGTACATTTTAGTAGCTGTTATCTCTGAAAAAAATGAATGAATTTATCATTTTGTAAAGTGGCCCCTGAGTTGAGGATAGAACTGAGAGCAAAATTGTTAGCCTATATTGTATTTTTTTGCATTAGGCAATCTGACAAATGCCTTTTGGTAACTAAATTCAGTCAAACTCGTTATGAGTACCAAAGATTCAGTACCTCATTGAGTGTATAGGATAGATCATGAATTTGAATTTCCTTTACCAATTTGGCAACTGTAAAACTGAAATTACACTCAAATTTAAGAGAGTTTATGGAAATATTGAAAGGGATACTTACAGGTGAAAATATTATGGATGATACATTGCATGATGCTTAAAGGCATTGATTTCTGTGATCTGAAAATAATAACCGTGTCTGTTTTAATTCAGGGAAACTTTGTTGCTTGTATGACTGCCATCCTTAGGCAGATGGAAGATTATCATTATGCCAATTTAATCAAGACCTACGGGAGTATGCGATCAGATGTTGTGGTAAGTGGAAATGACATCCTTCACATATTTGTTCATTTGATTTTCAGAATCAAGATTTGTGGATGACTAACAGGTGCATAGAAGTATTTGGAGCACATTTGTGCCAAAATATTATGATGAACTGTAAATCTGCTTTAACCTGGAATGCATTTCAAATATATTATGTAAAAAAAAGCTTAGTTTTCTGAGAAGTGTGCTATAGTTGCTCTTTCAGGATACCATAAGTTGCTGCTTGATTGCTTGATTGTTCTCATCAATCAATCATGCTTCCTACACACCATACTTCTCATTGCATTTAGAACCTTTTTGGCTTTTTGTTGTTTTCCTTCTGTCATTTTCGCAATCCTATGACTTTATCTTTCTTTTACCTTTTGAACTTCCTGTGCTCTTCTTGCTTACTGCGTGATTGCCACTCACTAAATCCTTAATTGTCAGAATATGCTTTCTATCATTTCATTTAGCAGTCATAAATAGAACCAGGACAGAGGCTCCTAGGCAATAGATTTATTTTCCCCAATTCTCTACTGTTCTTATGGTGCATTGAAGAGAAAACAAAAGGTGTGCCTATATCATCAACTCATTAGGACTGATTCTTCCATTATCTCCCAGTCATTGATTGTTCTTTCCTATGTCACACTGCTCATTCTCACATGGTTCACAGTGTAGTCTCCTGCAGGAATGCCACCTCATGCTTATCACATGCTTTTGCATGGTAATGTTTGAAGAATGTATATGTTTCAAACTTATTTGAAGAAAAGCTTCTAGACAAAAGTGGGAGCTGCTGAAAAAAATATATTCCATTGATAAGGTTGATTAAAACAATATTAATTCAGTCTGAAAGATCAGGTATATCTCAGGTGACACAATCTCATTTAGGCTCTGTCAAAATCCTGAGCAAATATATCAAATCTAAGCATGATCTTAAAGAACAGGGTCAAAAATTACATTTAAGTAAATGCAAAAAAAGTTGGATGATGCTTTTGTTGCAAAATATGAAAAAAACCTTAAACTTCAGATTTTAGAAGCTTCAGATGATAAATATATTAAAAATGTTACTTGAAGGCATTTTGTTCAGTGAATCAATCTAATAGCTGGATAACATAGACTTGCTGATAATATGGAACTTGTTCTGCAGTGACACAACTCTTTTAACATAATGAAAACGTATCAAAAGCTAACAAAAGAAATGGCTTTTGTACAGTTTTTATTGTACACTGGAGTGCCAGACTAGATTTGTGTGAATTCTTCAGGTCGGCACTTGAGTATACGCTCATTTCAGAGGGGAGAATGTTTTCACTGGGCTGTAACTTGTGTCAATCTTGAGCATTGATTTTCATTGATTGAATTTGAAGTTGTAAGAAAAAGTTAAGTTTGCTTAAAATGTATAATTTGCTAAAATAATAGTATTAAATTTATGTGGTATTTACTGTAAACCATTTTACCATTTGGAACTATTATTTGAAAACTTGAACAATTGTGCTGTGTTATAGGATTTCCTGATGGAGACATTCATCATGTTCAAAGATCTTATTGGAAAGAATGTCTACCTTCCTGACTGGGTTATAATGAATATGATGCAGAATAAGTAAGTATTATAACTGCTGAACTTTTATTGGGATACATCTATTCCAGGTTTGATTGAAAATGGTACTTTTCCCTGGAAAAAACAAATGAGTATTGTTATGAACCCCGTAACTGGGTATCTTACCAGTAAAGATAGGAGTATCCATTGAAGTCTGATGATACTATTTTTAACAGTATTTATTAGTAAAAATACACAAAAATAATATCAATGCAAATATACAGATAATATACAACATCAATACTAAACCTAAAAGTGCGGGTATAATAATAATCAATAAGAAATAAGCTCTATCGTTGTCTAGGGGATAATGAATTGTCCGATGGAAATATAAAGTTCAGTTCAGTTCATGCAGGCTGCGGTAGTTGCTGATCACTGTGTTGTAATTGTTGGAGAGAGAGAGGGGGAGAGAGAGAGTAACAGCTATTAACTTACCGACTTTCCTTTTACAATCTTGATCCATCGATGTGTTACTGTTGTGGCCATTTACGTATGACCCCTTCGTCCTTGAGCTAGACAGTTCCGTGGAGGACTCGTCACCCAGGCAAGGGTGGACACACACACAAGCCCCCACCAGTCTCGTAGCGTCTCTCCTGGTGCATCTGAGGGGTGTTCCCCAGACCCTACTTTTATCCCTACTCACGAGGTCTCAGGTGTCAATCAGGTTGGGATGATGCAATCCCTCAACCAGACCACTCTGGTTGCCCCCGAGGGGTTTCAATGAATAGAACAGTACTCAATACACGATTCCTTCTCCAAGAGACAATAGCAGTAATCTCTCTTTATCAATAGGAGACATTCCAACCTGTGCAGTGCCTCTCTCTCATAAATTTGTATGAGCTGTTTACCTCTCTCATTGCCTTTGATAACAGCATCGGAATAGTAGCGATTTGCGATTCTCCAAAGGGCGGGGGGGGGGGGGGGGGCATTGGCGATTCAGTACCCTTCTGCCCATCAGAGTTGCTCCTCATTCGTAACAGTATAATTAACCAGAAATTGAAAGGTCCACTTTTCTGGTAGTGGTTTTCTAGTGGATCATTTTCGAAATCCTATTTTACCAATTATAAGCAAATTATAGCATTTGGGTTCTTCAAGCCTTTATATTTTTCTTTATTCCTTAAGATAGAAAATACTAAATGTACTGAGTTTCTTTGTGCAAAATAGTTGATGATCTAGGTTAATGAGGCTCCATTAAAAATCAGAAAAAAGTTGGAAGTACAGTTTTTCTCCCATTTTAATGTGCACAGAAAATTGAATCGTGCAGAGGAAACAAAAATAAATATTTTGCGGTAAACTGAAGACCAGAAATGTAGAGAGATTGCATTTTCAGCAACCCTGGTAAAAGAAAATACAGAAAAATCAGACCAAGAACAATTTATCTGAACTTGATGGGGCGAATGAATGTTAGCATTCATTTAGATTTGTATTCAGGCAAAAAAAATTGAAGAATATAGTTCTATGTTAAATAAAGAGTTTCTTGCCCTATGAAGAACTTCTACAAAACTAAGATGAACTTTTAAACTCTGAACCATTTAGACACATCAAAGGCAACAAATCAAAGTTTTTTTTTACCTTTAGATGGCATAATATGATTACGTAACCTGATTGCTGAACAAGCAACTGATGAGATCAGAAGTTATGGAAAGGTCAATAATGTTGAGAACTAAAGGCACAAAGGAGAGAGTATAACAGATGGAGTTGTGCACTTTCACATAGACTTGCTTATATCCCTTTCTCACATTCACAATGTCATTTCATAAGAAATGTGCATCAGGAAGTCATCTGGCTCTTTGAGCCTGCTTCATCATTCATTGAGATAAAGGTTGATCTTCTAGCTCAATAGCTTTGCCTCACTATCTCCATTATGCATGTCCAGAAATCAATCTCTGTTTTGAATGAACTAAATGTCTGAGCCTTCAAAGGAGAATTCCAAAGGTTCACCATCCACAGGGTGAAAAAATTTATCCTCTTAGTTCTCAATGGAGACTGAAACCAGGTCTCCATTTTGGGTCAATGATCTTTCACCGGGACTTAAAATAAGTTAGAAAGCAAGCATATTTTAAGTTGTAGAGAAGGAGGTGGGTTAGAGAGAACAAAATGAATCTAAGAGAATGGATCAAACACGAGGAAATCTGCAGATGTTGGAAATTCAAGCAACACACACAAAATGCTGGTGGAACACAGCAGGCCAGGCAGCATCTATAAGGAGAAGCACTGTCGACATTTCGGGCCGAGACCCTTCGTCAGGACTAACTGAAAGGAAAGATAGTAAGAGATTTGAAAGTAGTGGGAAGAGGGGGAAATGCAAAATGATAGGAGAAGTCCGGAGAGGGTGGGATGAAGCTAAGAGCTGGAAAAGTGATTGGCGAAAGTGATACAGAGCTGGAGAGGGGAAAGGACCATGGGATGAAAGGCAATAGACAATAGGTGCAGAAGTAGACCATTCGGCCCTTCGAGCTTGCACCACCATTCTGAGATCATGGCTGATCATCTACTATCAATACCCGGTTCCTGCCTTGTCCCCATATCCCTTGATTCCCCTATCCATAAGATACCTATCTAGCTCCTTCTTGAAAGCATCCAGAGAATTGGCCTCCACTGCCTTCCGAGGCAGTGCATTCCAGACCCCCACAACACTCTGGGAGAAGAAGTTTTTCCTTAACTCTGTCCTAAATGACCTACCCCTTATTCTCAAACCATGCCCTCTGGTACTGGACTCTCCCAGCATCTGGAACATATTTCCTGTCTCTATCTTGTCCAATCCCTTAATAATCTTACATGTTGCAATCATATCCCCTCTCAATCTCCTTAATTCCAGCGTGTACAAGCCCAGTCTCTCTAACCTCTCTGCGTAAGACAGTCCAGTCATCCCGGGAATTAACCTCGTGAATCTACGCTGCACTTCCTCTACAGCCAGGATGTCCTTCCTTAACCCTGGAGACCAAAACTGTACACAATACTCCAGGTGTGGTCTCACCAGGGCCCTGTACAAATGCAAAAGGATTTCCTTGCTTGAGGCCTCGGGAGAAAGAAGGGGGGGGGGGGGAAGCACCAGAGGGAGATGGAGAACAGGCAAACAACTGAATATGTCAGGGATGGGGTAAGAAGGGGAGGAGGGGCAATAACGGAAGTTAGAGAAGTCAATGTTCATGCCATCAGGTTGGAGGCTACCCAGCCGGTATATAAGTTGTTGTTCATCCAACCTGAGTTTGGATTCATTTTGACAGGAGAGGAGGCCATGGATAGACATATCAGAATGGGAATGGGACGTGGAATTAAAACGTGTGGCCACTGGGAGATCCTGCTTTCTCTGGCGGACCGAGCGTAGGTGTTCAGCGAAATGGTCTCCCAGTCTGCATCGGGTCTCACCAATATATAAAAAGCCACACCGGGAGCACCGGACGCAGTATACCACACCAGCCAACTCAGAGGTGAAGTGTCGCCTCATCTGGAAGGACTGTCTGGGGACCTGAATGGTGGTGAGGGAGGAAGTGTAAGGGCAGGTGTAGCATTTGTTCCGCTTACAAGGATTGTACCCCAGACAGTTCTTCCAGGTGAGGCTACTCTTCACCTGTGAGTCACCCGATGCAGTCTGGGAGACCGTTTCGCTGAACAACTATGCTCGGTCCGCCAGAGGAAGCAGGATCACCCAGTGGCCACATGTTTTAATTCCACGTCCCATTCCCATTCTGATATGTCTATCCATGGCCTCCTCTACTGTCAAAATGAATCCAAACTCAGGTTGGAGGAACAACAACTTATATACTGGCTGGGTAGCCTCCAACCTGATGGCATGAACATTGACTTCTCTAACTTCCGTTAATGCCCCTCCTCCCCTTCTTACCCCATCCCTGACATATTTAGTTGTTTGCCTGATCTCCATCTCCCTCTGGTGCTTCCCCCCCCCCTTTCTTTCTCACAAGGCCTCCCGTCCCATGATCCTTTCCCTTCTCCAGCTCTGTATCACTTTCGCCAATCACCTTTCCAGCTCTTAGCTTCATCCCACCCCCTCCGATCTTCTCCTATCATTTCGCATTTCCCCCTCCCCCCACTACTTTCAAATCTCTTACTATCTTCCCTTTCAGTTAGTCCTGACGAAGGGTCTCGGCCCGAAACGTCGACAGTGCTTCTTCCTATAGATGCTGCCTGGCCTGCTGAGTTCCACCAGCATTTTGTGTGTGTTGTTCTAACAGAATGGATGATGCAGTTGGCTGTGGTAAAAGCTATCTTATTACAGATGATTTGGATGGAGGACATGCTAGGATTAGAAAGAGGTGAATGAGCACAGAGCACAGTGCAATTGATGGAAATTTGCAGTAAGGGAGAATTCTGGAAACATTAATCTGGTCAGGCTGTGCACACATACATATATATATATAAAATAGGCGAGCAGTACAAGTGCTGGGCTTGAGAATGTCTCAGAGTGGCTGCAGAACATTCTCAAAGGAGAGGCTAAACAACCTGAGATCCTGGTGCATATTGGTACCATTGACATAGATAGAAAAGGAGAAGAGGTCCTGCACAGTGAGCATAGGGGATTAGGAAAGATGGTGAAGAAGCAAATCCTCAAGTGTAGTGATATCTTTATTACACCTAGTAACACGTTTTAGTCAGGGTAGGAATAAAAAGCAATAGTTGCTGAATGAGTGGTTGGAGAACTGGTACGGGGCAAGATTTCACATACTTGGATTATTGAAACTTCAGGAGTAACCTGAAAATAGGGAGAGTTTGCACCTTAACTGGAGGGGAGCTAATGTCATGGCTGTGTGTTTAAACTATTTTGGTAGCAAATGGGAACCAGAGGATCAGGTTAGATAATTGAGGAATTGAGAGGAATTGAAGGGATTGAGAGGAAGGTTGGTGTTATCCCCAGTACAAACGGGTGGGAGAAAGTTAATAGGCACAATGTGGCAGATGGGTTGAAGTGTAAATTTTGCTGGAAATATTAAGGATGAGGGAGATGAATTCGGAGCATAGATCAGTACGTGAAACGATGACTTTGTGGCCATAACTAATTACTAAAAATGCTTCTCTGTTCAGCCAAGGTGGCATGCAGAGGGTGAGAAACGTCCAGAATTGCCAGGATTTTCCATAGGGTCCTTTGTTCTACCACAGCCTCCAGTGTGTCCAGTTTGACTTTTATAATGGTGCCAGCCTTTCTGATCAGTTTATTGAGCCTTTTGGCATCACGCATGTTGATGCCTTTGCCCCAGCACACCACCGCATAGAGGATTGTACTGGTAACAACAGACTGGTGGAACATGTGAAGGAGAAGCCTGCATACTCCAAAGGCCCTCAGTCACCTCAGGAAGTAGAGGTGACTCTGGCCCTTCTTGTACACAGCCTCTGTGTTGGTACTGCACTTAAATCTGTCATCCAGGTGTATCCCCAGGTACTTCTAGGTCCTCACCATCAATAGTAACAGGGAGCAAGGCAGACTTAGTCTTCCTAAAGTCTATCACCATCTCCTTTGTCTTACTAATGTTGTGTTGCAGATGATTCAGCTTGCACTATTTGACAAAGTCCTCCACCAGGGCCCTGTATTCATCCTCCCTTTAAACACCCACTATTGCTGAGGCTTCAGAGTATTTCTGGAGATTACATGACTCAGTGTTGTATCTAAAGTCTGAGGTATAAAGGTTAAACAGGAAAGGAGCCAATACAGTCCCATGCGGGGCCCCAGCACTCCTTTAGCACACAGCTCTGAAGCCACACATATTGTGATTTGCCAGTCAGATAGACCATTATCCAGGATAAAATAGAAGTCATGTCTCACTAACTTGATTAAGGTTTTTGAGGAGATGATAGGTGATGATGAAGGTAGAGCTGTGGATATTCATGAGATCCACAGTGACTTGGCCATTTAGATTCAGAATTGGCTTGCCAATAGAAAACAGAGAGTAGAGGTCAATAGGACTTATTCTGGCTGGACGCCTGAGCATGGTGTTGTTGTGAATAGTGAGGAAGACTGGCAAAAGATACTGTGAAAAATAGATCAGGTGCAGATGCAGTCCGAGAAATGGCAAATGATGTGGAAGTCTGTCACTACACACAGCCCTGGGATCCTTTTTCCTGCAGGCATACTCAGCAAATCTAAATAGTAATTGAATAAGATCAATGAATAACAAGCTGTGTAAATGCAAATATAAATAGACAGCAAGAAACAACAAGAGCATGAAATGACAAGATAAAAAGTCCTTAAAGTGAACTCATTGGTTGTGGGAACACCAGAAATAGAATGAGTGTAGTAATCCTCTTCTGTTCAAGACCCTGATGGTTGATGGGTAGTAAATGTTCGTGAACCTGGTGGTGCAATTCCTGAGGCTCTTGTACCTTCTACCTGATGGCCTGGGTGGTAAGGATCTTCGATGGTGGATGCTGCTTTTCTATGGCAACGTTTCATGTAGATGTGTTCAATCGTAGAGGGGGTTTTACCCATGATGTACTGGACCAAATCACTACCTTTTATAGGATTTTCCAATGAAAGCTATTGGTGTTCCCATACAGTCTGTAATGCAGCCAGCCATCACACTTTCCACCACACATCTATTGAAGTTGCCATGGTTTTTGGTAACATGGTGAACCTCTGCAGACTCCTAAGTGCTGTCATGCTTTCTTTGCAATTTTATTTATTTGATGCATCCAAGACAGGTCCTCTGAGATAATGACATCCAGGAATTAAGTTATTGACACTCTCCACCTCTGATTCTCCAATGAGTATTGGCTCATGTGCTTCTGTTTTCCTTCTCCTGCAGTCTACAATCAGTTCCTTGGTCTTATTGACATTGAGTGAGAGGTTGTTGTTATTACACCACTCAGCCAAATTTTCAATCTCCCTCCTGTATGCTGATTCATCACCATCTTTGATATGGCCCACAACAGCGGTGTCATCAGCGAACTTGAATATGGCGTGGAGCTGTACTTAGCCATACAGGCTATGTCCACACTAGAATGGATAAATCCATAACCGAAGCTTTTTCTGTTCGTTTTGACCCTCCATCCACACTGAAATGGCGTTTATCTCCCCCAGAAACGGAGCTTTTCTAAAATGCTGTCTGGAGTGTGTAAATCTGAAAACGCTGATTGGGTGGTGTAGCATGTACGGGGTAACGAAAGCTTTTTAAAAACGCTGTCATGATGTGCCAGAACAGATAGTGGCGGCAGCACGGTATTTCATTGTTTTCTTGAACGCAACCTCCAACACCACAAGAACAATGGCGGACAGCTTCAGGAGATTGTCCCTGAGCAGAATGTTACTGCAACTTTACAGTATGACGGAGAATTTCAACCCCCCCCCCCCCCACACACAAACTAGCAATTTCAGAGCAGACGGCAACAAGACTGAAGCCAGAAGAGTTAGTAATGTACTCACCAAATACTTTGACCCATAACTTACTGAATAAATAAGTACACTCACTTTGCCCTGTTTTCTGTCCTTGCTTGTATGAAGGTGGTTTACCTATTTATGCAGGTACTTCTCTGACAATAGATGTGTAACAGCCTAATGTAACATAGTATGGAAATACAAGATAACACTGATGCAGACATGTTTTATACATTTAACAAGGTGTTTTATTAATGTATTGCTTTTGCAAACATTCAATAGATGCAATTGTCAGTACTTCCAAAATGTCACTTTTAAGTAGTAGCTTATGTTTGGCATAGATGTGAAAATGTTAAGGCCAAAAAGGAAAATTGTAAATTTCACTTTTACTCGGGTAAAAATAAAATCACTTTTGCCCAGTAACTCATTTTATTGCACATGTTAAATACAGCAAAATAATACAGAATGACATGGCCAAAGTAAAGGCAAACAAATAAGGAAACAGCAAATTTCACTTTTGCTCAGTAACAAGCCTTATTGCATTTAGTTGTAGCTGTCGTCCCTTTCATCGGTGAAGAGACTATGGCTGTAGGAAATGTTTCCCGGGTGACCCCTCTGTGCGAGTGGGGAAGATGTTGGTGGGGCCACCCAGGGTCTGTGCGTCCGTATGTGTAGTTGTTGTAGTGGCTGTGAGGCTGGTATTGTGGTGGTGAAAATTACTGGGGTGGTGGAGCCATCATATTCCTCATCCTTGCAAATCCCTCTGCAACAGAGTTAGCCAATTTTTCTATGTTTGTCATCAGCCAGGTCATACTAGCCATGAACTCCCTGTTGGTTGCCTCCAGTATTTGTTTTTTTAGTTTTAAGTCTTCCTGTGCGAGAGCCAACAGCTGTCCAGCGTTTAGCAATTTCCTTTTAAGCTTTTCTAGTCCGTAACTGGAGAAATGCGCACCAAGTCTTTCACGGTGAGATTCAACACCAAACATGTGGCTTGTTTTCTGTAGATGTGTCCTGTGCATGCCCAGTAGGAGGAGATTTGCCCAAATACCCATTTTAATGTGGACAGAGGTATTTTCAAAAACGCCTGGTGTGCATGCCTATCGTTTTTACACGAAACTGGCATTTTCAAAATTATCCGGTCTAGTGTGGGCATAGCCACAGTCATAGGTGCAAAGAGAGACTTTCCTCCAAGAGGTTCATGGACATATTACAAAGCATCCATATTGCAGATAGGACACAGTCCGATCAGCATAATCCAGAGCAACAAATCTGTTTCAATCAACTTTTTTTCCTTCTACAAATTAAGTATATGAAAGCCTAGCCATATTAACACCAACAGTAGAAAAACCTAGATTCACTTCAGTGAAAATGATAAATTACATTGTGAAAGATCTTCCGCTATCTCAAATTCACCAGTCAACCTTTGCCTTTGATCATGTTGTTCCTTATGGTGTGCTCCAGGGTGCAGTCTTCCGGTACAAGTCTGGCTGCTGGCCATCAGTGAGCTGCAGCGCTGGGTCTCTTCCAACACACAGTGACAACAACACTATTGACAGCTCATTGGTTGTCACACCTAACCAATTTGAATGTCTGTGAAAAAATTAAAGGAACAAATAAAAATCCATTTAAAAGAATAAGAACATTTAAACCACCTTTAATAAAAATAGGCTTTATTTACTATTCTCACTACACTGCCCCATTGATTTCAATGTGATAACCTGACATGGTTTCAGCAGGGAAGGCGGATATCTGTAGATGTTTGTACGGGACATTTTTGTGCCCACCCACCATACCTAACTGCCGTGTGGTTCTCACAGGATTTATCCCATGCACATATAAGCGGCTGGAGGAACTTAGTGGATCAAGCAACATCTGAGAGGGAAAAGAAGTTACATTTCAAATCGGAACCCTGCACCAGGACCATCCCTCCTACAAATTGCTACTTGCTAGTTCCTCCATCAGGTTCCTTGTTGCTCCAATTCCAGTATCTGCTGTCTTGTGTGTTTCCCATGCACAAAAATTGCTGAGAAGACAGACAGACATACTTTATTGATCCCGAGGGAAATTGGGTTTCGTTACAGTCGCACCAACCAGGAATAGTGTAGAAATATAGCAATATAAAACCATTAATAATTAAATAATAATAAGTAAATTATTCCAAGTGGAAATCTGCCAACACAGATGCCTTGTGCAGGAAGGCACAGAGTCGACTATACTTCCTTAGAAGGTTGGCGTCATTCAATGTCTGTAGTGAGATGCTGAAGATGTTCTATAAGTCAGTTGTGGAGAGCGCCCTCTTCTTTGTGGTGGCGTGTTGGGGAGGAAGCATTAAGAAGAGGGACGCCTCACGTCTTAATAAGCTGGTAAGGAAGGCGGGCTCTGTCGTGGGCAAAGTACTGGAGAGTTTAACATCGGTAGCTGAGCGAAGGGCACTGAGTAGGCTACGGTCAATTATGGAAAACTCTGAACATCCTCTACATAGCACCATCCAGAGACAGAGAAGCAGTTTCAGCGACAGGTTACTATCGATGCAATGCTCCTCAGACAGGATGAAGAGGTCAATACTCCCCAATGCCATTAGGCTTTACAATTCAACCGCCAGGACTTAAGAACTTTTTAAAAGCTATTATTAATGCTTTTTGAGATAGTGATTTAGAGGCATATCATATTTTTTACTGAGTTAAGTATTGTATGTAATTAGTTTTGCTACAACAAGTGTATGGGACATTGGAAAAAAAGTTGAATTTCCCCATGGGGATGAATAAAGTATCTATCTATCTATCTATCTATCTATCTATCTATCTATCATAAGTCCAGGACCAGCCTATTGGCTCAGGGTGTCTGACACTCCGAGAGAGGAGTTGTAAAGTTTGATGGCCACAGGCAGGAATGACTTCCTATGACGCTCAGTGTTGCGTAACCTTTGATAAACTGAAAAGTCGTGCTTCATCTTTGAGGTCTTTGAAATTCAGTGTCTCTGAATATCCCAAGTTGTTGCCATTCTTTGGTAGTTCAACCTCTATTTATATGAATGGGCTTGTTGCAGATTCTGCATCATATCCAAACTGGAACAAGAGCTTTGAATACATTTCCCAGTCTGAATTCCAGCAATAGAACATGGTGACAGATATGCTGGTGGGTACTTGATAAAAACTTTAGGACTTCATGCTTCAATTCACATGTCAAAGCTCACTTGCATATATGTGAGTAAATGCTGACAGTTGACTCCAGAACTGTCTGTAAAGTCTGGACCACTAGGTTTTGTCTGACTGAAATTGATTATAGAAAGGAATTTACTTCATCACTGCTGCTGGAAGCTTCAAAGTATTTTCCTTTTAAACCATTGATCTCAAATAGAAGATAGATCATAGAATCAATTTGTGTTTGCAGACAAAAAAACTTGGTGTTGTGACTGAGATAACTTTCAAGAAATAGAGCAGCAATAATTACATCCATTTATGAAGCAAACTTAACAAAGTAAAAACATCTCAAAACATATTGCATATAAGATAGGCCAGAAAACATAATGCTGAGTAAGAGAAGTCAATAATGAACACAGGCTTGTTCAAGAGGTAAAGTATATCTTAAAGAACAAGGAGAAAGTAACAGAATGTTTTAAGAACGTTATTTCCAGTGCTTAGAGCTTTGGCAACTGGGAGCACAGTTGCTAGTGCTGCAAAAGTAAACTCTGGGGCTAGTTAAGAAGATTTGTAAATTCTGCTTTTTACTAAGCTCGTTCAGGAGCAAATTGTATTAAATTATGGCAATGGAAATGGAAGTTGGTGGCTTTTATGTTGCCAGCGATAAGCTTCAATATTGAACTCCATTTCTTATAAGATACCAAATTTGCCAGCAATCTAGATCACTTACAAGCAGTTGACAGGGTAAAGATGGAGTAGAACCACAAACAACCTCTCTGTCTAAAGATTATCTACTCCTCCTAAATATCATGATGTTACAATAAGGAATAAAGAAAGGAATTGAAGGCTAAATCTCACTGGCAAATTATCAATATAAACAGTAGCATGTAACAGTAGCATCTAAACATTATTGCCAAAACTGAAATTCCTGGATTCACAAACTGAATGAAAGGCTGAAATGGTCCTGAAAACTTTGAGATAAAGTTATGCAGTCAGGTTTGCTGGCCGTAAAAATGTTCATATTTTTTACATTTTCAGTGTCTGACATTTAGAGATTTTGAAATCTTTTTAGATTGAAATTTGTTAATAGAAATAAGAAGATGATGGTGGGGCAATTAAGAGATAATGGAAAGGCAAATATTAGAAGGGCAGAGAAAACAGTGTTGATGAACAGTGTTGAAGGGTGTCCTTTTAAGGTGGGAACACCCATATCTGCCATATATCCCACCTCAGGTGTAGCAGCTGCTTTCCTTCCCAGATAAGTCATCTTCACTGTAGAAAAAACAGACACAATGTCATCAAAGGCAAAAAAAGTTGTCAGTTGTAGCAGGAAAAGAGAGGGACTAAGACTGTAAAAACAGTATAAAGTGATCACCCTTGTCAATTAGTCAAGTGTAATCTCAGGTGTGTGCATATATGGATGCAAGAAGCTTAGCCAGTGGTATGCTAGTTTTTTTCATATCCCAGAAATGTAGCTAATCTCACAACTAATTGGTTACCAATCTAAAGTATGGGAAATTACTAATAATGTGGGGAGACTATCTTGATGAAGGGTCTCAGTTCGGAACATCGACTATTTACACCCCTCCATAGATACTGCTTGATCTACTGAGTTCCTCCAGCATTTTGTGTTGCTCAGGAGACTGTTGGAGATGTTAAATGCAGTAGGTTCCAATACTACACATGTAAATACTACATGTAAGAGATTCAATTTCACAAAAATTTAATTTATGTTATTGTTAAAGGTCCATTACTAATTTTTATTGTAGACATATTCTTCGGAGGTTAGCTTTTTAAAAATATTTATTTGCTTTTTGAGATATAAGCATTGCTGGCAAGGCCAATATTTATTATATGCCCATAATTGGCCTCAGAAGGTATTACTGTATTCCTTTCGTATTTTCTTTTGTTCAGCAGTCATTGTTATTAAGCAAACAAATAAATCTTTTGAAATATATTAAATAGCAATATTACATTCTAACAAAATAATAGGCACTTTGAAGTCCATCTTTTGCATATCTACAAGACTTTTTTGACATTGGAGTACTGTATTTGTTCAACTATTTGACAGTTAGTTTATGAATGGGCTAGCATGTTGTTCTGATTAGTCTGACAGTATTTACAGTAAGATACTCTATAGAAATTGTATAGAAAAGTAATGAAAGTGATTCTCGGCAGTAGTTACTGAAAAGCAGTTTGAAGTAGCAAGTATCAATGTGATTGTTATTAGGTGTATTTGGCTGCCTTTCGAAAACAGAAGGTTGAATTTCTTTGTGATGAACTTGAACATGTAGAATTTGAGTGAAATAGTTCTTTGTTAGGGATTAATATACTAGTTTTATATCAAATATTGAAATATTTGGCATTTTAATGTACGTTATAGTTCAATGTTTCCCTGTTCTGTTCTTGATCCTATATATCACAAACCTTTCTCTGTCTAGCATCACATCTGTCATGTTGTTCCTAAGAGCAGCATCTGTGAATTAATTTTTAACACAACAGCTGCTCTGTTCATAAGCTTTGCACACATGAAGCTCATTCCCAAGAAATGGTTGCAGAGTAGTTTCATAAGATTTGCCAGTCCATTACAAATGAACCTTCTGTATGCATAGTTTTTAGCTCATTTGTTCTATTTCACAGTGAAGGCTCACTTGATACCTCTTGCATAGTGAATCTGATTCTAGAGTTAAGGAACTATATTGGCAAATTTTGAAATATATTTAAACCTCTAAAAATAGATGTAGCAAATCATTAAGTTTATTTCTGCTTTAATTTATCTTCATTTTGTCCAAATGTATGTAATTTTAAAGCTCAGGCACTGTACTAGATGAAGAACATTTCCTATTGTTTTTGTGTTAGCAGTTGTTCCTCAGTGAGACAATACCCTCATTTAGCAGAGTAGGTGTAAAGTTTTCTGTTTAAAAGTTCATACTTGTAAAGAAAATGTCTAAAAATAACATTATAAGCATTCTTACCTCTCAAACCCAATGGCCTAAATCCATTTTTGCACCTTTCCTCCTCTTCAAGTAGTCTGGCAAAAGAACATTTGTCACTAAATGAAGCTGGTAACAGAAAAGGGGCTGTTACAATTAAACCAAAAATGCTATAAAACCATCACAAGATGATGATAGCTCCTAAAAACTCACATGGAATAAATTATTTCCTGCATTTGGGAAGTGAAGTACAAATTCAAAAGACATCAGTTTCAGAAGAGAAGATCTTAGGAACGATCGATGCACTGCTGCAGCTGAGCAATGGAAAGATGGAGCCTCGGATCTGAATATATTATATTAAACTTCCATGATTCCAGACATAGAGTGATAACTTCTAACTGATCTCTGAAATGGCCAAGTAAGTTACTTTGTCTGGGCAATAATTGCTAGTGCAACTAGCAACATCAAAATCCTGTTAATAAAAGTAGTGCTGCTGTTGCTGAAGTGGCCTCTAGATAGAGGGAACTAATTGAAGATTAGATGGCTGTTTTAAGAAATACTTTCATTCTGACTTTTCTGTCTTTCATGCCATTCCAATGAATCTCAGTGTTAGCTCAAAGAACATAACCTCCACTTTTGAACTTTCATATTGGGATTTTTTTCAAAATTGGTGTTTAATTTAAGAAATTAATATATAAACCTTACAGCATGAACATTTATTCTGTTCTCCATTTTCAGGATTCCCACAACCCCTCTGTTCCTTCCCCTGAACTCTTGATTTGCCTAGTTCCTCCTGCACCACCTTGGTTTCCAAAGCCATTCAGTTTCTTATTTTTTTTCCTGTCTTCCATCCCCCACCTGGATGGCATATCACTCAAAGACTCCACCCCCTCAGCCTACTGTCCTATCCTCTTCCCTTCCCCTACTGCTCCCTTCTTGCTCGCTCAGCACCTCCCCCAGCACCTTCCTTTCTTATTTGATTCTGTAGCCTGCCAATAGATAAATCAAACAGTGCAATGGGTTAGGTTAAGGCTGAGCCTGAAGGCTTTTGACAAAATGCTATGCATGAGGCTGCTTCACAAAATATCCATGGTAGTTTAGGAAATACCATGGTATTGTATGTATTTTTCTATCCATGGTATTTTAGGAAAGATACGAGCATGGATAGAAGATTGGCTGACTGGCAGGAGACAAAGAGTGGGAATAAAAGGGGCCTTTTCTTCTGGTCTGCTGGTGAGACTGAGGTCCTTTAACATCTGCTGGACGATGCTGAGGATGTTCTACGAGGCTGTGGTGGCCAGTGCTATCATGTTTGCTGTTGTGTGCTGGGGCAGTAGGCTGAGGGTAGCAGACACCAACAGAATCAACAAACTCATTCGTAAGGCCAGTGATGTTGTGGGGGTGGAACTGGACTCTCTGACAGTGGTGTCTGAAAAGAGGATGCTGTCCAAGTTGCATGCCATCTTGGACAATGACTCCCATCCACTCCATAATGTACTGGTTAGGTACAGGAGTACATTCAGCCAGAGACTCATTCCACCAAGATGTAACACTGAGCGTCATAGGAAGTCATTCCTAACTGTGGCCATCAAACTTTACAACTCCTCCCTTGGAGTGTCAGACACCCTGAGCCAATAGGCTGGTCCTGGACTTATTTCCACTTGGCATGATTAACTTATTATTTAATTATTTATGGTTTTATATTACTATATTTCTTCACTGTTCTTGGTTGGTGCGGCTGTAACGAAACCCAGTTTCCCTCAGGATCAATGTCTGTCTGTCTGTGACTAGTGGTGTTTCACAGCGGTCAGTATTGGAATTGCTCCTTTTTTCGTTACATGTCAATGATTTGGATGATGGAATTGATGGCTTTGTGGCCAAGTTTGTGGATAATTCAAAGAAAGGTAGAGAAGCAGGTAGTATTGAGGAAACAGAATCTACAGAAGGACTTAGATAGTTTGGGAGAATGGTAGAGGAGGTGGCAGATGGTCATGCACTTTGATAGAAGGAATAAAGGTGTAGACTATTTTCTAAGTGAGAGGAAAATTCAAAAATTAGAGGTTTAAAGGGGTTTGGGAGTCCTTGTGCAGGATTTCCTAAAAGTTAAATTGCAGGTTGAGTCGGTGGTAAGCATGGTAAATGCAATGTTAGCATTCATTTCCAGAGAATATTACAGCAAGGATGTAATGCTGAGGCTTTATAAGACATTGGTCATATTATACTTGGAGTATTGTAAGCAGTTTCTTATCTAAGAAAAGATGTACTGGCATGTGCTGGCATTAGAGGGTCCAGAAGGTGTTCACGAGACTTATTTCAGGAATGAAATGGTTAATGTATGAAGTGTTTTTGATGGCTCTGGGACTGTACTCACTGGAGTTTAGAAGAATGGGGAGGAGGTGTCTCATTGAAACCTATCAAATATTTAAAAGCCTAGATGGAGTGGATATAGAGAGGATCACAACCTCAGAATAAAGGGATGTCCACTTAGAACAGAGATGAGGAGGAATTTCTCTAGCCAGTGGGTGGTGAATCAGTGGAATTCATTGCCACTGACGGCTGTGGAACCCAAGTCATTGAGCATATTTAAAATGGTGGTTTATAGGTTCTTCATTAGTCAGGCCTTCAAAGGGAGAGGCAGGAGAATGGGGTTGAGAGGTAAATCAGACATAATGGAATGATGGAGCATACTAAATGGGTTGAATGGCCTAATTCTGCTGTTCTCTGCATTTTGCAACAGAAGCTGACCTTGAGAAATTGCTCTGCAGATCATGCAGAGAATAGAGAACAAAGTTAACACTTTTGTATCACTTGTATTTGCATATGTAAGTTTTAGAATCTACTATTGAAAAAAAGGCCAACAGCCTGAATATTTGTGCTGAGTGTAGTTTGTCACCTGCCTATGCTGCTGATGTGAGTTTTGGGTTTATTGTTAAGCATTTAGTATTTGGAAAATGGAAATTCCTGCAAACCAATTCCAGATGCTAAATTATGAGAATTATTAAGTATAGGAAAAAACAGGTATCACTCCTGAAATAACTTAGAAAGGCTTTGTCAGGTGGGAAAGCCATTCAGCTATCCTTCAAAATTTTAAAATGCTTCTGAATTTCTGTTTAATTTAAAGCTAAATGTCAAGTTTTTAAAAAATCAGAGAAATTGCCAAAACTATTTTAAAACAAATTGTAATGGCAAGAAAAATGCAGTATGTGACCCTTACAATATATCTATAGAAATCTCCATTCAGATTAAAGGACAGGTGGATCCTTTACTTGCTTTAATCTGACACAGGCCCCAAGGGCAAGTACTTAAGCATAAATACCGTAGATTCCGGACTACAGAGCGCACCTGATTAAAAGCCGCTGGCTCTAATTTTAGAAATAAAATCATTTTTTTTATTATACAGGCCGCTTCGGATTTTAGGCCGCACCGAATTTCAGGCGGAACGGATTTTCGGCGCACTGAATTTCCGGCGGACCGGATTTTCGGTGCACTGGATTTCCGGCGGACCGGATTTTCGGCGCACCGAATTTTCGGCCGCTTGTAATATGAGATATTTACACAGAAAGATATTACACGTGTTGGGCTTCAAATTCTGCCCTGTGTTCGTTTTGGAAGAGAGACAACCAACACCGGATTACAGTGCAGCGTGGCTTTATTGCAGAACGCGTTTTGCCTTCCCCTTACATTCTGCTCTTATTTATACTCCTTTTTCCCCCAAACCAAACCCTCGCTACACATATTTGGTAAGGCTAAACTTTGTTATACCTACCGGTATTTGGTAACATCGGACACTTGTGTCCTTATTGGCCCGATACCATTCACACACGAGTTTTACTGTTTTTGTGCAGCGGAATCCTCAGTTTCGCTCCCTCCCTCCCTTGTACTGCTGTCTAATATCACGTGAGCCATTCCTGACCTGAAGCGGCAGTCCCAAATTAAATCTCCACCGTCTCACCATCGATTCATGTATGCCAAGATTACGCGCAGCAGCTCGATTTCCTTGTTCAACCGCCAGATTGATTGCCTTTAACTTAAAAGCTGCATCATATGCTTTTCTTCGAGTGTTTTCCATGTTGATGAGGGTGAGTACAAATGGCTGATTTACAATAATTTGTGAAGTGCGCTTGATTTATCGTACAATTTCATTGGACCTCTGTGAACTACTCATCAATTTTATTGGTCTACTGTTACGAGGCAAAATGTTTTGGCGGCATGGGAAAAAACTTTCTATTAGCCGCACCTTATTATAAGCCGCTATGTTCAATGCTGTTCAAAGCATGGGAAAAAAGTAGCGGCTTATAATCCGACATCTACGGTATTGACTAATTGCAGCAGGGTTGTGCTCCACTGATGGATTCCACTAGTCGAGTGTGGTGACAGATTTGCCACTGAGACTCTGTTCAGCAAATTCAAAACTTGTGCACTCTCAAAGTGGGGGCATGTGCTAAAGTCTCAGATGTGCTAATATCACACAGAATTATAAGCATATACAATCAACTTCTGAACCTCTATTTCTCTTTCCATGGATACTGCCACATTGAGTAATTTCTTTCTTCCGGTTTGTTGTCTGCTAAATTTACTATCAGTAGGAGTAATCTTGGATTACAGAAAAGTCATTAACTTCAACTCAGTTTTCATTTGTCATTTACATGTGCCAATGTGCCCATTATGGAAACTGATATCAATTAAAGTATCTTGCTTAAATACCGTAGATGTCGGATTATAAGCCGCTACTTTTTTCCCATGCTTTGAACAGCATTGAACACAGCGGCTTTTAATACGGTGTGGCTAATAGATGGGTTTTTTTCATGCCGCCAAAACATTTTACCTCGTAACAGTAGACCAATAAAATTGATGAGTAGTTCACAGAGGTCCAATGAAATTGTACGATAAATCAAGCGCACTTCACAAATTATTGTAAATCAGCCATTTGTACTCACCCTCATTAACATGGAAAACACTCGAAGAAAAGCATATGATGCAGCTTTTAAGTTAAAGGCAATCAATCTGGCGGTTGAAGAAGGAAATCGAGCTGCTGCGCGTAATCTTGGCATACATGAATCGATGGTCAGACGGTGGAGACGCCAGCGCGATGAACTGAATCAATGCAAAAAGACGACAAAAGCTTTCAGAGGTAATCACAGCAGATGGCCCGAACTTGAAAACTTTCTTGAAGACTGGGTTAACACACAGAGAGCAGGTGGCCGCGGTGTTTCCACCGTGCAGATCAGACTGAAGGCTAAAGCAATCGCCACCAAAATGAAAATTGAAGATTTTAGAGGTGGGCCATCGTGGTGTTTTAGATTTATGAGACGAAAAGGCCTGTCCATCAGGGTACGCACGACTCTTTGTCAGCAGCTCCCTCCCGACCATGAGGAAAAACTTGCTAACTTCCGCATATTCACTCAAACAAAGATAGCGGAGAATTCCATCGGGCCAGATGAAATCATAAATATGGATGAAGTACCTTTGACGTTTGACCTGCCTCTCACTCGGACTGTTAATAAAAAAGGTGACTCGTCCATCATACTGAAAACAAGTGGCCATGAGAGAACGCATTTTACTTGTGTTCTGAGCTGCACAGCATCCGGACTAAAGCTTCCACCGATGGTGATTTTTAAGCGGCTGACAATGCCAAAGGAAAAATTCCCAAAAGAAATCATGGTGAAAGTCAATAAGAAAGGTTGGATGATGGAGAGTCTAATGAAGGATTGGCTCAGAGAGTGCTACGCCAAGCGACCGGGGGGATTTTTTCACATAAAAAAAGCGTTGCTCGTTATGGACAGCATGAGGGCTCATATAACAGATTCAGTGAAAGCTGCCATCAAGAGTACAAACTCAATTCTAGCTGTGATTCCTGGGGGCACCACGAAGTATTTGCAGCCACTGGACATCAGCGTGAACCGGGCATTTAAAGTGGCACTACGCATTGAGTGGGAGACTTGGATGACGAGCGGCGAGAAATCCTTTACCAAAACAGGCCACATGCGAAGAGCATCTTTAACTCAAGTCTGCCAGTGGATCCTAAATGCTTGGAGCCATGTCACAACATCCACCATCACCAACGGGTTTCGAAAGGCTGGACTGCTGCGTGATGAAGAGGATCGCGTGCGCTCAAGTGAGAGCGACAACGAAGAGACTGAAGTGAGTGATGAGATCCTGAGGTTGTTCAATTCGGACACTGAAGAAGAGGACTTTGATGGTTTTAGTGCGCAGGAGGAAGATGAAGAAGGCGATCAATAACTTTTCCTGGTAGGCTGCAGTATATATATTTTTTTTAACCAGTCGTTAGGAGATGTTGGAATGTTGTTCATGCACTGTTCAGTAAAAAAGTATACCCAACGTAATTTGTGTGTTACCGATAGGTATGTATTTTAAAAGTAGCCGTGTTACAGGCACGGTTCGAAAAAAAGCATTTGCAATATGTATTTGTTTATGTTACCATACGGATTTAATTAAAAGTTTAAAAAATCCTCACGTGTGTTAGGATTAATTTGGGACTGCCGCTTCAGGTCAGGAGTGGCTCACGTGATATTAGACAGCAGTACAAGGGAGGGAGGGAGCGAAACTGAGGATTCCGCTGCACCGAAACTGCTAGCGATTCAGTAAACAAAAAAACAGTAAAACTCGTGTGTGAATGGTATCGGGCCAATAAGGACACAAGTGTCCGATGTTACCAAATACCGGTAGGTATAACAAAGTTTAGCCTTACCAAATATGTGTAGCGAGGGTTTGGTTTGGGGGAAAAAGGGGTATAAATAAGAGCAGAATGTAAGGGGAAGGCAAAACGCGTTCTGCAATAAAGCCACGCTGCACTATAATCCGGTGTTGGTTGTCTCTCTTCCAAAACGAACACAGGGCAGAATTTGAAGTCCAACACGTGTAATATCTTTCTGTGTAAATATCTCATATTACAACGTGGGACACCTGCGCCGAAAATCCGGTGCGCCGAAAATCCGGTGCGGCCTAAAATCCGGTGCGGCCTGTACAATTAAAAAATTGATTTTATTTCTAAAATTAGAGCCAGCGGCTTTTAATCAGGTGCGCTCTGTAGTCCGGAATCTACGGTACATAAGATATTATTACTGCAGTCAAGAGATCAAGTTAGGCTTTTGCATAGTCTGTGCTATAGTAGTACAGTAAAACAAAACTGTCAAATATATGGAATGTTGCTTTCTCTAACATTTGTATATCGCAGTATTTCTATAGATGACAAGCTGTTTTCAAAAGTTATTTAGCAGGTGGCAGTTTTATACATATTCATTCTGCAGTGTAAAGTCATTGATAAGGTTTTGTTTGAAAGTTGACGTTCCAGTCTAGGATGTTAAATATTCATGTTATGTAGAAACACATAGATGCTTCTTACATCATTTTTCTTGGTTGCTTTTTAAAAAATGATCCAACCACTTAATTTATCAGCAGATTATAATACTTTGTTACTTACTTATGTTGTGCTTTACTTTGCAATCCCTTGTGATATATTTTAACATTCTTGTTTCTTATGATCATTCTGATTAACTTTACTAATGTTCAATAAATGCTGCCTGATGAAATACGTGGACAGGGAACGTTGCACTCTAATCATATATTAAATATCTGCATTAACCTCTTGTCAGCTTTTCACATTATATATTCCACTGACTGCATTTATAATGCAAAATGCCTGTGTAAGCTTGTAGCACTATAATTACACCAACCAACCATGTTCACTTGTATGACTTCCAGTGCATCAACTTGTATAGCAGAAGTGTTCCAGTTAGTACTTACTTCCTATGTTAATATTTGGGTTGCTTCTTTATGTAAGTAGTAATGGATAATCAGCCATGATGGAATGGCAGAACAGACTCAATGGGCTGAATGGCCAAAATCTGCCTTTATGTCTTATGGTAATACAGTCTATATAAATATATATATATATATATATATATATATATATATATATATATATATATATATATATATATATACATATATATTGAATAAAGTAAGAATAAAATAAAGGATTTAAAACCCAACATAAAGGTAGCATCCGCACAGTACTGATTGCAATGAGGAAGAGCCTTGGAAAGGCAACATTGCCAGGTTTATGTGAATTGATTGCAGGTAAATATGGTAAGGTAGTTGCAGTACCTGGAAGTTGGTAAAAATCATTGTGACAA
The DNA here is from genome assembly GCF_048418815.1 of Hemitrygon akajei. NCBI lineage: Eukaryota > Metazoa > Chordata > Chondrichthyes > Myliobatiformes > Dasyatidae > Hemitrygon > Hemitrygon akajei. The sequence continues at coordinate 48,930,528 of NC_133146.1, read as the reverse complement.
GTGGCAACAATATGTATATAGATCCTGCACCTTGAGAAACTTGGATTCGGAGTTGATAAAATTCAGAGAATGTGATGCATTAGAGAGGGAAAGGTTAACTAGACCTTTTGTTCTGAAGCAGGCATATCTTGGATTAAATGTTGTTGATGTAGTTAGTCAAGAGGGATGAGAGGGTGACTGAGTGAGGCAGGCATATGGAAAAAATGGAAGAGAATTAGAAGTGCTTGTAACCTTGCAAAACTTCCTTCTACATATAGGCCAGGTAAACCAAATTATTATTAATAGTATGAAGGACAAATTCATGGAGTATTTAAGAGAGGTTTAATTTCAAATTGGTATGTTAAGAAATCAATGAGGGAACAAGCTATTTGAAATCCAATCTTGTTTATGAATAATGATAAATTAGTGATATGGGTGCAAAGAAGCCTTTTGGGAACAGTGATCATAATACAATAGAATTTCATGTATTATAGATTGGAAGGGATTCAGATAAATCTGAAACTAGGGCCTTAAATCTGGAAAAAATAAAGCCAAATCTAGAAGGCACGAGGCCTGAGTTGGCTATGATAAGCTGGTAAACTTTATTAATCAGTATAATAATAAGCCATCAAGGGCTAATTAATAGAGGTGATATTTATCCCTTTAAGATAAAAATGCGCCAAAAGAATAAGTGATCGAGGCATGGCTATCAATCGATGTTAGAAATAGTATTAGATCAAAAAAAAAATAGAATGTTACCAACAAAGGCAGTAAACCTGAGGATTGAGAAAATTTCGGAATTCAGGTAAGGAAGATCAATTATTGATAAATAATATGAATGCTAAATAGTGTAGTAAGAAAAAAAGAATGGACTACAGAGATTCTACAAATGTATAAAATGGGATAGATGAGTTAAAGTTAAATGTGGACTGACATAGGAGAAATTATATCAGTGAATAAGGAAATAACAGAGAACACTACAAAACTTGTCAGTGTTCATTGAAGATAACATTTAAATTCTACAGGAAATAGGGAGATACTATTGGTTTGGTGTGAATAAAGATCTGCAGTGAGCATTAGAAAAAATATTGGAGGACTCATGGGATCGAAAGGTAATGAATACCTATGACTGTGTGCTAGTGTTTTGAAAGAGATGTCCACAAATATAGTAGATGCATTGTTTTGTGTTTTAAGAAAGCAGATAGAAAGAAAATTGAGTCATATTATGCTGGTGTGAATTAGGGAAAATGCAGACAGCTATTATTAAGAGGGTGATAACTGGACATTTTGAAACCATTATAGGATGAGCACAGTCAACTTATAAAGGAAAATCACATGTTTGATAAATATGTTAAGAACTTTTTATAGTTACATCTAGCATAATAGATTGTGGTAAAACAGATTAGTATCTTTGGATCTTATTAATTGCCACATGAAGTCATTTATAAAATATAGCTCATGGTATTGGGAGTAGTTCACCAGAATAAAATGAGAATTGGTTAATGAGCAGGAAAAAGCAAGTGCAAAAAAAATAACCCTTGAGAGAAGCTCAGTGGGTTAGGTGGTGGGATGGTCAATGTATTCTTGGTTGGTGCAACTGTAACGAAACCCAATTTCCCTCGGGATCAATAAAGTATGTCTGTCTGTCTGTCTGTTTTGGGATGCAGTCCCAAGCAGTTTGTGTTTTGCTTCAAGTTACTGCATTTGTAGTCTCATGTCTCCAGGAATTGACAGATGATTTTCAGCATTGGATGCCTGTGACCCCAGCTATATGAGTAATTTGGCTGAGAAAATGAACTATGATAACCAGATGATATAACACTTTGAGGCAGTGTGAATAGTGAGGAAACTGCAGAGAGACTCTAGGGGCAAATTGGCAAGCTAAGTGAATGGCCAAGGACATTATAAACAGAAGATAATGTAGAAAAGTGTGAATTTTGGTAGAAATCATACAAAGGTGGAGTACTTTTTAAAATGATGGTTTGAGAGGAATTACTGTTCAGAAGGACTTTGGGAATCCTTGTACACAAATTATTGAATGTTAGTAGGCAAACAATTGATAAGTTGTATTTTATTGAAAGAGGATTTAAATACAAGAGAAAGGATGTCTTGCTCTTAATTCTGAAGTGCCCTGTTGAGAAGGCATCTGAATTGTCATCTACTTGTACGTTCTCACTGTCAAAGGAATTGGAATAGATGGAGTGCAAAGAAGGTGAGATTGTGGGTCTAGTGCATGAGGAGAGAAAGTATACTGGGATTGCATTCTCTTTAATGTGGAAGATAAAGAGGTGATCTCATTGACACATTCAAAACTTTTACAGGACTTGACAGGGCAGATGCAAATTTCATGTATCTCAGAGTTTATGGATTTTTAAAACCAAGGGTCATTGTCTTGGAATAAGGAGTCTGTCAATCAAGACAGAGATGAAAAGAAATCTTTGCATCCAGATCCAGATTGGTGCAAATTGTCGGTTTTCTGCATACAAATGAAGGTTGCAAAACCTCAATGCTGATGACATCCAAGTGCTACATTTGAGATTCATGAAGGAAAATGGTACAGGAGTGCAATTGATTGTTATTTAGTATTTAACAAAATTTTATAGTTTTATGCTGTTTGTCTTCATTTTCCATCTAGCAGCTCTCACGTTAGTCATTAAGATAAATAAGCGGCAGATATAGAGGAAAACAGAGAGTGGATGTTACTAATTTAAATTTCATCTATTGCTGATGTATACTATATACAACCTTGATACTCGGCTTCTTGCAGCCAGCCGCGAAACAAAGAAACACAATAGAACCAACTGAAAAAAAATACACAATAAAGGCTGTCAAAGACCCAATGTGCCAAATAAGAAAGAACAAATCATGCATATCGTAAGAAAGGAAACAATACGCAACATTAATCACAGAGAACCTAAAAATGAAACCCAAAAACCACGGAGCTTGTTCAGCGTTGCAGCTTGTCCAGGAGCCCGATGGCAGCAGGCGGCAGCACAGAGCTAGTCCAGCACTGAGGCATGTGAAGCCAGTCCAGCAGCCTGATGGCCGAAAGCCACAGAGCCAGTCAGCGCTGAGGCAAGCAAACCTCATGGAGTAGTGAGCTGAACAGTGGTTTATCTTTCATACTTTGATCTTTTTAATCTGGCTCTGCACTTAAGTTGGCCAAACATGAGTTTGTTTTTTGCCACTGCCACCTCAGTCCAGCCCCAGGTCCACTATAGCAATGGATGCCATGGTCATACCTGCATTCTCAACAGTCCAGTTCACTGAATTCTTCAGGATCCTGCAAAAATGCCAAATCCTGTAAATGGTTCAAAAACACACCTCCCAAAGAGAACTACCAGGCTGCGAATTGCAGTGATAGTAGTCCAGAAAAAGTGTAATTAATAAAATAGTGGCTTTGTTTGATGCCTGGAAAGCATCACTGAGTCTTGCCAGCGCCATCTTAGTTTTGGAAAACAAACAAAATTCTCCTGTTACAATTCAATAATAGCAATGAATCATATCATTTATGAAAGAACCATTCATGTAACCAAGTGCCACCTTTAATAAGACTTAACTTGAAGATATGCAATGAACCTGTTTCTTCTGATATAGAGCGCACTTGAATTTTCAGACCACAGTACTGTCACCATTTTAAAATACAAAGGTAGACCTTTATTATAGATTTAGACAAACCTAAGTAATGTAAAGAAGAAAAAAATAACAAATTAACAATAGCTATTTCATTTTTGAACTACTTTTCACTTCGGTGCAGATACAAGTTAAAACCTAACCTCCAAAACTTATATTTAACACCTTCAAGTTGTTCTGAAAATACTTTACAGGCAGTAAAATGTTTTTTTCAAAATTAATGTATAAAACATGAGGGACATTTTGTACATAGCAAACTCCCACACAATGATGTTTTAATCATGACTGTATAATCTTTTAGTGATATTGGTAGAGAGATAATTATATGCAATATCATCAGGGTTAACTGCCCAACCTTTCTTTGATATGGTATAGCGATCCTTCAGTAGTCAGAACTTTTTAACATACCGGTACCTTGTTTTTATTGATTAACTAAGAATGCAGCAAATTTTAGGTTGATTCAGCATTAATAAGATGAAAATGCCGGTTTTCAATTTATAGCAGATGAGATAGATTTCATGTTGCTTCATCTAATGTATATGTAACATTTAAAATAATATAAATGGCAACTCTAAAATTCATGTTGATACAACACCCAATCATTAAATCACGCGTCTGCAGATTCACTCGTGTGCCATTAAATCTCTTCAGCAGTTTATGTGACTTTTTAATCATTTCAATTTATAGTACTGTGCAGAAGTCTTAGGCACAAACAGTTGCAAGAAAAAGTTGGTGAACCCTTTGTAATTACCTGGTTTTCTGCATTAATATTCATAAAACATGGTCCGATCTTCATCTCAAAGTCACAATAATAGAAAAACACAATCTGCCTAAGCTAATAGCACATGAACAATTGTACTTCTCATGCCTTCATTGAATACATTGTTTAATCATTCACAGTCCAGGCTGGAAAGGTATGTGAGCCTGTATATTTAATAGCTGGTAGTACCTCCTTCAGCAGCAATAATCTCCACCAAATATTTCCTGTAGCTGTTGATCAGACTAGAAGATGACAAGGAGGAATTTTAGACTACGCCTCCATGCAAAACTGTTTCAGTTCATCAGTATATCTGGGGTACCTTGCATGAACAGCCCTGTTCAGGTCATGTGACAGCACCTCAATTGGGTTAAGGCCTGGACTCGGCCATCCCAAAACATGAATTTTCTTACTTTTGAACGATTCTGTTGTTGATTTACCCTTGTGTTTCAGATCATTGTCTTGTTCTATTAAGCCTCAGGTGATGGACCACTGCCCTGACATTCTTCTGTAAGATCTCTTGATATAATTTTGAATTCATTGTTCCTCAACAATTGCAAGCTCTCTGGGCCCTGAGGCAGCAAAGTAGTCCTCAACCATGATCCCTTACCACCATGCTTCAGAGTTGGGAAGAGGTTTTGGTGTTGGTGTGGAGTACTCTTTCTCTTCCAAACATAGCATTGTGCATCTCTGCCCAAAAGTTCAACTTTTGTTTTATTTGTCCACAGGATATTATCCCAGAATCATTGTGGAACAATCGGGTGGTCTTTTCCAAACTTGAGACATTTTTTTTTTGGAGAGCAGTGGTTTCCTTTGTAGTGTCCTTCCATAAACCCCATTCCTGTTCAGTGTTTTTCTTATAGTGGACACATGAACAGAGACTTTAGCAAGTTCTAGAGATATCTGAAGGTCTTTTGCTGTTACACTTAGGTTCTTTTTCACCTTTTCATCATTGCACGTTGTGCTCGTGTTGTGATTTTTGCAAGATGCCCACTTCTAGGGAGAGAAGCAATGGTACTGAATTTTCTCTATTTGTAGACAATTTACTGTGGACTGATGAACACTCAGGTCTTTAGAAATGCTTTTGTAGCCTTTTCCAGCTGCATGTATCTCTACAATTATTCTTCTAAGGTTGAAAGTTGTTTTGAACAAGGCATGGTGCACATAAACAGATCTTTCTTGAGAAGAGCAGGCTCTGTCAGTAACTTGACTTGATGAGCCTATTTTATAGGGCATGGCACCTCTACAATCAACACCTCCAATCTCATTGACTGGAACACCTGACTCCAGGTAGCTTTTGTAGAAGGCATCACCCCAGAGGTTCACATACTTTTTGAACCTACATTGTCATTGTTTAATTGGTATACTCAGTATTGACTAGAAGTACAATTGTTTGCATGTTATCAGCTTAGCAGGTTGTGTTTGTCTATTATTGTGACTTAGATGAGTATCAGTCGCCATTTTATGACTAATTAATGCAGTAAACCAGGTAACTGGAAAAGGTTCACAAAATTTTTCTTGCAACTGTATATATAACTAAGACTTTTGTGCAGCACTTCATTTGTCAACGTGGAGTGGTGAGTGAGTTGGTAAATCTGGCAGGAGCAGGGAGCATGAGATGCTGAGAATTGCAAGCGTGGAGCACCGCAGGAGGAGTGTCGGGCAAGTGGCAGAGTAGGAGTGCCAGGGCAAGAGGTGGCGTAGGTGCAGACACGACCAGCCCTGAGACAACAGGCATGGTCATTTGATTCCAATCAATTGGTCTATTGGTTATTACAGAATATCTCTCTGGTGCTTCCCTCTCCCTTCCCCTTTTCCCAACCATGATTCTCCTCTCCCTGCCCCCTTCCGACTCACAGTCCACAATAGAGACCCATATGGAAATCAGGTTTATCATCTCTTACATATATCATGAAATTTTTTTTTTGCACCAGCAGTACAGTGCAATACACAAAATTATTACAGTACTGTGCAAAAATCTTAGGCACCAATAACTATATAAATGTGCCTAAGACCTTTGCGCAGTACTGTATGTACAGTAATTGTTTGATTGCATTTTATTTTTGCTTGAGCATTTAAGCTCCTGCCTAATTTTTCATCGCTGAATCAAATCAGTGTGCAACTTTTTGTAGGAATTGCGCTCAAAGAGGAAGTATGAATTACACCAGTTTCTATTTCTAATGTTTCATTTAGTGGACAGCATGGAAAAGCCCTTATGGCTCTTTGAGCCACACTGCTTCAGCAACCCCAGACAGCCCTGATTAACCCTAACCTAATTCTGGGACAATTTACAATGACCAGTTAACCTCCCCGATATTTCTTTAGACTGTGGGAGGAAACCAGAGCACCTGAGGGAAATCACATATTCTACGGGGAGGACATATAGAGACTCCTTATAGGCACCACCATAATTGAACTCCAAACTACAATGCTCCAAGCTGTAATAGTGTCGCTCTAACCACTACACCACCGCAGCACCCCAAAGCATCGAAATGTTACATTGCTTTAAGATTTCCAAATGAGGATTTATTTTTTATTTGTTTATATATTTAGTAGTAGGCCTCCATTCTTTTTGAATATCTTTTATGCTGATGACCTACATTTTATATTTATTTGAAGTCCTACATCTGTTTCTTAACTATGGATGCATAATAAATATTTCATCCTGTGCTTCTGTTTCATGAAAGCCTTAAGGACGTGATCAAAAAAGGTACATGACATGAAAAAAAAGCTTTAAAATTGCTGTTAAAATTCACTGCTGAAAATGCTTAACTTTCTGGTTGCACATTAAAGATATGTGAAGCAAGTTTATTGGAATTGTGGTGGCACCAGCCATCCCACTGTGTAGTTGTTAGACTACCTGCAGTCTTGCATAAATCACATTGCTCCTTTCCTAAATGATGTGGTTCATTGCTATTGTTAGAAATGTAACGGTTCTTGATCTTTGAATACTTTTCTTCAGACTGTTAAATGCTGTGCTGGCATTTTTATAAACTGGACTGAATTTCATCAGAACGTCTGGTTCGATAACTTTCTAGCTTTTGTAAAAATGGAAAGTGGTCTGCAAATTGTATTGTCTCTTTGTGAACCTTTGTTTCTCTGCAGCTATTTTTTGCACTGGGAACAGGCTGGTAGAGGATATTTGAGTTGCTGATACTTAAGGGTCATGCTATTGCATATTTTGAGTCAAATGAAGTTTATTGTTATTTAACTACATACATGTATATAACGTTTATAACCATATAATTTATAGAGAAGTGAGACAATGTTTCTTCGAACCATAGCACACAATAACTTCTGATGGTAAGGATAAAATCTACAGATGAATTACACATAATTAACGAACTAAAATACACTAATATTAAATATTATAAGACCATAAGTCAAAGGAGCATCTGGCCCATCGAGTCTGCTTTGCCATTCAATCATGGCTGATCCTTTTTTTTGGTCTCCTCCTCAACCCCAGTTCCTGGCCTTCTCCCTGCAACCTTTGATGCCATGTCCAATCAAGTACCTAGCAATCTCTGCCTTAAATGTATACCCAGCAACTTGGCCTCCACAGCTGTGTGTAGCAACAAATTTGCCACCGTTTGGCTAAAGAAATTTCTCCACATCTCTGTTTTGAAAGAGCGCCTCTCCATCCTCTTGTCCTAGACTCTCCCATCATGGGAAACATCCTTTCCACATCTACTCTGTCTAGCCCTTTCAAGATTCAAAAAGTTTCAATGAGATTCCCCCTCATCCTTCTGAATTCCAGTGAGTACAGACCCAGAGCCATCAAATGTTCCTCATATGATAACCCTTTCATTCCTGGAATCATCTTTGTGAGCCTCTTCTGGATCCTCTCCAATGCCAGCACATCTTTTCTAATATGAGGGGCCCAAAACTGCTCACAATGCTCAAGGTGAGGCCTCACCAGTGCCTTATAAAGCCTCAGCATCACATCCCTTTTCTTATATTCTAGACCTCTTGAAATGAATGCTAACATTGCATTTGCACTCCTCACCACTGACTGTATCTGCGAGTTTAGGATGTTCTGCACAAGGACTCCCAAATCTCTCTACATCTCAGATTCCTGGATTTTCTCCCCATTTAGATAATAGCCCGCACATTTATTTCTACTACAAAAGTGCATGACCATCCATTTTCCAACATTGTATTTCAAATGCCGCTTGCTTGCCCATTCTCCTAATCTGTCTTAAGTCCTCCTGCTTCTTACCCATTTCCTCAACACTACCTGCCCCTTCACCAATCTTCGTATCATCTGCTAACTTGGCAACAAAGCCATAAGGTATTATAAGATATGGAACACATTAACCAGTGCCAATTTGAATACGATGCGGCTGGGAGTTCAGAAGCCTAATGGCCTGGTGGAAGAAACTGTCTCTATGGAGGAGTCGTGTATTTGCAGAGCAGCTGCTCCAGTATTTCTTTATACACCATCTAGTCATCATTCTTGATAAGGCTAGTCACTGTTGTGTCATCTGCAAACTTGATGACAAGGTTTAAGCTGGATTCTGCAACACAGTCATGTGTCAGCAGTGTGGACAGTAGTGGGCTGAGCACACAGCTTTGGGGGCTGCCAATGCTCAGCGTAATGGGGCAAGAGACATTGCTGTCCAGGTTAACTGACTGTGGCCTTACTGTTAAAATGTCCAGTATCCAACTGTAGAGGGAAGTGTATTGAGACCCAGCAAGGACAGTTTTCCCACAAGTTTCTAAAAGTAATTAAATTTAAAAGTAATTAAAATTAAAGCTAATCATCTTTAGAAAATTAACTCAAAACAAGTACCGGTAGTATGTTTTTAAGTAAGACATGAAATACAAAATCTTTAAGAAAGTACTTCACCTTTCCCTTAATTTCCTAATCCACTGTAATTTCCATTGATATCAAACCTGGCATGTATAGTATTTCAAGAAAAATATTTCTCCAATATTTTTCTGGGAAACCTCAGCAGGACTTGTTTTCCAAATCTGTAAGTTCCAAACTTCTGCACTTACAGAATGTATATTAATATTCAGATGTTATTTCAGTTTCAGCAATGTCAGCAATTCCAATGTATATAAAAAAGTAATAGTTAGCAAAATCATCTACGTGAGATGATTTTGCTTCCAATGTTTATTTTGACAATGAGGGCATTAAGTGATAATTTTATTGATAATCTCCACTCATTCAATTTAATTCTCTACCCAATTTGTGTGCTCTACTTATCTATTCATGGATGCCTGCACAGTTCAAGTAAACCTCTAGGAGCTGCACATCATATTTTCATTTAACATTATGTAGCTTCCTAGACTCAACACAAATTCAATAATCACAGATCATAACTACTTCTCAGACACTGATTGTAGATAATGATTCTATATTTTTGCCTCTGAACCCATCATTTGTAGATTTACATGTACATTAAAATCTGCATTTGCCATTTTAAACATTTCTCCCTTGCATTCTGTAATAGATTTTTCCTCTTGATTTTTAATGTCTCCATTCAGTTGTTTTTTTTTGGAATGGTAGATGACATTTTTTCATTCCCAGAATATTGGGTTCTAAGGTAGACAAAGACATCCATGCAGGATCAACAGAATATGTTGCAGGTGATGGTTGATGTGATTGGTTAGTGAGTTGATTAGAATATTGTTCATTCCTTCTACTGCTGCATCTGTGTGGACTTTCTGAGTCTTCAGGTACTCTGAATATCTAGATGCTGCTTTTGCATTTTAAACATTCTAGGACCATGGATTCCCATGATTCATTTTATATATTACATTTTTTAAGGACACTAGAATTTCATCTTTCCTTCTGTCCTCAGAATCTCCCATCATGACACTCAAAGGTTAGATTGTTGCTTCAGAAGTCTCGTGTTGGACGTGTAGGTGATGTGGCCTTTCTATTAGAGTTGCATGCAAGCATGACTAATGTCTTCATGTTGGGGATGTTGTCCGAGAAGCTGAAGCTGGCAAAGATATGCCGCTGCTGTCAGGAGATTTGGAAGATTTTACAGACGCAGCAGTAAAGGTATTTCTCAATCACATTGAAGTGAAATGAGAGGACAGGTTGTCTATGAGTATTTGTGAGAGCAATGAACATCGCTAATTGGAGAATTTAGGCTTTTTAGAGAAAGTAGGCTTGGAGACAGATTTAAAGTCTTGGTTTCTGAGCAGATCAGTCCACCTGTACATTGCAGGGCAGGAGATGGTAGTGAGTTTTGTTGTCGGTGCTTGCCTTTGCTGAAAGTTAACACCTGGATATGGAAAGTGTTTCATGTTTCCAGTGTTTTGCCATGGTCCAGGGGTGATATTGTACAACAGAGGTGTGGTTGTTATAGATCCATTTTGTTCTGGGTATTTGGTTATCCTTTATAACCACTGGTGAATGAATTGACTTGGAGCTTACTTTTCACATTTCCACATACGCAAATGTATACATTCTGTGGTACAATGAGGAAATTAAGTGGTTTGGAAGGATGATGCAGACTAAAAAACGCTTATATAATTAATTCAGCTCTGCTGTAAACCACAAGCTCCTCAGTTGAATCCAATGATTGTAAGCATTAATTGTTCCATGAGAATTAGATGTGCATGATCCCATCTGCTTCGCACGGTTGCCTCCAATTCTGCATTCCTTCATCTTGCAAGAGAGAGGGATGTTCATTAGTGGATATCATGAATCCTGCTTGGGCAATATGGCTATCTTGGTTCAAAACGTTGTTGTATGTATTAAGTTTCCATTTGTTTGTTGGAAGCTTGAGGAGTTTATGAATATTATGTAGGAATTTTGTTTTATTTAATTGGTTGATAACTGACTGATATGAAATGCAGAAACATAGAAAACCTACAGCACAATACAGGCCCTTCGGCCCACAAAGTTATGCCAAACATGTCCATACCTTAAAAATTACTAGGCTTATGTATAGCCCTCTATTTTAGTAAGCTCCATGTACCTATCTAAAAGTCTCATAAAAGATCCTATCTTACCTGCCTCCACCGCCATTGCTGGCAGCCCATTCCACGCACTCACCACTCTCTGAGTAAAAAAACTTACCTCTGACATCTCCTCTGTACCTACTCCCCAGTACCTTAAACCTGTGTCCTCTTGTGGCAACCATTTCAGCTCTGGGAAAAAGCCTCTGACTATCCACACGATCAATGCCTCTCATCATCTTATACACCTCTATCAGGTCACCTTTCATCCTCCATCACTCCAAGGAGAAAAGGCCTAGTTCACTCAACCTATTCTCATAAAGCACGCTCCCCAATCCAGGCAAGATCCTTGTAAATCTCCTCTGCATCCTTTCTATGTCTTCCACATCCTTCCTGTAGTGAGGTGACTAGAACTGAGCGCAGTACTCCAAGTGGGGTCTGATCAGAGTCCTATATAGCTGCAACATTATCTGTCGGCTCCTAAATTCAATTCCATGATTGACGAAGGCCAATACACCATACGCCTATTTAACCACAGAGTCAACCTGCACAGCTGCATTGAGTGTCCTATGGACTCGGACCCCAAGATCCCTCTGATCCTCCACACTGCCAAGAGCCTTACCATTAATATTATATTCTGCCATCATATTTGACCTACCAAAATGAACCACTTCACACTTATCTGGATTGAATTCCATCTGCAACTTCTCAGCCCAGTTTTGCATCTTATCAATGTCCACAACACCTCCAACCTTTGTGTCATCAGCAAACTTACTAACCCATCTCACCACTTCCTCATCCAGGTCATTTATAAAAACAAGAGTAAGGGTCCCAGAACAGATCCCTGAGGCACCCCACTGGTCACCAACCTCCATTCAGAATATGACCTGTCTACAACCACTGTGCCATCTGTGGGCAAGCCAGTTTTGGATCCACAAAGCAATGTTCCCTTGGATTTCATGCCTCTTTACTTTCTCAATAAGCCTTGCATGGGGTACCTTATCAAATGCCTTGCTGAAATCCATATACACTACATCTACTGCTCTTCCTTCATCAATGTGTTTAGTCACATCCTCAAAAAATTCAATCAGTCTCATAAGGTACAACCTGCCCTTGACAAAGCCATGCTGACTACTCCTTATCATTTTATACCTCTCCAAATGTTCATAATTCCTGCCCTTCAGGATCTTCTCCATCAACTTACCAACCACTGAGGTAAGACTCACTGGTCTGTAATTTCCTGGGCTATCTCTACTCCCTTTTTTGAATAAAGGAACAACATCTGCAACCCTCCAATCCACTGTAACCTCTCCTGTTGCATTTGATGATACAAAGATCATCACCAGAGGCTGAGCAATCTCCTCCCTCACCTCCCACAGTAGCCTGGGGAACACCTCATCCAGTCCCGGCGACTTATCCAACTTGATGCTTTCCAAAAACTCCAGCACATCCTCTTTCATAATATCTACATGCTCAAGCTTTTCATTCAGCTGAAAGTCCTCACTACAATCACCAAGATCATTTTCTATAGTGAATACTGAAGTAAAGTATTCATTAAGTACTTCTGCTATTTCTTTCGGTTCCATACACACTTTCCCACTGTCACACTTGATAGGTCCTATTCTTTCATGTAACGTTATGAGTTATGAGTTAGTTCCTGAATCATTTTTAGGAAGAGTCTGACTTACCTCTTTATGTTTTGCAAGATGTACAAAATCTATATCATGTCTTGATTACTTCAACTCAACATAATAATTTAACTTAATGTGCCCTGGATGGTAAAAACGATAAGACACAGGAGCAGAAATAAGCCATTTGGCCCTGTAGGATCCTCATATCATCTTTCTGTCTGTATTGTATTTTGTGGCACATTTATTAAGGTAATCTGTCATGTGGGTTGGGACGTGATAGAAGCAAATATTTATCGTTGCGTTTTCACACTTCGTCTTAGTTTCATTTAGTGGAGAGGGGGTGAGCTACAGGAAGCTAGTTTTTGTTGACCGCTAATTGGAACATTATTAGACCACTAATTACATTGTTTTGCCACTTAGTGTCTCTAATATCACTGTTGTCATATTGCTAGTTCAGTTTTGTTTGTTTTTCATCGCAACAGAGTCACCATCTTACCTAGTTTCATAATAAAGGATTGATTTGTAAATTTATTATTCAGAAACTTGTCATTCAAATTCATTGTTGCTGGTCATTGTCTGAGGCTGGTATTCAGTTTACCTTTGAGCTGCACTTTACAACTCAATTCTGTTACCAAAGCTATCTCTGCTTCATCCTCTCTATATAAGAAGCTGTTGCTTTAATCTGTGCCATTGTTCAGTACTTCACTGAGCTGGCCTTCCACTTTACATGCTTCATAAACCTATGCCATTGAAAATTCTGTTACCCCAAGTCCTATTCACTATTCATCATTGACCTGTACTTCAGCCAATCTGTCAGTGCATTGAATTTCTATTTAGTCTGCCTTTAGATTACTCTTCCCGAAGTCTTATTTCCTCACACTTTGCAACATTAAACTTCATGAACCACCTCTCCCCCCCCCCCCCCAGTTTCCTTGACTGCATAAGTCTAGGGAGGACGACCTCCAGTCCCGCCCAACCCTTGAGATTGAGGCGCTCTCCCACCCCAAACCCCAGTTTGTGTGGATGCTGAGTAATTTGCTACCCTGTCACAAATTGGTGCCACAAAATAACAGACAGTACACTGCATATGATTAGAGGAATTATATTTATGAATCTTAACTTACCTAAAGAGTTAGTAAAGAATAACAAAAAGAAAAAGGTCCATTCTAATTAAACAGTCAAATGTGCACATGTTGGAGCTCATCCTGAACTTCTTTGTCACTCACGAGCTGAGCCCTCATCAGCATGAACATCCACAACACCTGAGTGTCACTCGCAATCCACCTCAAACAAACGGGTCTCCCTCCGGATCGTAGGCTACGACCAGTTCTCCCCAATGTTTTCTCTCTTCATCTCCCGCCAGACAAAAGCCCAAGACCAACCTTTCTGTCCCTCACCAAGAACTCTACCCACTAACTGCATGGCACACATTCCACATCATCCCTTATCTTTAACAGTAACCCAAGCAAGCTGAAAACAAGCTGCTCTTACAGAACTGCCAAAATGAAATACATACAGCATAACAGTAAAAATATGAACCAGGGCGTTGCATACATTTACCAAGTTTTGGCCTATTCGGTGAACCTATCTAAATTTGGTTAGCACAACATTCTAATTCCAGCCGCTACTTTTAAGGAATTTGTATGTTCTCTCCGTGACCGCGTGGGATTCCTCCGGGTACTCTGGTTTCCTCCCACAGTCTAAAGACGTACCTGGTGTTCAGTTAATGGTCATTGTAAATTATCCTGTGATTAGGTTAGGTTAAATCAGGAGTTGCTGAGTGGCATGGCTCGAAGGGCCTGCTCTGTGCTGTATCTCAATAATAAATAAAACACAATAAATCTTTTGCCATGTCCAAGTATCCTCATAAGGACACGTTGACCAACATTGTTTCATGACCTCAGCAGAATTTGTTATCTTGAACTCTACTTCTTCCCTAGGTCATTAATATAAATAATAAATAATTGAACTCCAAGAACTGACCCTTGAGACATTCCACTAGTTACATCCTTCCAAAGCGCAGGAACATAGAATTTGGATTCTCAAAAGGTATCACAAACAGGCTGATGCACTAACTAATCTAAATGCTAATATATTTTCCCCAATACCATGAGCTTTTACTTTTTGGAAAACCATGTTAATTTGGTTTGATAATTTAGTTTGAACTTGGTTCGCTAAAAGATTAGCTATTTCGGCCTTGATTGTAGACTCCCAGCATCTAGGAGATGTGATAGTTATTCTGAAACAGGGAGTATTATGAAAAGGTAGAAATAGCAATGGGCAAACGAAGATTGAACATTGGAAGAAAATCAAGTGGTCATTCGCATTAAAAGAGTAAAGGCTAATCTGAGGACAAAATATTGGAATCATAGAAGCAGAATTAAGCCATAGTACTAAGCTATTTCTGCCTTAAAACTGTTCTTCTCCCACACGATGAAGCATTATCTCATCCACCCCGTAATATCCTTCATATAGGGCCTGCTCTTTTCTAAACTTCAGTGGTTGCAAGCCTAGCTTGTTCAACATTTCCACATAAGACAGTTGAGTGACTTCATCTGTAAACATCAACTCAAGAGGAACTATTGATCACCAAAAATTGATGGCCATATCTCTAGAGTGAATGTTCAGTCAGTAATCAGATTTACTGAGGATATTACTGTATATAGTTCTCAGTTATTTCTGTTTTAGTTATTTTAGTGAAATATCTATATCGTACAATGGGAGAAACGGCAACATAATTAAATCCAAGTTAATATATATGTCAAACATCCCTTGAAAACAAATACAAATTTTAAATTGATGCTGTTAAAATTTGAAGATAAATAAATATAGAACTGATTATAAAGTTGTAATTCTTAAAAATAACAGAAAGCTAACTATGTAAAAATTGTAGAAAAATTATTTAAAATTTTGAATATACTTTTATAATTGTCAAGTAAAATTTAAGCTTGGAGAGAAACAGGTCAGAAGTTCACAATACAAGTCGTCATCTTTTCTATCATATATTCGGCAAATTTGGCTTTTGTTTCATATTTAGTAATCATGGTTGGAATTTTCAAATGGGGGCATATATAAGTACTATTACCTCTGATTCTGACTGGTCATATGTTGATATGAAAACATGTTCATAATATGCAATTGACTTTGCTTTGAGGGATTATGGACTCATGAGTTCATAACCATGCATGCAAATAATTTTAAGAAAAAAACATAGAAATCTGATATCATAAGTTTCAAGATAAAAAATCCTTCTTATATACTGTTAGATGTATGCTGTTAGATGGTTTAAAATTTAGAACATCATTCGCCATGCAGTTGATGTAGTCCTAACTACTTCTGTAATAGACATGCATACTCTTTTTGGTCATGTGTGAATATCCACAGGATTTTCTAGTAGAATTAATAAAACAGAGCTCGACATTCAACAATTATGTCTTAAGCAATAAGCCATTATGTCCATCATCACAAGATTTAGATTGTCTGTGAATTAAATTTCTTACTGTTTGAAGTTAGGCTAGAACAATTTATTTGATAATAAATTAAGTTGATAATAGAATTTTGGTGTAAAGTGATGAGCTGTTAGTATTAGCCACAAAGCAACAGCATTGAATATTTATTTGGGAATTGAATAGTTTAAAATATGTGAGATTGACTATATATGTTCCAAGAAAGAATCATTTATGGTAATTATACTAAATGAAATCTGGTTTTTTTTAGTGTAGTATTTTGTTCAACATTATAAATAAGTCGCTAACCTTCCTGATTTACTCTGGAATACGATCTATTTTGATATTCGAATCCTCCTATTACTGGTTTATGTACTAATTTCATAGATCCTGGAAACTTATGTTCAGGAATAGAAAATTAATATTTCACCAGAAAAAAGATGATTATCTAAAGTTATTTAAAAAGCTTGATGTTTCATGTATTACAAATATGCTAATATTGACAAAGGAAAATTATTTTGAATAAAACAATTTAGACATTCCAGTTAACACAGCTTTATCATAAATCTGTCCTGCTTGCAATAGATAATATGATATCTTGCAGAACTGATTGTTCCATGCAGCATGTTGGATTTAGAAAGCCAAGGGAGTAGCCATACAGAGTGCAAGAGACAACATTATGATCTCTAGGCTATTTAATGCTCCAGTTGACCTGAAACAAAGTGTCAAGCTTCATTGCAATAGGAGCATATATTACCTCATTCCCCTAATGCCCAGGGGTAGTTAAACTGATTTATAATCCATTAGATCTTAGGAGAAATAAATTACAAATGCTGTATGATAGAGAATTAATTTAAATTCTGAATTGTATGCATAAGCACTCTCAGATCTTATAATAAAGATGATCTTTTTCAGGGCTAATTACTACTTTTTAACTTATTTTAATGACATTTATTGACTTAACTGAAAGATGCATTTGTGGCAGATGTGACTTTGTGATATAATTGTCTGACCTGCAAAGCAGCAGATTGATGTTAATAACATCAACAGTAGCAACTTGCAGTGCATCATAATAAATGTCAAGATAAATCCACGGTTTACTCTGAGTAAAAGGTTCTAGTGTGGATTTTCATTTACAAACAAAATTAATAGTTGGAATTTAACGTACTGGTTTTCTGAATCAGACAAAGAAGTTTTTAAATGAAGCCTTCAGCAAACAAATTGATGTTTTAGAATAGTGCATCAAGCTCATAGATCAGAATCAGAAGAACATGGTACTTGAATTGCAAAAAGTTACATTAGAGAGCTTATGGCATGGTGTGAATACAATGTCAGCAAAACAAATGAGCTGGTTATTGACTTCAGAAAGCAGGGTAAATTATACTTCCCTATCTGGACCATGGTGCTGAGCTAGAAATGTTTGAGAGCTTCGAGTTCCTAGGTGTAAATATCAACAACAACTTGACCTGGATCAACTATGAGAGCACAACAGCTAAGAAAGCATGTCAATGATGCTGTTTCCTCAGAAAGTTAATAAAGTTTGCATGTCCCCCGTGACGCTTACCAATTTTTACAGATGCACGATAGAAAGCATTCTATGGATGCATCACAGCTTGTTATAGCAACTGTTTTTACTTCCTCCCCCGCCCCTGCCCCCAAGATCACAATAAATTGTAGAGAGATATCAACACAGACCAGTCTATCACACAAAGCAGCCTTCCCCTCTGTTAAATCAGGCTGTACTTTCCACTGCTTCAGAAAAGCAGCCAACATAATCAAGGATCAACCCTCCCCTCCACCCAACCTCAAGGCATTCTCTCCTCTCTTTTGGGCAGAGAGAGGCAGAGATAAATGTTTAAATGCATACACTACCAGACTCAAGGAGAGTTTCTGTCCTGCTGTTCTCAGACTCCTGAATGAACTTGGCATGTGATTAAGATGAACTCTTGATCTCCCAGTCTACCTCATTGTGGCCCTTGCATTTTGTATCTTTTACCTCCACTGATCTTTCCCTGTAACTATAACACTATAATATGCATTCTGCCTTTTGTTTTACTTGTGTGTGTCCATTTTTGTGACTTAGATGAGGATCAGATCATATTTTATGAGTAATTAATGCAGAAAACTAGGTAATTGCACAAGCTTGTCCCAGAAGGCACCTTCGGCCCTGTGAAATTGTCTGTGAAATAGTCAGATGTGCCTACATTTACCACATTAGTCACATCACAGAACTGGAGTCAGCTTCAATCCTGGAGGACCATCTATGAAGACCTTTCACATGTGTTGAATGTTGTAACTTCCACCATCCTTTTAAGCAGCGCATTCTGGACTTCAGTTCTTTCAGTTTACTAAACTTGAGATCTCAATTGTGTATCATTAGTGTCAGAGTGAACATATTCCGCTTAACAATACACTGATCGTGAAACAAGCAAAGATTTATCACTGCAAACTGAAAATTAAAGGTACAGCAAGCTGGTTGCTGAAGTTTAAGAAAAGACATGGCATTAAATATCTCAAGCATCTGTTGATCATGAAAATCTAGCCCCAGAATCAGTCTACGATGCTGATTGTTTTTATAGCTTACATAACAGAATTAAACTTTTAAACCATTACTGATGAAAATCTTAACACCAGAACAAGTCTACAATGTTGACTCTTTTTATACCTTGCATAAAATTTAAAAAAAAGTAAAATACAAATAATGTGTACTGAAATCTTTTAATCAAAACATGGCTTCGTAGGTGGAGACTGGAAGCCTGCCATTGTTTGTCGCTGTTCAACAGCTGATTCAGGTATTCTCCCGATGCTGCTGTGCTGCTTCTGTTACCCTGCTCATGTTATATTTTTGTTACATTAATGGTTTGTAATAATTTTTACTGTTAGTACACATATGTGATGCACATAAGACAAACAAAGACTGCTTACTGGTAGCCCATAAATTCAGAATGGGAAATGATTTCAAAATTTTAAAAAATCCTAAAAACTTCTCACTCCAAGCATTTCAGATTAGGGATTCTCAATCAGTACCATTTTAAAAATTTTAGCCAATGGACATTATTGGAGATAGCAATCTCAGGTCAGTCTTGGTGGTAACTGGCTGGAAAAAGGCTAATTGCCTATTATTGAATACATTGAATTTAGTTTTTAAATGCTGCAGTATTCAATGAGGGTGGCATGAGCTGAATGCTTTTGAGTGACCTTAACTAATTGGGGTGAATAGCCCAGAATGTACTTTAACATAAACATACTTATACTCCCTGCCAGCTAGTGTATGAAGCTCACATTTAAGTAATACAGTTTTCACAGCGAAAAAGAAACTCACCATTCAGATCTTGTTTGCTCCTTTGTGCATTGTCAAGACCTTCCTAGGCTTAATTTCCTATTTTTAATATGGGAAGCTGGGTGAGATAGGGCAGGAAAAAGGATCAGGAGCAAAGCGACGAATATCACTGATGATGAAAAACAACATTTGGCTAAGTCCTCTCAAAGCTATCAAATATTTTCAATGTTTTTCTGACTTTAAATCATTCAGAAAACTGTGATAAATAACTATTTAAACATTATTGAAATCTTGAAAATAGTTAAAGCAGGTTATCAGCAGTTAAAATGCAGATGTTCAAATACAGGCAAACAACTTAAGAGATTTAAATTGATTATTATTTAGTCTCTTCTGCCTGTTACAGTTTGTAGAAATGGTAGTAATATTAGCAAAGGTTGTTAGGCATATTATTTACCATAGTTAGTGAGAAATTGATGCAATTTTGTAATAATTTGCTGAGTTTCTTGAAGAGGCTATGGCAAGAATATAATTGGAGTAAAGGTGGCGAAATCCTGACTACAAATTCACCATTGGATGCATTTCCTGGAAATCCTGATATTGTCCATGTTGTATAGGAAAATGTCGGCAGCTAAATAGAGAAGCTTTTAAGTAACTTAGTACTGTTATCAGTGTTTGCACTTTCTAAGGGAAATGACTTGCATTGAGGACATGTGGTTTCTACTGATGTCTTCTGGTAGCTTAGTGGTTAGTGTTCCACTGTTACAGCACAAGTGATCCAGGTTCACTTCCACTGATGTCTTGAAGGAGTTTGTATGTTCTCGCACATTCCAAAGACATATGGGGTTAGTAGGTTAATGGTCATATGAGCTTAATTGGGTAGTGCAGTCTGTATGCTTAGCCTCTACATGCTTTGTACATATGACTGTGAGGCAAAGCACAACTCCAAAACCATATTTAAGAGTTCTGACATCACCACTGTTATTAATTGACTCAAAGATGATGACGAACCAGTATGTAGGACGGAGATTGAAAATCTAGCTGAGCGGTGTCACAATATTGGTCTCTGACTAATCAGCAAGACCAAGAAGCTGATTATTGACTATAGGAGGAGAAAACCAGAGGTCTATGAGGCACTGCGGTCTTCATTGGGAGATCAGAGTTGGGAAGGATCAGCAACTTTAAATTCCTTGATGTTATCACATCAGAGGATCTGTCCTTGGTCCAGCATGTATTGCAACTGCCATTACCAAGAAAGGACAGCAGTGCCTCTACTTTCTTAGAAGTCTGTGAAGATTCAGCATGCCATCTAAAACTGTGACAAACTTCGAAAGATCAGGGGTTTTACTGGTTGCACCACAGCCTGGTGTGGAAACACCAATGCCCTTAATTGGAAAAAGCCTCAAAAAGTAGCGGGTACAGCTCAGTCCATAATGGGTTAAGCCCTTCCAACCATTGAGTACATCTACAAGGAGCGGAGTTGCTGGAATGCAGCATCCATCATCAAGGACCCCCACCGTCCAAGCCACGCTCTCTTCAGGAAGAAGATACAGGAGCCTCAGGACCTGCACCACCAGGTTCAGGAACAGTTATTAGCCCTCAGCAATCGGACTGTTGAACCAGAGAGACAACTTAACTTCACTTACCCCAATATTGAACACTTCCCATAACCTTTAGGTTCACTCTTCATCTTATGTTCTGAATATATATTGCTTATTTATAAACTATTATTATTTTGTTCTTAAACACTTTTTTTCTTTTTGCCTTCGCCCCGTTGTCATTTGCATGTCGGTTGTGTGTCCGTTTTGATATGCGGTTTTTCATTCTTTTATGGTTTTGGATTTACTGAATATTCCCACTACTAAATAAATCTCAGGGTTCTACATAGTGACATATATATACTTTGATAATAAATTTACTTTGAACTTTGGATCAAAAGGACATATTACTGTGCTGTATCTCTATATAAAATAAATAGCATCATTTTGGCTAAGATGCTAACTGGATGGAAAAACTGACAGTAGCAAATGTGGAAGTAAGTATTTCCAGTTTTTACAAGTTCAGAGAATTAAATAAAGATTGTGACATGTTGATTTTGCTAGAAGTTAGAATGTTATAAGCTAAATTATCATTGTAAGGTCCATCAAATCTTGATTGTGGTGCCAGAATGAGGAGGGTGAGTGTTTCACAGTAACTGTGAGAGTAAGCAATTGCAAGCTCTTTGAGCAATGTACAATGTCTAATTTTTTTATGGTAACAAATGAATGAAGACTTGAAGTTGATATCAGATTAGTGATTCTGTGTTGATAGTCAGTTGCACACTCTTTGGAGAAAGGGTAGAATTGGAATAACTGCATCTTTTAGATTATTTTCAGTTTAGTTTGCATCTTCAAAAGCTAAAAGTTAGTTACTATCAGAGAAGTGATTCTGAATGCTAGTCAACTTTACAACCAAATATTCCTTCCATTAAGCTCAGTAGATATTGTTCATTAGTTTTAAAAACAAAATGTTAGCAGCACTGACTAGATCAGGCAACATCATAGTAAAAAAATATATAGCTAATGTTTCAGGTGAAAGACTAACCTTTCATTGATACAAGTAAACTTTGAAGTGAAAGTGTATATTAAAGAATTGAAACTGATCTTGGGGTGTGCCACCCTTTGACATAACTTTAACAAGCACACAAAGATTCATACAGTGTCTAACAAATGTCAGCAATTTGTAAGCTTTGAACTTAGAATACTCAATTCTCCTGAGCAACAAACACAAAAGAAATGCTTTGATTTTCTTTTGCACTGGAGTTCCTTTTCTCCTCCAATTTGTTTGGTTAAAACTTATGGTAATATCATTGCTGCCTCAAAATATAATTATAATATAGCAATATTCATTGCAATCATAAAGCTGGTGGATAATGCATTATCCAAAAGGTGATTGCATGTTTTTGTGGTGGTAGTTTCAAATTCCCTGAAGTTTGCTGTATCTCTATATGTGTGTGTGTGTGTGAGAGAGAGAGATTGTTATTTAAGTTCAACATAATGAGGAAGTTTATTTTTATGTCTTCTGATTTACGTAATGTGATAAATTGGCATTGTGGTTACGTTACTGGATAATTAATCCAGAGACCTGGACTAATGATCCATAGGCATATGTTTGGGTCTCGCCATGACAGCTGGGGAATTTTATTTCAGTTAATTAATTAAGTAAATCTGGGATATAAAGTGAGTGTCAATAATGGTGACCATGAAGCTTCTGTTTTGTCGTTAAAATCCATATGGTACGTTAATAACCCTTCAGAAAGGAAAGCAACTATCCATACCTAGTCTGAACTATGTATCACTTCAGCTTCATGACAGACTGCTCAATTCAAGGGCATTTGGAGATAGACAGTTAATGACTTGGTATTTCTGTATTTCACTAGCTGTGTAAATGAGTTAAATAAATTAAATCCACACTGTTTTAGATGCCTTTTTTTCTTATGCAATTTCTTCAGAAATGATGTGTATTTTGATTGTTTAAAATGAGAAATTTGTACCCCAAATTCTCAGTTCTTGCACTGTTTAGAATTGTACAGATGATATAGTTTTTCATTCTTACTAAAAAGTGACATTCTGCACTTCTGAATGCTAAATCTCAACTTTCCTATGTCAACGCATTCCATTACTCTCAGTTCTCCCTACATTTTGTTTGTACTTTTAAGTTTTG
This sequence comes from Hemitrygon akajei, assembly GCF_048418815.1. NCBI lineage: Eukaryota > Metazoa > Chordata > Chondrichthyes > Myliobatiformes > Dasyatidae > Hemitrygon > Hemitrygon akajei. Next base: position 48,907,182 of record NC_133146.1, on the reverse strand, counting down.
AGTACATCACAATTTTAATGCATATTGACACATGGATGCTTTACATCTGATGAATATTTTAGTTATAGATAGGAAATTGGATAAACAGTTCAAAAAAGTAACTATATTTTGGAAAAGTTTATCCCAGTTGGAGAATTAGCACCAGAAAAAGGCGCAGGTGGCTGAATACTATGTGTTGTCATTTCCATTAACAATTACTGCTCTCTGTAATCATGCATTAACAGATACTAACATTTTTTACAATATTTATGCTTTGGTGGGTTGATATTTCATTTCCCCTGAAGGTTTTCTAAATCGAAGCTCGCAGTGTCAATGGCAGTTATTTAACCTCCCATATAACTGTAAAGGTTGGTGGCATTAATTCCTGTTATGAAAGCATAGCTGCAGAAATCCCTGGAACAGAGCATGCATATAGCAAACTGGAGTAGCGGGATGCCAAATAACAGAACTGCATAGTAGGAAATGTACTCAGTAATTTGAGTATCATGTTAAAAGCTTTCCACTGCATGAATTAAGTGCCTGTGTTTGAGAAGCACTTCTAATTTTAGCATCTTAAGCCTCTGACATCCAAGTCTTTGCCTTCCCAAGAGTTGAGAGGATGGTTTCACTTCTGGTAAGCAGTTTCCTGGGCTGTTGCCTACTGTTAAATGTTCATGCTGAATGTGTCATCAAAGACACAGATAACTCATTTTCTAACCTTTCCATGTGGTAATCTGCAGTCATAGTTGGGGAGGATGTAACACATGCTGCTACTGTGCAGGTTGTGTTGTCTTCCATTAGGGTGGGAGATTACTATTCCTTAGTATTCTAAAGAAAAGCTTTCCATGTATGGACTGCACAGCTGCATTTTTTAAAATGTATCTCGATGCTGTCAGGATAAATGTTTTCATGAGCTACAAGAGAAAGGTCCTAATCATATATTTTCTAGCACAGAAAGCATGAAGAAACCTTCCTGGCCTTATATACCTCTTCACATTGTCTAGAAAGAAAAGTCATTCTTTTTTTTTCTGATGTTAGGTATCAGTAAAATTCAACAAGCTTTCAAGGCACAGAGCCACGAAATCGTACATCATGGCACCTTGTTCGCCAAACTCATGCCGACCATCATCAACTCAAGTAAATTAATCCTACACAAATCCCATTTCACAAGAAGGTTTCTGAAAAATAAAGTTTGGTTGTGCTCAATGAGATTAACACTGTGCTATATCTTTAATTAAATTGTCATTTTTAAATGTACAATATTAAACTTTTGGGTCATTTTGTCATTATTACATTTTGTGTGGTAATTCAGTATGTTTATTTTGTCTTTCAGAGTCTTCTTGCGTGCAATAAATCAGTATGCAGATATGTTGAACAAGAAATTTCTTGATCAAACTAACTTTGAACTACAGGTAAGCCAACAAAAAACAATGACACCACAAATTACAGTGAGGGAAGGGGATGTGTTCCAAGAATATGGGCTGCATAGTGATTTTCTGCAACCTGAAGCTGCATTGTCTGTTCATGGACCCTGAGTTGAATTGTATCTCAAATTTTTGGATAATGATTTGTGAATTCTGTAAGGACAAATTTCCAGTAACCGATTGGCCATAAAAAGAGAGTTGTCAGTATTGTAACCAATACTTTATTGTAAGTGTTCTAGGTAACACTTTTGGAGAGGAGATATTTCTGTTGGAAAGATTAAATTACATAAAATAAGTGAATATATTACAGCACAATATAGCCTATGACAGAGTACACTTCAGTAATCTAGTCTTCATGAGAAAGAGACTTTTCCATCTCACTGCAAATCTTCCAGGCCTTTCATACTTTTAAACTTTTGCAATTACCATGTTTCTTTGCTTTTCCATGAGACCAATCAGATGGATGTTTTGGTGGCAATAACTAGGAATGTTCTAAGGAGCTAATTACTACCATTTCAAGCTTTGAATTTTTATCATTTGAAGCCTGGCCAGTTCATGGGGTTTAATTTAGAAAGAAGGAAAAAAATAACAGAAATGTTATTTTTAAGTGACATTTGTGACTACTTGATATTCAGATTGTTTCATTGGCAGCAAAAGTGTGGCCCTTTTTTTTAAAACAAGCAGTATTAGCATAACACTTCACCATAAGACCATAAGGCAGAGTCTGCAACTTCTTTGTCCATTTTCCTAATCCGCCCAAGTCCTACTGTGGACTCCCTGCTTCCTTGGCACTACCTGCCTCTCCACCAATGTTTGTGTCATCATGAGCCATTTTCTTAGTACATTGATATTTTTTCAAGTGATCATTTTTCAGAAAGACTCAAAAGTAAAATCTTTTTCTGTTAATCTTGGTGAGAAAAATATTTATGTGTTCATCATGTTTAGAAAAGTGGTTTGACAGACACAGGAGTGTGATTCAAATAAGCAGTTGGATTAACACTCCTCCAGCAAAATGGAAAATTTAAACTCTTGAGAATATTGATTTACATATATCCTGCAAAATGCAATGTCATTTCTTTAGGTAGTATAATTTCAAAAACTGGTTTGTTAAATCATTTTTGCTGATTGACTCATGCCTTCATAGTTCTCCCAGTGTGCAACTACATCAAGAAATTAGGAAAAAATTCTAGCCCATGAAATATTACCCTTTTGCAAGTTTGTATTTATTGTAACTAAAGAATATGAAGAGTTAACTATGAATTTTAGTAATTTTGAGATTGTTTCTGTTGCTCATCAATAATTGCAAAGATGAAGGTATTTCAAAAGCTTGAGCTTAGTATTTACTTGGAGAACTTTATTGTAATGCAGTGTCAAAGCCTAGCGTGTCTAAGTTAATGTGAAGATAACTATTTCACACTATTGTAGAAATACAGATTTATTTTTAGTACTGCATACCAAAGTAGTCACAGACGATATCATTGCTATCATTAAAATTACTATGATTCCACATTGCACATTTAGATGGAGATGTAATATTTTTACTACTCATGTATGTGAAGGATGTAATAAATAAAGTCAATTCAATTCAATTCGTCAGTAACAGGTTGAAGTTAGTGTCATGGGATCATACAACAGAAAATTTGTCCTACCATGTTTAAACTGAGTATTTTGCCCAGCTACACTAATCCCATTTGCCTGTGTTAAGACCACATTTTTACCTATTTAAATCTCCATCTAAATGCCTCTTAAATGTAACATTGTATTTGATTCCATCAGCTCCTCTGGCATTGCCACCCAGATGTCATCAACACCATGTGTAACCAGAATCAGGTTTATATACATCTTGAAATTTATTGTTTTGTAGCAGCAGTACAGTGTAGATTACTAAAATGTACACAAAATAAACATTATGGATCCATCTTTAAAACTCCTTTCTATTACCTTAGACCTACGTGAGAAAGATTTTTACTCTCTACCCTTTCTGTGTCACTCATAATATTAAATTTCTCAGATGACCAAGAGCTTGGTCAAAGTTAAAGATTTTAAAGAGTATTTCAAAAGTGTAAAGGGAAATCAAAACATAAAGGCCTTTTAAGTATGAAATTTCAGAGTTTAGAGCCAAGGCAATTGAAGGTTTAACCAGTAGGAATGAGCTGATTATATTCAGAGAGGAGCACAAGTTTGAATTTGGCAAATGTAGCTATGGAATGTAGGGAGGACCAAAGCTAAGGAAGGAATCGAATACAAGGATTATAGTTTTAATTGGATATTGATGTAGGTCAACAAGCTGGGGAGTATTAGGTGTCTAGGTCTGCATAAAAGCTAGGCACAGACTGTAGTGTTCATGACTAAGTTAATGGAGAACAAAAGATGGAAGCTAGCCAGATATGCATAAGATAACCAAAGATAGCAAAGGCATGGGTGAGGACTTCACCAGTACATAAGGCATGTACTGAGTACTGAAGTATATATCAGCAGATTTACTGATGATACAAAGATGAGATCCAATATCCTTCCATAGTGAAATATGATATTCATGTTGAATACAAACTAGTTCACCTTTGGATATCTGAGGGAGAGGAATAAGAACATAAGAACATAAGAGATAGGAGCAGGAGTAGGCCAATCGGCCCCTCAAGCCTGCTCCGCCATTCAACAAGATCATGGCTGATCCAATCTTAACTCTAATTTTCACCGAATCCCACAAGGCAACAGTGCCAACCAACAGGGCACCATGCCGCCCATTTTATTTTATTATTCATCCCGCCCAAACCCATGTGATCACCCAGGGGGAGAAAAACCCAGGGAAAAAATCTGGAAAATTCCTCTCCGACCCATCCAGGCTATCGAAAACTGGTCTAGGAGATCACATGGCTGATCTAAACCTAGCCTCATGTCCACTTACCTGCTCGCTCACCGTATCCCCTAATGCCATTTTTATCCAGGAAAATGTCTATCTCCGTTTTGAATTTATTGAGTGTAGTAGCTTCCACAGCTCTCTAGGGCAGCAAATTCCACAGCCCCACTACCCTCTGAGTGAAGAAATTTCTCCGCATCTCAGTCCTGGAACGGCATCCCCTTATTTTAAGATTATGCCCCCTAGTCCTAGTTTCACCCATCTTTGGGAACATTCTCCCCGCATCCACCCGATCAAGCCCCTTCACAATCTTATATGTTTCAATAAGATCGCCTCTCATTCTTCGGAACTCCAATGAGTAGAGTCCCAATCTACTCAACCTCTCATCATACATCAACCCACCCATCCCCGGAATTAACCTAGTGAACCTTCTCTGCACTGCCTCGAGAGCCAGTATGTCCTTTCTTAAATATGGACACCAGAACTGCACGCAGTACTCCAGGTGTGGTCTCACTAATACCCGGTACAACTGCAGTAAGACCTCCCTGTTCTTATACTCCATCCCCCTAGCAATAAAAGCCAGCATTCCATTGGCCTTCTTGACCACCTGCTGCACTTGCATACTAACTTTTTGTGTTTCCTGCACCAGGACCCCAGATCCCTTTGCACAGAAGCACTTTCCAGTTTCTCTCCATTTAGATAATAACTTGCTCTATTATTTTTCCTGCCAAAGTGCAAGACTTCATACTTGTCAGTATTATATTTCATCTGCCAAATGTCTGCCCAATCACTCAGCCTATCTATGTCCCCCTGCAAGGTTTCAATGTCCTCCGCACTCATTACACTCCCTCCCATCTTTGTGTCATCAGCAAACTTCGATACGTTGCACTTAGTCCCTTTCTCCAAATCATTAATATAGATTGTAAAGAGTTGGGGTCCCAACACTGACCCCTGCGGAACACCACTAGTCACCAACTGCCAGTCTGAGAATAAACCATTTATCCCAACTCTCTGTCTTCTGTTAGAAAGCCAATCCTCCACCCATGCCAGAATATTATCCCCAATCCCATGATTTTTTACTTTAAGTAATAATCTTTGGTGTGGCACCTTGTCAAATGCCTTTTGGAAGTCCAAATACACCACATCCACTGGTTCCCCTTTATCTACCCTATATGTTATGTCCTCAAAGAACTCCAACAAATTTGTCAAACATGACTTCCCTTTTGTAAAGCCATGCTGACTTTGTCCTATTAAGCTATGTTTATCCAAATGCCCTGTTACTGTTTCCTTAATTATCGACTCCAACATTTTGCCAACCACAGATGTTAGGCTAACTGGTCTATAATTCCCAGCCTTCTGTCTATTGCCCTTTTTAAATAAAGGAGTTACATTAGCATTTTTCCAATCTGCCGGGACCATTGCCGAGTCCAGCGAGTTTTGAAAAATTATCACTAATGCATCCACAATCCCGACCGCCACTTCCCTTAAGACCCTAGGATGCAAGCCATCCGGTCCAGGGGATTTATCCACCTTCAGTCCCATTAATTTATCAAGTACCATTTCCTTGGTGATTTGAATCGTAGTTAGCTTCTCTCCCCTTAGAGCCCCCTGTTTGTCCAGTGTTGGGATATTTTGAGTGTCCTCTACTGTAAAAACTGATACAAAATATTTGTTCAGCGTTCCCACCATCTCCATGTCCCCTACCATTAATTTCCCGGTCTCATCTTCTAGGGGACCAACATTTACTTTAGCCACCCTTTTTCTTTTTATGTAACTATAAAAACTCTTACTATCTGCTTTTATGTTTTTCGCCAATTTACTTTCATAATCTATCTTCCCCTTCTTAATCAATCTTTTTGTTATTTGCTGCTGATCTTTAAAAGCTTCTCGATCTTCAATCTTCCCACTAGATTTAGCTACCTTATATAACTTCCTTTTTAGTCATATACTTTGCTTTATTTCTTTACTTAGCCACGGATAACTATTTTTTCTTTTACACCCTTTTTTCTTCAGTGGAATATATTTTTCTTGATAGTTGTAAAATAACTCCTTAAATATACACCACTGATCAAGTACCGATCTACCCTTTAATCTATTTTCCCAATCCATCTTAAGCAATTCTGCTCTCATACCATCATAGTCTCCTTTATTTAAGCTCAGTACGCTTGTTTGAGATCCAACCCTCTCATCCTCTAATTGAATATGGAATTCGACCATGTTATGGTCACTCATTCCAAGGGGATCCTTTACTAGGACATTTTTTATTAGTCCTGTCTCATTACACAGGACCAGATCTAAGACTGCTTGCCCCCTTGTCGGCTCAGTAACGTATTGTTCAAGGAATCCATCCCGAATACACTCAATAAACTCTTCTTCAAGGCTGCCGTGTCCGACTTGATTAGTCCAGTCAATATGAAAGTTAAAATCCCCCATAATTATAGCTGTTCCCTTATTACAAGCCCCAACTATTTCCTGATTTATGCTCCGACCAACTGAGTTACAGCTGTTTGGAGGCCTATAGACTACTCCCACCACTGCTTTTTTCCCTTTACTATTTCTTATTTCTACCCAAATTGTTTCGAATGGAATTGGTGTTTATGGAAAGGAGATTGTAACTAGGGCCAAAGTCAATCTTCTCAATAGTTACTTGGAGAATGTTATGCTTCTCTAGTATTGGATATTCTGGCAGTTGAATCCCATAGGAAGTATCAACAAGATGATTATGAGGTTTAGCTGGGTATTGACAAATTATGAATGGAAAGTTACAGTAGATTGTTTTGGTTGATACTTCCTGGGGCAACAGTACAGATGAGAAATAAGAGATGCTAAAAGGAGGTCCTGGGGATAGGATGGGAAGAGAAACTGTTGTCAGTGTTTTTTTAGCTTTGACAAAATAGATACAATTAAAAAGGTGACTCCAGTTGCATCTAGCTAGATTACCAAATTTGGAAAAATGGTAGTTATAGTCAGCTGTGTTAGTAGCAGGAAACAGATTAAGGATTTTCAGAGACAGTTTAACTTTGTTATAAACAGACACATTGTCATTAGATCATTTTTTCTAAGGTCAGTTTTAGTAATAAATAGCAAGATTAGTTTATTAATAGTCGTATAACATTATTCCTCTTATGTTTAGTAGGAGCTCCATTCAACTGTACTCAAGATAGTACTGTTTAGATATTCACTTTGAGAACACTGTCTTTTGCAATGCTATGCAGTTAAAGATTGATTTAATCCATGGCAGGAATTTCCAGGTTAATTTGTAAAATTTAACAGAGCCATTTTTGCAACTCCAACACAACTTCCATGGCAGGCACACAACAATGACATAAATACATCGCAGATACTTCATTTTAGAGCATTGCTGGGCAATGTTTTCCTGGGGAGCTCATTATGGACACCCCAGATTCATCAGAGTTTTAGTCCTGCAGCTAAGTAAAATTTTTACTTTGATCTTTACTTTTGTAACCACTCTATTGTACCATTGGAATAATTTTGATTGACTGTGCAATGCAACAATGGTTGTTTGAATTGGAAGTGGTATATGACATTTGGGTTGTTGATAAAATATCACATAATGTGACAATAAATCACAAATCCATCATTAAGGACCCCTTTACTGAGGACATGTGTTGGCACATGGCCTGGTGGTTGAGGCGTTCGTCAAGTGATCTGAAGGTTGCTAGTTCAAGCCTTGGCTGAGGCTGCGTGTGTGTCCTTGGGCAAGGCACTGAACCACACATTGCTTTGCGACGACACCAGTGCCAAGCTGTATGGGTCCTAATGCAACAGGTGTGATCTTCACTACCTAGCAGTTTTAAGAAGTCAGAAAGTAGTGTCAACCATTGTGCATGATGGTTTTTGACCTCATAGCAATCTTTTACTTCATCATTTGTGAAGGACTTTGGAGTATCAGTCTCAGATTTGACTGCTCTACAATGGCATGCATGTTGTGATTTTATTCAGTGAGTCCACAATAGATCCACTGCTGGTGAAGGCTGGTGCCAAACAAAGCGGCATCATTAACCTAATAGTTTTTCCTCGTTGCAATATTGCCCTGGATCACTGGGTGGAACTAATCTATGGAGCATATTGGAATTGTTTTTCAAATTACATTGCCTGCACTCCAGAACCAAGGTGACATAAACCTTGCATTATGCAGTCAGCACTTGCTTACACTTGCATGTTTGTAAGGCTAGCTCCAAGGTCGTTATTATTTAGTTTACTAAAACAAAGTTCTGCACTACCCCACCCCTCAATATGAAAGGTCTGTTATAGGTCTGTGGATCATTTACCATGGCTTGGAAACACCTGCCAGCAAAAGCAGATATCACTGTTGAAATTCACTGTCACCTTCGTTGAGCCACCTTGGCCCTTGCCTATCTGTGGCAATGTTTTTGATCATCAAGATCTTGTACTAGCACACACCTCATATTCTACTGGGTTACAGCAATCCCTGTCCTTCTATATTCTGAAATGTGGACTATAAGCACAGTTGAGACATAATCATGCAAAATCTCCAAATTCACTGCAAAGATAAAGGATTATCATGCACTTAAAATTTATCTAGCACTATAATAGAAAAGGTTTAACTCTTCTGGCATATTTAGTAGAGATCTATAGTACTGTGCAAAAGTCTTACTACATATGTGGTGCATAAGACTTTTGCACAGTACTGTATTTTCAATGTCAAGCAGAGAACGAGTTTGTAAATGTGGCAGGAGCAAAGGCTGTTGGGAATAGCGAGGGTGGAATGCCATTGGAGGGGTATGGGACAGGTGGCAGAAAAGGAACCTCAGGAACGGCGGTTGACATGGCTGCAGACACTCTCAGCCCTGAGACACCAGCAAAGGTCATTTAATTGCAACCAATTGGTTTATTGATCATTACAGCATGTCTCTGGTTCTTCCTGCTCCCTCCCCTTTCCTGTCCCCTTTTTCCAACCATGATTCCCCTCTTCCTGTCTCTTTCCTACTCTCAATGCACAATAGAGACCCATGTCAGAATCAGATTTTTTATCATACGCATATGTCTTGATTTTTTTTGAGGTAGCAGTACAATACAATACATTAAATCACTTCAGTAATGTGCAAGAGTCACCCTAGCTCTATATTTGTGGCTAAGACATTTGCATAATACCGTATATTGTTGCAGCAATATTACTAATTCATTGCTGTCTCAATGAGACTTTTGTACTAGTGTGAACAACTGGACAGAAATTTCCACATTTACGTAGTTGATTTTGCATATACTATTTCAGGTATTTTTGATCCAATTTGATATTTGATGATAAACAGTGACATCCTCACCATTATTTCTCACCATTGTATAATTTGGGGAAGTATAAATGCAGTTCTGCAGATGAAAAATCAAAGCCAAAAACCATAAACAATTGTTATAATTCTACATTTCATGTATTTGTTTTTATTGTTTCAAACTTTATTTTACTATCTAATTTACAGTTATGGAACAACTACTTTCACCTGGCTGTTGCTTTTCTCACTCAAGAATCACTTCAGGTGGAGAACTTCTCCAGTGCAAAACGTGCAAAAATAATCAGCAAGTAAGTCCAACACATGATAAACAGATTTTTATTTAAGGAACTAGTGTATTTTTTCTGTTTGAGATGAACACATTTTCACTTACAATTTCAACAACTGTTCACTGTAAATTTGTTCTTTCAAAGAATCTTGAAAGATGATCATCTGTGATCCTTCTAAACCCAAAGAATGTATGTCTAATTTCTTTAGATGCTCTTGTTCTGACAATTCTTTCACCCCAGGCGCTAACTTTTTGAAGTGTCTCCAGTTACAGTATGTATCGTTTTATATATAGGGACCAAAACTGTGCACAGTACTTCAAGTATTGCCAATTGTAATCATGCTGTTCTGTTTCTAATATCCAGCACCCTTGGAATAAAGGACAATTGGGTAATTTGCAGTTTGCCCCTCTAATCTCCTGCTGCACCTGCCTGCAGCATTTTGCAATTCAAACACCAGAATACTGAGATCTTTGTGTTTCATTCATGTGCTACATTTTTCCATTTAATTAACAACTGACTTTTAGATTCCATTTATCAAAGTGCATGCTGTCATACTTTGTCTGATTTCTGCCCTCTTCCTCAACCCTTCATTGAAGTGGGATGGGAGTTACACTTGCCTTGAGACAACAGCTGAGCTTAGAGCTGATTTTGCATCTTGGCTTATCAGACCTTCAAGGGCTGACGAAGCTCGCAGCCGCAAGAAAGGTATGTGGTAAAGGTGATTCCTATTATTTAGATATATTGGTGCCTGTCAAAAATGAGGCAATTTCAATTTTGATTTTGAGTGCCTGCACAGAACTGTGGGCAAGGACTGCCTACTATTAAGGAATAACTTGTTGAGGATCTGAGATTCGCAGCCAGTCTTTCCATTAGTCACACTCTGCTGACGTGCCAGTGCTGTTTCCAAGGAAAAACTTCTACAGGGCCACAGCTAAATCAAACAAATGGCACAAGCTACTGAGCTGATATGCTCTGGGATATGGATATTGTGTTTGTATAAGGTGAAATGCAGTATCAATACTTTTTTGATTATATTTTTTCAGGCAGATGACTAAACTAATGCTAGAATATTAAACTGCAATGTAAATAATTTAGGTCTTGAAAACATTGCCCGATAGTTCAACTCATGACCACATGACTACAATACAGTTTTTGACAGTGTAAGGACCTTTCAAAAGCATTGGATTAGTGAGGATCAACATTCACATAACTGAAGCAAATTGTCATGTCGCTCTAGTACAGTCGCCCTGGTTAGCATAACTCTGCTAAAACTCTAGCATACTTAGAAATTCCAGGTCATATTTTTGTGGTGTTTCTCTGTTGTGCTGGATTAAATAATGTATGCTTACTGTTAGGAGCAAGAAAACTCCATATTATTATCCACTTTTCCTTCTCAGCTGATGAACCAGTACTCCTCCACGTTGAATTCAAGTTAATAGGAATGCTAAGGGTAGTGAGAGCACGAAGTGATGCACTTGTGCAGAAGGTGGGTCAGGGCACTGGTATTGGTAGTGGTGGTGGTGCAGAGTTTGAAGGGGATGTGATTCTCCACTATCAGGTATCACCACTATCAAGAATGATTCATTGGCACTCCTGCTAATCAGTCTGAAGGTTCCTGAATGACGTAACTGCCGGCATGATTTTGCTTCATGTGATGAGATGAATAACTAACACTAAGGAAAAGTAATTGAGCTCATTTTCACAGTATTGCTAAAAAAAGCTTCAGCATAGACACAGCTAATTTCACAACTAATAGATCAGATCCAACCTCTACAATCTTTTAATGGTAGTGACAATTAAAAACAAGCTGAAGAAGGAAGCTCCATGAGCATCCCTTTCTCAACAACAAGCATCTTCACCCTATAACACTAATTGAATGATCCATCTCAACCTTTTACTGGAGTTCTGTCCAACACAGAATCCAATTCGACATTTACAAATTAATGCCAAGAAAACAGCTGAGTACACCAGATAAAGCAATAACTACGGGATCTGCCAATGCAATTATACTTCAGAACTAACTTTGTCAGTAATCAAGCTGCTCCATTACAGCAGCCCTGTAGCGTTATTCCTCACATATAGAAAGATGATTGTAATTGAGGCAATTCATCTCTACTTCAGAACATCCAACAAAACTATTTCCTTTTTCTTCATTGGTGACTTACTTTATAAGCTAAAGGTATGGAAGTTTGCTGTTTACTGCTTTCTGTGCACCTTTCACAACTCCTAAGATACTGAAGCAGCTCATGTGTTACAGGAGAACTGACATAATATTCAGGCTTGCATTGAAAGTTGGCATGTAATATTCACCTCACACTAGTAATGAGCAACTCTCAACAGAGAAGAAAGACCTTGCATTTCACCAGGGAGGCACTATTAACCATAAACACAGCTCTCAGGATAAAGGTTGGTTATTCTGTTATATTTGCCTGTCCACTGTCTATGAAACACAATCAGGAATGTGATGGAACATTTTCCGCTTACCCAGGTAAATATAGCTCTTAACACCAAGCAGAGAAGCACCCTTTTAACCATTTCATCTATCCATCATTGGTGCAATATGTCACGTAATGTGTCATCGATGAGATCTAATGTAGCACATCTTGAAGCCTTCTTCAGAAGCACCTTCCAATGACAAGGGCATCCAGACATGCAACTCTGTCAACTCCCCCTTTTATCTCTTGGAGCATGGTCTCCCACATCAATTCATGTTCGGTGAGTGACACCTCTTTTAATTGGGCACACTGGGACTTTGCAGACTCAACATTAAATTTCAATTATTTCTGATAGTCCACTATTCTATATCTCATTATTTTTTAATTCATGTTTTTTTTTTCTTTCCTGGGAATTTTGGATTTTATTCCTCTTTCTATTTACAGCAAGAGTCATGAGCTCATCAATGGGAATGGTGAGATGAAATTGGGTATCTGTAGAAGATCATGAATGTAAATACACAAAGGAAACCTGCCTGAGTCAGATTGTTATAACCAGGCAGGAGTTTACTCAGTGGGTACACCCTGACCTCCTTATCTGCTACAGAAGTGACAGTCCTATTAAAATTTCATTGGGCTGAGAGTGCACAATGACCGGCATAGTTCAAAACCATATTAACGAGTTTCTCTCTGGAACACTTCCAAAAAAGAAAAACGATTTAGCAATCTGAATATAATTTACAACCAGAAATGCTGTGTTGATTTCCGTGAATGGCATGAATCCACTATAATCATGCTTCATTCTGGAAAATAATGATTTTTCATACATGTAGCACTGAATAAGGGTTATTTACTATATAATTTCAATGTTCACATCCTTATCTATTTAATTTTTCCATACGGGTCATCAAATAATCAAAAATAGACATCTTGCCAAAAGGCACATCATTACCATAAAGTGTAATCTAAGGAAAAAAATAGCTTCAATTAAAAACAACTATGCTACAATTAAAAGTATGAGAGTGCAGATGCCAGAGCAATAGGCAATTGGCTGGAAGAACTCAGTGGGTCAAGCAACATCTGCGAGGAAAGTAATTGACATTTCAGGTCAAAACTCTGTATCAGGACAAAGAATAGAGAGGAATGATAGCCAATATAAAGAAGTGAGGGGAGGGGGAATGGTGAAGCAGGGGTCAGACATATTTGGTATACTGGTGGGAGGGAGGGTGTTGAAAGCTTATTTTATTTTTATTTAGAGAATCAGCATGGTAACAGGCCCTACTAGCCCCAATGAGCCCATGCTACCCAATTTTACCCATGTGACCAATTAACCTTCTAACTTTCATGGCTTTGGAATGTGGGAGGAAACCTTAGTGCTGAGAGAAACCCACATGGTGATGGGGAGAACATACAAACTCCTTACAGACGTCAGTGGTACTTGAACCCAGATTGCTGACACTGTAAAGCATTACGCAAACCACTGTGTCACCATGCCATGTATTATGGACAAATTGAGTCAGTTTGGGAGGGTGGTGCTGAAGTTTATAGACAAAGGCAGTAGGAGAAAGCTTCTGCAAGTATGTGAAGTGCAAGAGGATAAGATGCGAGAGAACGGGACCAATCAAGTGTGACAGTGGAAAAGTGTGCATGGAACCAGAAGAGGTAGCGAAGGTACTTAATGAATACTTTGCTTCAGTTTTCACTACGGAAAAGGACTTTGGTGATTGTAGGGATCACTTACAGTGGACTGAAAAAAGCTTGAGCATATAGACATTAAGAAAGAGGATGTGCTGGAGCTTTTGGAAAGCTTCAAGTTGGATAAGTCACTGGGACCGGATGAGATATACACCAACCTACTGTGGGAGGCGAGGGAGGAGATTACTGAGTCTCTGGCAATGATCTTTGCATTATCAGTGGGGGCAGGAGAGGTTCTGGAGGATTGGAGGGTTGGTGATGTTGTTCCTTTATTCAAGAAAGGGAGTAGAGGTAGCTCAGGAATTTATAGACCAGTGAGTCTTACCCCAGTGGTTGGTAACTTGATGGAGAAGATCCTGAGAGGCATGATTTATTGACATATGGAGAGGCATAATATGATTAGGAATAGTCAGCTTGGCTTAGTTAAAGGCAGGTCATACTTATGAGCCTGATTGAATTTTTTGAGGATGTGACTAAACACATTGATGAAGGAAGAGCAGTAGATGTAGTGTATATGGATTTCAGCAAGGTATTTGATAAGGTACCCCATGCAAGGCTAATTGAGAAAGTAAGGAGGCATGGGATCCAAGGGGCATTGCTTTGTGGATCCAGAATTGGTTTGCCCACAGAAGGCAAAGAGTGGTTGTAGACGGGTCATATTCTGAATGGAGGTTGGTGACCAGTGGTGTGCCTCAGGGATCTGCTCTAGGAACCCTATTCTTTGTGATTTTTAATAAATGACCTGGATGAGGAAGTGGAGGGATGGGTTAGTAAATTTGCTGATGACACAAATGTTGAGGGTGTTGTAAATAGTGTGGAGGACTGTCAGAGGTTATGGTGGGACATTGATAGGATGCAAAAAAGGGCTGAAAAGTGGCAGAGGGGGTTCAGCCCAGGTAAGTGTGAGGTGGTTATTTTGGTAGGTCAAATATGATGGCAGAATATAGTATTAATGGTAATACTCCTGGCAGTGTGGAGGATCAGAGGGATCTTGGGGTGACAGTCCATAGGACACTCAAAGCTGCTGCGCAGGTTGACTCTGTGGTTAAGAAAGCATACGGTGCATTGGACTTCATCAACCGTGGGATTGAGTTCAAGAGCCAAGAGGTAATGTTCTAGCTATATACGACCCTGGTCAGGGCAGGGCATTTGGTCCCTGAACCAAATTCAGACATTCAGATATCGATAATTTGTAATATAACTCCATATTCCTGCATATATCCATGCAAAATAAGAACAACCAATATAACAGAAAATTAAAAATGAAACAGCTGTAGGCAGACTTTCTGACATGAGCATGAGAGTTATTTAGTATGGACATTGTATTCAGCTCAGTAGAATTTCCATGCATTAGATCAATGGTTCCCTTTTTTTATGACATCCAGAGTCACATCATGTTTGGTCTATTCATCAGATGACAGAGTATGTCAGAAAGCAGGTGGACTTCCAGACACCACATCTTTATCAATCTCATTATCCAACTCTCAATCCCCCCCCCCCCCCAAAATTACATTGATGGTAGAGGGTAACTTGAATTACATTGGCATGAGGTAGCACCTGGAAAACCTGAAACACAAGAAATATATTGGCCTGGGAAAGTTTCAAAGTGTCACACACCTAACATATTCTTTCTTTTTCAATCTTTTTATTATTATTATTATTAATATCAACATAATAAGATTGATACATAGATAATAGGATTACAAACATACACATTTCAACTGAACATTAAAGAATACATAAGCAATAGTTACAGTATAAATGAGTCTTCCCAAATCATGGACGATACAAGTAACCAATAAACAAGGCAAACCTAGGTATATCGTAATATATATTTTAAAAAAAACAGAAAAAAGAAAAAGAAAAAAAATTATGCAAAAAAACTAATCTAACAATCTAATAACTAATAAGAAAAAAAAGGAAAAAGAAAAAATGAAAAAAAGGGCTGTTTATAATATCTAACAAAAATACAAAATCATCAGTGTCGTGAACTCCGATCCTCTCAACATATGTAAAATCGAAACTAGAAAAACAAATAGGCTTGGAACAGGGTCATATTACATCATATGAAAATATTGAATAAATGGTCTCCATATATTTTCAAATTTAATAGAAGTATCAAATACAACACTTCTAATGTTTTCTAAATTTAGACATAGCATAGTTTGAGAAAACCAATGAAATACGGTAGGAGGATTAATTTCTTTCCAATTCAACAAAATAGATCTTCTAGCCATTAATGTAAGAAATGCAATCATTCGACAAGCGGAAGAGGATAAATGAAGTGAGTCCATCATTGGTAAACCAAAAATTGCAGTAATAGGATGAGGTTGTAAATCAATGTTCAATACCGTGGAAACACTTAACATATTTGGTGAGTTTTTTTTTTACCACTGTAGAGAGCATTTCCCTCCTCCCTCACCCAGTCCCCTGCCCCAGATACCAACCTGTGTCAAAAAAATCAAAAGATGCACTTCAACAGCTATTTTAGTCCTTAGTTAGATCCCACTTGGAGTGCTGTGTTCACTTCTGGTCACCTCATTACAAGAAGAATATAGATGCTACAGAGAGAATGCAGAGGAGATTTACAAGGATGTTGCCTGGATTGGAGAGCATGCCTTATGAGAATAGGTTGAGTGAACTTGGCCTTTTCTCATTGAAGTGACAGAGGATGAGAGCTGACCTGATAGACTGAAGATTGATAAGATGAAGAGAGGCATTGATCGTGTGGATAGTCAGAGGCTTTCTCCCAGCGCTGAAACGAGAGGGCACAGGTCTTTGGAAGTAGGTACAGAAGGGATGTCAGGGTTAAGTTTTTTACACGGAGAGTGGTGAGTGCGTGGAATGGGCTGTTGGAGATGGTGGTTGAGGCGGATACAATTGGGTCTTTTTAGAGACTCTTGGATAGCTACATGGAGCTAGGGAAAATAGAGGGCTATGGATAACCCTAGGTAATTTCTAAAGTAAATACATGTTCATGTAGGCTGAACGGCTTGTATTGTGCTGTAGGTTTTTTATGTTTTCTATGTTTCTATGAAGAGCTGAAAGCAGAGAAAGCTAGGAGGGTGACAACAGAAACACAGAAGCTATCAGTTTTGTAATAAGGAAGTTGATTATGAGAGCCATTGTGAGAAATGTGTAGGGCAGATGAGGCCAGAAGCAGTTGGAAGTGTGGGTGCCAGTGAGTGAATTATGTGGGTAGTGAATGGATATAACCAAGAAGTAGATGGATATGTAAATGGGTAATGCGGCTCTGGAGAGGGAGTATGGGAATGGGGCAAAATGAAGTGACCAGAGAAGGGTCAGAGGGGAATATGAGGAGAGAGATTATTATGTAATACACTGCATGTAAGAACTGCCTGAAATTGAAAAGCTCAGTGTTTTTACCATTGAGTTGATGACCACACAGATAGAATATGAAGTCTCATTCCTTTAATTAGTATTTAAAGTCACCCTGGCACTGGAAGAGGCCAAGGATCGGCAGGTCAGTGTCAGTACAGGAAATAGAAGGGGAATTAAAATGGCATGCACATGGAAGCTCAGGATAGCCATTATGGACAGAACATGGGGCGTTGCATATTAGCTGCATTTTCTGCAATTCATCTTGTCCATGTAGAGGATTACCATTTGCCATCAGCAAGTGCTGTATATACAATTTTTTCTTTCACCTGCAGGAGCCGTGTAGATTCCTGAATGATGGTGAGGGAAGAGATGTAAGAAGAAATGTTGCACCTACAATTGCAAGGGAAAGTGATGAAGTTCTGGGAAGAGTGCAAGGGAGGGTTTAGCAGATTGTGGAATCACAGAATGTGTGGTCCCCATGTAAGGTAGAAAAGGGTGGGATGGAGAAGATGTGACTAGTGTTGGAGGCTTATTGCAGCTGACCAAAATGACAACCTGCTTCAAGCAACTCCTGCCTGAGAAGCGACTTGGGTCAGCTCCAACTTGACTACCAACACAACAGATCAACGACAGATGCCTTTACATTATCTATTCACTTACTCCTGGAATATCTGGACTGTGAAGATGCATTCATCTGGATGCTCTTCATTGACTGCAGCTCGGCATTCAGTACTATGGTCCTTGCAAAGCTAGTCAATTAGCTTCAAGAGCTAGGCCTCAATACCTCCTTGTGCACTAGATCTTCGATTTCCTTACCTGCAAACCCTAATCAGTTCAGATTGGCAAATATATCTCCTCCACAATCACCATCAACACAGTTACACAAGGCTGTGTGCTTAGCCCCCCTGCTCTACTTGCTTTTATACCTGTGACTAAGGCTACATCCACACTACACCGGATAAATCCGTAACTGAAGCTTTTTCACTTTGTTTTTACCCTCTGTCCACACTAAAACGGCATTTTTGTCCCCCGAAACTGGAGCTTTTCAGAAATGCTGTCCAGAGTGTGTAATTTTCAAAATGCTGCTTGGGCAGATCAGTGTGGACGGGGTAACTGGAGAAATCTGAAAACGCTGTCAGACAGCAGCGCGCCATTTCTTTGTTTTCCTGAATGCAGCCTCCCACACAATCTAACAGTTTCAGAACAGACGGCAATGAGACTGAAGCCAGAAGAGTTAGAAATGTACTCACCAAATACTTTGACCCATAACTTACTGAATAAATAAGTATACTCACTTGGCCCTGTTTTCTGCCCTTGCTTGTATGAAGGTGGTTTACCTATTTATGCAAGTACTTCTCTGACAGTAGATGTGTAACAGCCTAATGTAACATTGTATGGAAATACAAGATAATACTGATGCAGACATGTTTTACACATTTAACAAGGTGCTTTATTAATGCAACAGAGTGAGTCAGTTTTTCAATGTTCATCGTCAGCTGGTTCATACTGTCCATGAACTCCCTGTCAGTTGCCTCCATGTGCTCCAGTATTTGTTTTTTTTTACTTTTAAATCCTCCTGCGCGGGGTTTCCGGTGACGTCATTGTCGAGAGTGGCAGCTTAAGTCACTAGCTCCTCCGGAAAAACATGTATTAAGCCCCGTTAACCCATCAAATATAGTATTTTTGGAAAAATATTTGAACTGAAAAGAGGGGCAAGAATGGGGTAAAAGAATGGAAATGAGAAAAGCGACACTGCAGAGTCTGCAGCCGAGAGGAGTGCAGCGAGCGGCTCTCCTACCCGACCACGTGTTAGCGAGGCGGACGCTGGGCCTTGTTCAGGCGAAGCGGTGAATATGATTGAAATCCTGAAAGAGATAAGGGACTTCCAGCAAGAAATAAAGCAGCAGCTACATGATATTAAGTCAGAGCTCGCCAACGTCAATCAAAAAATAGCAGTAGCAGAGACTCAAATTGAGAAGGTGGAGGATCGCATTCAAAACGTTGAATGAATACTGAGTAAGACGATAAAAATATTAAATCACCAAGAAGGTAAACTGCTTGACCTGGAGGGAAGATCACGGTGGAAAAATATCAGAATCTACAACGTTCCCGAAGGAGCGGAGGCTTGTCTTTGACAGAGTTTGTCGGAAAGTTGCTGTGGGACACGCTGGAGCTTCCCTCAACTATGGAGCTGGAAATCGAGAGAACGCATTGCGTGTTAGTCCCAAAGCCTACCCGAGATAGAGCAGATAAGCCACGCTCACTAATAATTATATTCCTTCGGTACTGTACCAAGGCGGAGATTCTATGAAGGGCCTGGGGTAAGAAGAGAGTGCTTTTACACGATAAAGTAATATATTTTGACCAAGATTACCCCTCCCCCCCCCCGCGGTCCTGCAGAAACGTAAAGAATACTCTGAATTAAAGCGAGTACTAAAGCAAAAAAAGATTAGATTTCAAACTCCGTACCCTGCTAAACTTTGAGTTTATCCTGAGGCAGAGGATTTATCCTGCTCCGCTTGGGAAATAGTGAGAGAATCAAGAAGGCAGGACTTGAGAGGAGGCCAGGAGAAGTATATCAGGAAGAGACCGGAAGTTTCCCAAAGACAGTCCTCAACCCCTTGAGAAGAGCCATAAGGTTTGGCTAACTTCAAAAATGTTGAGAAGCTAAACGGAAGCAAAAGTAGACGGTGATAAACCAATCTCGAGAAATACTTATTATAATGTGGATTTTATATTACTTAGTTGTTATTCTTTATTTGCTCACTTACTCCTTTTTCCCCACCAAAATGAGTATATATATATATGTGTGTGTGCATATATGTATGTATGTTTTATATATATATGTGTGTGTGTGTGTGTGGGTGGGTGTGCATATATATATATGTGTATATATAGGAGGAGTACACAGGGAAATCTTTTCTGTGTAATGGGTTTGTTCACTGACTTTTATGAATACTGTAACGGGGGCCCTCAACTCACAAGTAGGAGGGGTTATCCCCCCACAGCTAGACATTTCCTCTAGCTTAATGCAGGGTCATCTGCTAGAGACCTCAGCCTTGGAATCACACGTTCATTGCCATTTGTGTTATTATTTGCATTTCTTGGTTCTTATTTGTTCAGGGAGTAGATGGATTAAGTTTTATTCTAATTTCAATGATACATTGACAGATAAATACAGATGGCTAAGGGCAAGGTAAAATTCATTTCTTTTAATGTCAATGGGCTATTAAATCCAATCAAACGTAAGAGAATTTTATCCAAAATGAAAAAAGAACAAGCCCATGTAGGATATTTACAGGAAACTCATTTAAGTGATAATGAGCATAAAAAACTAAAGATAATGGGCTTCACTAATTTGTTTTTCTCCTCATATAAATCAGGACATAGGAGAGGAGTTGCTATTCTTATCTCAATTAAGCTAAATTTTGAAAAAGTATTCGAAATGGGAGATAAAGAGCACAGATATATTCTGGTAAGGGGGAATATAGACGGAAATTCAGTTACTCTATTGAATATATACGCACCCCCGGGAAGTGATATTGGTTTCTTTCAGAAAATTACTGATATTATGGTAACGGAAACAGAAGGTCTCCTGATATGTGGGGGAGACTTAAATTTACAATTACAACCAAACTTAGACTCTTCCAATATAGAAACCTCTGAAACAAAATCTTTACATAAGAAAGCTAATACACTTTTTGAGGATGTTGGTTTAATTGATATGTGGAGGGACCTTTTCCCCAGCAGAAGGGATTACACTCATTATTTTGCTCCCCATTCTGTATATATAAGAATAGACTATTTCATAACATTTGGAAAAGACAAAGACAAAATAAACACCTGTGGAATTGAGACAATAGATGTAAATGACCATGCACCTATATATTTATCTGTTGATTTTGACCTACAACCAAAAAATACAATTTGGAAACTAAATTCAAGTCTACTCAATGATCCATACTTTAAGGAACAAATTAAAAAAGAAATTGGTCTCTACTTAGAATTTAATGATAATGGAGAGGTTTCACCTCACATTTTATGGGATACTCTGAAGGTGGTCTTAAGAGGGAAAATTATAGCGATATCTTCATATAAGAAAAAAAAAGGAATAAAACATTAGGAATTACAAAATAGGCTGAAGGAAGTAGAGAAAAAACGCAAATTGAATATGGCACAGGATACATTAGGGGAAATTAAAAGAATTAGGAATGAAATTAATAGTTTGGCAAGAAATCAGGAAAAATTTAATGTTTCTGAAACAGAGACATTATGAAAGTGGATCGAAATCTTTGAAAATACTGGCATGGAAACTGAAAAAAAAAGATAGCAGAAAATACAATTCATAGAATTAGGGACCCAAGAACAAAAATGATAAAAAATAAGCTAAGTGAAATTCAAGAAGCTTTTGAAGTGCTTTACAAAACTCTATATTCCAAAGTTCCAGGGGGAAGCACAACCCAAATTGACACCTTCTTGAATTCTCTAGAGTTACCCACTTTAAGCGAAGAGCAAAATAGAACGATGACTGCTGACATAACTGAAGTTGAATTAAAAGCTGCAATTAGTAGGCTTAAATTAAGCAAGTCACCAGGATCAGATGGGTATTCGGCAGAGTGGTACAAAGAATTTAAAAATGAGTTAATTCCTGTTTTACTCCCCACACTGAACTGGGCTCTAAAACAGGCACAAATGCCACCCAGTTGGAAGGAAGCGATAATCTCAGCTATACGGAAAGAAGTCAAGGATAAAATGGAATGCGGGTCATTTAGACCAATATCCATTCTTAATGTAGGTTTTAGGTTATTTACCTCCATCATGGCCAAACGATTAGAGGAGTTTCTACCCATACTGATATGTAAGACAGGTTTTATGCGACAATGCTAGACACAAGACAATATGTGAAGGACACTTCACATTATGGATCATATACAAAGAAATAAACTCGAAGCAATAGTGATGAGCGTGGACGCTGAAAAAGCATTTGATTCCATTAATTGGAATTTTCTTCACAGAGTCTTACATAGATTTGGTTTCGAAGACAGTTATTAAAACTATACAGACACTATATGACAATCCTACTGTTAGGATTAAAATCAATGAATATTTATCAAATAGTCTTACCCTAGAAAGGGGCATGAGACAGGTTTGTGCATGGTCACCGCTACTTTTCGCGTTATATCTGGAACCATTAGCTCAATACATCAGACAAAATGAAGATATCAGGGGAATTACTATTAAAGGGACAGAGCATAAATTTGCTTGTTATGCGGATGACATTTTGATCTATCTAGGGCAACCAACATACTCTTTACCTAAATTGATGCAATCCTTTGAACAATATGGTCAATTATCAGAATACAAGATCAACATAGATAAAACCCAATTACTTTCATATTACTATTGCCCACCAAGAGAAATTGAAAGTAGATACCCCTAGGCATGGCACACAGAGTCTTTCAAATATTTGGGCATCATTATGCCAAAAAAAAATCACAATGTAATTATCAGCCTTTATATTAAAAAATTAAGGAAGATGTGGCAAGATGGAACCTGATTCCTTTTTTCGGTCTCAGTTCAAGGATTGAGTCTATTAAAATGAATATACTGCCCAAACTGGTATATCTCTTTCAGACCCTACCAATAGAGATTAATCAAAATCAATTCAATGAATGGAACAAGATGTTATCAAGGTATATTTAGCAGGGTAAAAGGCCTAGAGTTCATCTCAAAACTTTGCAATTAGCAAAGGAAAAGGGGGGATGGGGCCTACCTTCTCTTAGAGATTATTATTTTGCAGCACAGTTGAAAGCTGTGATATGTTGGTGCAACCCATCACATGATGCTCAATGGAAAAACATTGAGGAGCGGGTACTTCCCATCCCCATACAAGCAATTTTGGCTGATAACAACCTGCAAAGGTACATAAATACTATTGAAAACCCATGGGTGAAATTGACTCCTAAAATATGGAAAACTACTATAAAAGAATATAATCTAGAAGGAGATACTGCAATTCTTAAATGGTGTGCATATGACTCAGATTTTACACCAAATAAACTGGATGCTAGATTTAAGGACTGGACAGCTAAAGGAATAACAGTTCTTTGCAACATAATGAAAGAAGGAACACTGTTCAGTTTTGAAATGCTTAAAGAGAAACACTTATTAGAAAAACAAGATTTATGTCGGTATTTACAGATGCGACAATATGTTAATAAGAATGTAACCAAGCTTAAAAATGTAACCAAGGCAAGTACATGCTTGTTAGAGCTATTTAGAAAAGCATATAATTCAGATAATGGTAATAGAATCATTTCAAGCATGTATAAGGGGTTGTCCAATCTTAAAACACTTTCAACTTAAAACAAAATGGGAGAAAGAAGGAGGGATAATTATATCTGAGGAAGAATGGACAACGATATGGAGGTATCAATGGAAGTGTACCAGTTCACAGAAATGGAGGGAGTTTGGATGGAAAAACTTGATAAGATATTTTATTACACCCTTTCAGAAATCCCATTATGATAGTAACCTCTCTGTTTGCTGGATAAATTGTGGAAATCAAAATGCAAATCATTATCATATTTTTTGGGACTTCCCTGTTATCAAAAACTAGGGGGATACACAATGCCCTACAAGACATCTTTAAATGTGAAATACCATTGGAGAGTAAGACCATATATTTTGGATATATACCTCAAGAATGGTTGAAAAGAGATATATATTTAATGAATATACTGTTGGTGGCTGGTAAAAAGACTCTTACTAGGAAATGGTTATCACAGGAGAGCCCAACTTTAAATACATGGATGGAAATTACAATGGACATTTTCAAAATGGAGAAGATAACAGCATCTGTTAATCATAAGCTGCAACAATTTGATTCATACTGGGAAAAATGGTTTAACTACACAATGCCTCATAGGCCTGATTTTATTCTCACAAATCAATGAATCTGTTGTAAAAAAAAGATCACTCCCTACTTGTACATGGTACTTTCCTTTTGCTTGTTTTTTCTTTCCACTCTTTTCTATAAGTGTATACCTCAGATAAATACTTTGTGGAGATTTGTGATGTATATGATTATATGATATATATATATATATATATATATATATATATATATACAATGTCTGAAATACATCTTATGGAAATGTTTGATGATGAACTTCAAAAAAAAAATCCTCCTGCGCGTGAACCAACAGCTGCCCGTTGTTTAAGTTTTTCTAGTCTGTAACTGCACAAACGCGCACTTTCACCACGAGATTCAACACTAAACATGTTGTTTGTTTTCAGTAGATGTGTCCTGCTCAGGTGCAGTAGGAGGAGATTTGCCGAAATCTCCATTTCAATGTGTACAGAGATATTTTTAAAAATGCCTAGTGTGGACGCCTATCGTTTTTATGCGAAACCGGCGTTTTCAAAATTATCCGGTCCAGTGTGGATGTAGCTTTAGAGGCTAAGCACAGCTACAATGATATACTTAAGTTTGCTGATGCACCACTTTTGTTGACGGAATCAAAGGTGGTGACGAATCAGCATATAGGAGGGAGAATGAAAATCCAGCTGAGTGGTGCCACGACATCAATCTCTCACTCAGTGTTAGCAAGGCCAAGGAGATGGTTATTTGTCGACAGGAGGTGGATACCAGAGGTCCATGAGCCAATCCTCATTGGGGACCAGAGGTGGAGAGGGTCAGTAACTTTAAATTCCTCGGTGTTATCATTTCAGAGGACCTGTCCTGGGTCCAGCATGTAAGTGCCATTACAAAGAAAGCACAGAAGCACCTCTACTTTCTTAGAAGTTTGCAAAGATTCAGCAGATCATCTAAAACTTTGACAAGGTTCTATAGATGTGTGCTGGAGAGTACATTGTTTGGTTGCATCTCGGCCTTATAAGGAAACTCCAATGCTCTTGAACGGAAAAACTTACGAAAAGTAATGGATACAGCCCAGTCCATCAGGTAAAGTCCTACCCACCAAGCACATCTACATGGATAGCTGTCACACTAAAGCAGCATCCTTCCTGAAGGACACCTGCCTTCTAGGCCAGGGGTTCCCAACCTTTTTTACACCATGAATCAATACCATTAAGTAAGCGGTCCTTGCACCCCAGTTTGGGAACTCCTGATCTATGCCATGCTAAGGATGTCATCTCATTTTCTCAATATTTATTGCTTATTTGTTGTTGTTATTATTATTGTTATTATTTTCATTTATTTGCATTTACTGTGAGTGATTGCAAGAAAATTAATCTCAGGGTTGTATCTGGTGACATATATATACTTTGTTAATAAATTTATTTTGAACTTTGAAAGGGTGATGTCCTGGGTCGGGGTGAAAGTCGAAGACTAGGAGCATTCTAGACAGATGGGGTGGGATGCTTGGCTAGAGTGGAACATTAAACTAATTTATTTTACTAGTAAGGTGCAGCAAAACTCAATTTTTATGTATTCTAATAGGTTTTGAACACAGTTATTTGGGATCTAATGAAGAAAGATTTTTTTTAATCACATGTATTATTTTTGGAAAGCAATGAACCTTGATATACAGGTTGATTGTCAATGATAGCTCAGGCAGCCTTTGTGACACAGCACTTTCACAGA
The DNA here is from genome assembly GCF_048418815.1 of Hemitrygon akajei. Lineage (NCBI taxonomy): Eukaryota > Metazoa > Chordata > Chondrichthyes > Myliobatiformes > Dasyatidae > Hemitrygon > Hemitrygon akajei. The sequence goes on along the minus strand of NC_133146.1, from coordinate 48,881,306 downwards.
TGTGAATCTCTTCAGCCGCTAAGTGTTAGGCCCTTTGTACCAAAACAAAATCCATTTTTAATCTATTAGAACTTATCAGGCAAGGAAAATTGATATTCTTCTAAGCTTAATGAGACATCAGTTGTGTGCCAGCTTGTACAGTGGTTTATCAGTGAACGGCATAGCAGAAGACGACAGCTGTCAACATATATACAAAAAAATTAGGTCAACAGGCATGAAATTTGTTTAATCAACTTCCATAGTTACCTGTCCAGTCAAATCATTTGTTCTATAAATCTACTGAACTTTGTGTCTTTTGATTAAGTTGTGTTATCCTGTATCTTGAAACCTATTTTCTTACTAAGAAAATGTAGACGCCCAGGGCAGTTGTATCTTTTTTCTTTGTAAGGATCTATTGCATTTTATGTGTAAATAAAATAACAGCATGTGCTTAATGCTTTTGATTCCTTCATGTGTGAAATGTCATGTCAAAGAAAACATCTTAACATTAATTTCCTGCAAAACCATTGTTTTCTCTTTTGGTTTTACTGAAATTAATTGAGTAGGAAATTGGTGAATTAAATTATAGTGACGAAATTGGATTGTTCCACCCAATTCCAAATTTCAGTGAATCTTGGCTAGAGTGGAACATTATGCTTCCAGTGTAAAGAGAGGAAACTCAGACATTGATACATCATGTGCTGAAAATGGAAAACAACTGAGAACATAATTGGTCTAGTTTATGGTGGACAGTCAAATACGTGCTGACATTCTGTTGCTGATTTTAATTTGGGTGAGTGGAAAAAGTTAATCTTAATTTAAAGGCGCCAAGCTCTATCTGACTTACTAGTGGAAAGGAATTGTAGGGTACTGATTAGAAATAGTACTGCAAATGCCATATATCTGAAATATAAGAAAATGCTGGTGGAACACTCAACACATCAGGAGACATTTGTAGAGATGTAGTACTGTGAAAAAGCCTTAGGCACATATATATAGCTAGGGTGCCTAAGACTTTTGGATAATACTGTATTTGTCAATGTGGAGAAGAAAGCAAGTTTGCAAATCTAGCGGGAGTGAAAGATGTTGCAGGTGGCAGATGTGCAGACGTGCCCAGCCTTGAGACACCAAGCAGCACCAATTAATTCCAAACAATTAATTATTGTTCATTACAGAATGTCTCTCTGGTGCTCCCTGCTCCCTCCCATCTCCATTCCCCTTTTGCCAACCATGAGTTCACTCTTCCCGCTCCCTTCCCTCTCTCAGTCCACAACAGAGACCCATATCTGAATCAGCTGAATCGTCACGCACATGTCATAATTTTTTTTGCAGCAGTACAGTACAATACTGTGCAAAAGTCTTAGACACCCTAGCTATATATACATTATGTGCTTAAGACTTTTGCACAGTACTGTAGAAACACAGTTAATGTTTGAGATAGATGACTTTTCATTATAACAGACTCTTTAACCTCCCTGACCCTACTTTGCTCATGTTCACTTGAACCTGCTGTTAGTTGTATCATTCCAGTGGATAGGAGTCACAATAACAGCAGTAGGTCGTAGTCAGGAAATGGCTCCAACAAATAAAAATTAATTCCAGTGTGATTGCTCAAAATACTGGGCAGCAAAGCCCTCAAGGATTCCTTGCTCCTGTTTCTCCATATTCTCCACCCTGCCAAGCAATTTATTTTTCTTCAACTATAGTTCAGGACAGGGTGTTGGCCTACTGGTACTTAATACTGTACTTGAATGTTCCTTGTGAAGCTTCAGCAGGAGATAATATAACTGGCATGTGAAACTGGAGATGGAGTCTGAATGACTCCATGAGAAATACCTGGGGGCAAGCACTCATGATATTCCTGCTGAAATGAGTATATTTGTCTTTTCAGTAGGCTGAAATAAAAAGGTGAATGTCTTTTTATTTAGATGCAAGCTTTCTTCTCAGCCCCTGAACTTGATATCCTTGCAGATGCCTTCCATGTCTGCATCCGGTCATTGCAGTGTCATGAAATCTAAAATTAAAGCAAAATTGTGTAAAACACTCACCAAGCCAAATTAGTTCCATGAAATGAGAAACAGAATTGATGTTTCAGGTTGAAATTCTGATGTAGGGGCTTCAACCTGAAATGCCCCATTTTCTTTCCACAGATGCAGTTTAGTCTGTTAAGTGTTTTCATCATTTTGACCTCTGTTTCATTTTAGTGAGATGATAGGTAATCATTACCACCTTCGGAACTATCTGAATAGAACCCAGTGTTTTCAGAAGAAAATTGAAAAACAGTGATAGCTTTAAAACAATGATACTTTAAATAAATGTATATGCTGTAAGAGATGTCTTTGACCATGAAAAGTACTTAAATAAATGCTTATGAATATCATATTTAATGTGGACACCTACATAAGGTATCAGGAAACTAGATATTATTATCTTGGGGTCTACAATTACAATTGTAAACTATTATAATTTTAAGTCAAAGTATGCATTTCACAATTCTCCAAAGAATCTTGGGTATTTAATTCTAGTGTTTATGCAGCTTTTGAGTTGCTTCAATTAACTGATCACTCTGTATTATAATTATGCTGTGTAATTCTACCTCACTCTATAGTTACGTGAAAATAAAGGTAGAACTTAGTGGTATTTCTTTCAGATATTTTGCTTGTTGCAGCAGTTAATACTAAATAATGATGTTCAAAGGTCAAATTTAATACAATATGCATCCTTAAATGCTTTTTCTTCGCAAACATCCACAAAAACAGAGAAGTGCCCCGAAGAATGAACAACAGTTAAACGTGAGAACCCCAAAGTCGTCCCTCCCGCGTGTAAGTGGCGGCGAGCAACAATCATTGGCAAAATAAAGTGCACCCGCTACCAAGCACAAGTGTGAGCTACGTGATAGCAAAGACACAGACCAAAGTTACGCCAAAGGCTTTGCATTTCATCCGACATTCAACAACCCACAGGTTCTCTCTCTCTCCCTGGCAAGGGAGAGGGAGGTGTCCCCCATTTTCACAGCGAGTGGGAGACATAACAACAACCCACTGGTTTGCGATGTTAAAAGTCTGTTTTGCTGCTTTTTTCGAGCTCTGTGGCTGAAGATCACAAAGACCTTGGGTCTTCAGGTCCACAGCGAAAGCAACACACGAGTCTCCTGCCATGACACCAACCCTGGATCTGCCCATCTCCAGAGCCCCAAGATCTTGGGCTTCCAAACACAATCTAGGTTCTCAGGCCAAACCATTGGCATGTCGAATAACAGCCAGCTGTGGAACCCCGAGAATGGGTCCCATTCCCACAAAGAACCGAAGCCTGCGTGTAACTCCAGGTCAGGGTCTCCAAAAGAACCTTGAAAGGGAAAAATAAAGGTGGAAATAGAGCTGTTTCCAAAGGTGCAAGCAAAGGAGTCGCCGTTAGATGCCATTATCCCTCCTAAGCTCCACCTTCTCATTGCCATGTCTCCAGAAACAAGCTGCTTAAAATATTTTCTTGTGTGATAGTGGTACATATCATGCAGTATGATAACTGTGAATGAACTTCACTCCATGCATTTTTCTAGTGAACAATCAGTCTTTAAGGAGTCTCTGGATGCATTGCTTCAATCAATCCAGTTCTTAGTTAGTTTCTCTTCTGATGAAGAGTCTTGGCCCAAAATGACAACTTTTTGCTCTTTTCTATAGATGCTGACTGACTTGCTGAGTTCCTCCAACATTTTGTGTGTGTTGCGTGGATTTCCAGCATCTGCACATTTTCTCTTGTTTTTGGTATCAGAATCAGGTTTAATATCTCTGGCATACATCGTGAAATTTGTTGTTTTGCAGCAGCAGTATATTTGAATACATAACAATAATCAAGTCAATCAAGATTTGAATAGCTCAGCAGAAAGCCGTTGATTAGACAATCAAGATTTGAATAGCTCAGACTCAGCAGAAAGCAGCTGATTGGGCAGTCGAGGTCAGGTGACCAAGCAGTTTGAAAAGCTCAAACAAATAAATAGAGGGTTACCTCAAGTGGAGCGGCCTGTGGAAAGCGGCCAGTGAGTGAGTGGGCAGGCCAGTGAAGGAGTGGAGATTTGAGGCTTTGACTCAAGAGATTCTGGCAGTTTTGGCAGTTGGACTGTGCAATCAAGTCAATCAAGATTTGAATAGCTCAGCAGAAAGCTCGAGAGGCTGAGGACGAGCTTCACTCCAAGTGAGGTAAGGCCGGGTAAGTTCCTTTCAAAGGAGAAAGTTTCAAAAGTTGAGGCAAGTGTTGGGTAGGTAATGGCAGCTGAGATCGGCCCCATGGTTTGTTCATCCTGCAGCATGTGGGAAATCAGGGATACTTCCAGTGTCCCTGACGACTATGTGTGCAGGAAGTGTGTCCAACTGCAGCTTCTGGCAGACTGCATTGAGCATCTGGAGCTGCGATTGGATTCATACTGGAGCATCCACGATGCTGAGAAAGTCATGAATAGCACGTTCAGTGAGTTGGCCACACCGCAGGTAAAGACTACACTGGCAGAAAGGGAAGGGGTGGCCACTAGACAGCGTAGCAGTAGGCAGGTAGTGCAGGAGTCCCCTGAGGTCATCTCCCTCCTGAACAGATATACTGTTCTGGATACTGTTGGGGGAGATGTCTCATCAGGGGAAGGCAGCAGCAGCCGAGTTCATTGCACCATGGGTGGCTCTGCGGCACAGGAGGGAAGGAAAAGGAGTGGGAGAGCTATAGTGATAGGGGATTCAATTGTAAGGGGGATAGATAGGCTTTTCTGTGGCCGCAAGCGAGTCTGCAGGATGGTATGTTGCCTCCCTGGTGCAAGGACCAAGGATATCTCTGAGCGGCTGCAGGATATTCTGGAATGGGAGGGTGAACAGCCAGTGGTCGTGGTGCACATAGGTACCAACGATATAGGTAAAAAAACGGGATGAGGTCCTACAAGGTGAATTTAGGGAGTTAGGAGATAAACTAAAAAGTAGGACCACAAAGGTAATAATCTCTGGATTACTACCAGTGCCACATGCTACTCAGAGTAGAAATAGGAGGATATTTCAGTTGAATACGTGGCTTGAAAAATGGTGCAAGGGGGAGGGATTCAAATTTCTGGGGCATTGGAACCAGTTCTGGGGGAGGTAGGACCGGTATAAACAGGACGGTCTGCACTTGGGCTGGACTGGAACCAATGTCCTAGGGGGAGCGTTTGCTACTGCTGTTCAGGAGGCTTTAAACTAATGTGGCAGGGGGATGGGAACAAGTGCAGAGAGACAGGGGTGTAAAATGAGGGTAGACGCAAAAAGTAGTAAGGTGAAAAGTAAAAGTGGCAGGCAGGCAAATCCAGGGCAAAAAGCAAAAAGAGCCACTTTTCAACATAATTGTATAAGGGCTAAGAGTGTTGTAAAAATAAGCCTGAAGGCTTTGTGTGTCAATGCGAGGAGCATTCGTAACCAGGTGGATGAATTGAATGTGCAGATAGTTATTAATGAATATGATATAGTTGGGATCACAGAGACATGGCTCCAGGGTGACCAAGGATGGGAGCTCAACATCCAGGATTATTCCATATTCAGGAGGGATAGATAGGAAAGAAAAGGAGGTGGGGTAGCATTGCTGGTTAGAGAGGAGATTAACGCAATAGAAAGGAAGGACATTAGCCTGGAGGATGTGGAATCAATATGGGTAGAGCTGCATAACACTAAGGGGCAGAAAACGCTGGTGGGAGTTGTGTACAGGCCACCTAACAGTAGTAGTGAGGTTGGGGATGGCATTAAACAGGAAATTAGAAATGCGTGCAATAAAGGAACAATAGTTATAATGGGTGACTTCAATCTACATTTAGATTGGGTGAACCAAATTGGTAAGGGTTCTGAGGAAGAGGATTTCTTGGAATGTATGCGGGATGGTTTTCTGAATCAACATGTCGAGGAACCAACTAGAGAGCAGGCCATTCTAGATTGGGTATTGAGCAATGAGGAAGGGTTAGTTAGCAATCTTGTTGTGCGAGGCCCCTTGGGTAAGAGTGACCATAATATGGTGGAATTCTTCATTAAGATGGAGAGTGACATAGTTAATTCAGAAACAAAGGTTCTGAACTTAAAGAAGGGTAACTTTGAAGGTATGAGACATGAATTAGCTAAGATTGACTGGCAAATGATACTTAAAGGGTTGACAGTGGATATGCAATGGCAAGCATTTAAAGATCGCATGGATGAACTATAACAATTGTTCATCCCAGTTTGGCAAAACAATAAACCAGGGAAGGTAGTGCACCCGTGGCTGACAAGGGAAATTAGGGATAGTATCAAGTCCAAAGAAGAAACATATAAATTAGCAAAAAAAACGGCACACCTGAGGACTGGGAGAAATTCAGAGACCAGCAGAGGAGGACAAAGGGCTTAATTAGGAAAGGGAAAAAAGATTGAGAGAAAGCTGGCAGGGAACATAAAAACTGACTGTAAAAGCTTTTATAGATATGTGAAAAGAAAAAGATTGGTCAAGACAAATGTAGGTCCTTTACAGTCAGAAACAGGTGAATTGATCATAGGGAACAAAGACATGGCAGACCAATTGAATAACTACTTTGGTTCTGTCTTCACTAAGGAGGACATAAATAATCTTCCAGAAATAGTAAGGGACCGAGGGTCTAGTGCAGGGGTGGGCAAACCTTTTGACTTGTGGGCCACAAAGGGTTCTAAAATTTGACAGGGGGGCCGGACCAGGAGCAGATGAACGGAGTGTTTTGGTAATACACCTCATAAGAGAAAATAAAATATCATGGAATATGTAGAAAACATGTGCTTTAATTTCAATTGAAAATGAACAAATGCATTACAACAAAATATCTGTCTTTGAAGTCCCATGGTATTTAGCTATTTATTGAAATGACTTTTAAAACACTGAAAATTAAATGAATAAAATACAGCTTTTTTTAATAGTAACAGTTATTATTTTAAAGCACTGAAAATTCTGTTATCCTTCAAGATATTATCATCATCACTCTCCTCCTGACTGTCTTTATTTCAAAAACGGTAGGAGATGCAGGTCTACTTGTCCTGCTCCTTCTTATTCAATTGTCCCCTGAGCCAAAACTCAACAACGACCAGCACAAGGACAGAACAGTGACAGCGCGCCAGTATGTGGAGCACGTTATTTGATCTGGAGCGCATTTTTTATTTTGAGAACGTACGTGCACCTGCGCACTACTCATGTCCATCACTTAACAGAAATGACATGTAACATGTAAGGCTTATTGAAAAAAATATTTTCAAATGCATTTTTTACATAACACAACGAAGAAACTTATTTTTAATTTCAGTGGGAACAGTGTTGTTGGTCTCCCTTTTTAGCCAGCGCATCAAAGTCTGGATTTAGTTGTGTTGTGGCGATTCTCAGGATGGATCTGAGGTGTTGGTCAGTTAACTTGGATCTGTGGCTGGCTTTGTTGATGTTCATGACGCTGAACGCCTGTTCACACAAATAGGTCGAGCCGAAGAATGCCAGCATCTTCTGTGCCGTCCTCCGGAGGTTTGGAAACACCTCTTTACCAAGTGAAGCATAAAAGTCATTCAGTTTAAGAGAGTTGAACTTCTCTTTTAAGACGGGGTCAGACTGAAGGTCGATCAGTTCCAGCTGTAGCTCCTTTGGTGCTGTTTCAGGATCTTGTGACAGGGGACAGGCCACCAACTGAAGTGACTTGTCAATTTTTTCAAAATCAGAAAAGCGACAGCAGAATTCAGTGACTCGCTGTATTTTTTCACATTTGCGCCGGCCTCTTCCAGCATGGCTAGTGTGGGAAAATGAGTGAATAACTTATTCAAAATTTGCCAGGAGAAAAAAGCCAGCTTGGATTTAAAGGGTTTCACGTTTGTGTACATGTCATGCACAAACTGATCCTTCCCCTGTAGCTTCACGTTCAGTTCATTCATGTGTGAAAATATATCCACAGCAAATGCAAAGTCACAAAGCCAGCTCTTGTTGCTCAGCTCAGGAAATTCGCCTGCCTTCCTCAGTAACTCCAAAAACGCACCGATCTCCTCTTTGAGCTCCCATACTCGTTGAAACACTTTGCCCAAACTTAACCAGCGGACACGGGAGTGATAAAGTAGGTCCTGGTGATCCGCATCAGTTTCCTCCAGGAACGTGATGAACTGACGGTGCTGAAGTCCCCTTGCACGTATAAAGTTGACAAGTTTTACGACAGGATTCACAACATGATTCAGCTGTAATACCGATTTACATAGAGATTCCTGGTGGATGATGCAGTGAAGGAAAATAACATCCTGGTCAGGATTTTCATCTTTCACTTTATTCTGTATTCTCCTCAGCAGGCCGACATTTTTCCCTGTCAAATTAGGAGATCCATCTGTGGCGACGTTGATAAGTTTACTCCAAGGGAGCTTCATATTTTCGATGACAACAGACACCCGGTCATACAAGTCCTCTCCCCGTGTTTTTCCTTTCAGAGACTCCATTGTCAAAAACTCCTCCGTTATTTCAAAAGTATTGTTAATTCCTCGGATAAAAATGAGGAGCTGAGCAGTGTCTTTTACATCGTTGCTTTCATCCAGTGCTAATGAATATAACGTGAACGACTCTGCCTTTTTATTTAAGTCGCTGGTTATATCTTCATCTATCAGTTCCACACGGCGAGTCACTGTCCTGCGTGATAAACTGATTTTTTCAAATTTGTCTTTGCTCTCCGGACACAATACACCTGCTGTCTCCACCATACATTCTTTTAAAAACTCGCCTTCAGACAGAGGCTTGCTGGCCTTTGCTAATTTGAATGACAGCATAAAACTCGCCTTGGTACTTGACTCATGAATGGCAGTTTGACGGTCAAAAAAATTTTGTTGAGCCTGTAAATTAGCTGCCAACCTCTGAGCATTAGCTTCCCGTTCTTTCCTTGACTGGTTGCTAGCACAGTTGGCATGTTTTGTGGCAAAGTGACGGCTGATATTATATTCTTTAAAAACCGCCACAGTCTCTTGGCATATCAGGCATACAGCAGTTGATCGGTGTTCGGTAAAAAGATATTTAGTTGTCCACTCCTTATTAAACACCCGACATTCTCTATCCACTTTTCTTTTCTTAGCTCCACTCATCTTTACAGAAGGGGTGAGAGGTCAAAGAGTAAAGCGCAAATGTGGAATAATACGCTGCACCTCAATAAAGGTCAATGTATATAGAGTGCGTCATCTATTGGGAAAACGCCAGAATTGCGGGGAAAAAACATTAACAAGGTTTATTAATATAATTTCATCAAGTTCTGCGGGCCGGATTAAAAAGCTTAACGGGCCGCATATGGCCCCCGGGCCGTAGTTTGCCCATGCCTGGTCTAGTGAGATGGAGGAACTGAGGGAAATACATGTTAGTAGGGAAGTGGTGTTAGGTAAATTGAAGGGATTAAAGGCAGATAAATCCCCAGGGCCAGATGGTCTGCATCCCAGAGTGCTTAAGGAAGTAGCCCAAGAAATAGTGGATGCATTAGTGATAATTTTTCAAAACTCCTTAGATTCTGGATTAGTTCCTGAGGATTGGAGGGTGGCTAATGTAACCCCACTTTTTAAAAAAGGAGGGAGAGAGAAACCGGGGAATTAAAGACCTGTTAGTCTGACATCGGTGGTGGGGAAAATGCTAGAGTCGGTTATCAAAGATGTGATAACAGCACATTTGGAAAGAGGTGAAATCATCGGACAAAGTCAGCATGGATTTGTGAAAGGAAAATCATGTCTGACGAATCTTATAGAATTTTTTGAAGATGTAGCTAGTAGAGTGGATAGGGGAGAGCCAGTGGATGTGGTATATTTAGATTTTCAAAAGGCTTTTGACAAGGTCCCACACGGGAGATTAGTGTGCAAACTTAAAGCACACGGTATTGCGGGTATGGTATTGATGTGGATAGAGAATTGGTTGGCAGACAGGAAGCAAAGAGTGGGAGTAAACGGGACCTTTTCAGAATGGCAGGCAGTGACTAGTGGGGTACCGCAAGGCTCAGTGTTGGGACCCCAGTTGTTTACAATATATATTAATGATTCAGACAAGGGAATTAAATGCAGCATCTCCAAGTTTGCAGATGACACGAAGCTGGGCGGCGGTGTTAGCTGTGAGGAGGATGCTAAGAGGATGCAGGGTGACTTGGATAGGTTAGGTGAGTGGGCAAATTCATGGCAGATGGAATTTAATGTGGATAAATGTGAGGTTATCCACTTTGGTTGCAAGAACAGGAAAGCAGATTATTATCTGAACAGTGGCCGATTAGGAAAAAGGGAGATGCAACGAGACCTGGGTGTCATTGTACACCAGTCATTGAAGGTGGGCATGCAGGTACAGCAGGCGGTGAAAAAGGCAAATTGTATGTTGGCATTCATAGCAAAAGGATTTGAGTACAGGAGCAGGGAGGTTCTACTGCAGTTGTACAAGGCCTTGGTGAGACCGCACCTAGAATATCGTGTGCAGTTTTGGTCCCCTAATCTGAGGAAAGACATTCTTGCCATGGAGGGAGTACAGAGAAGGTTCATCAGATTGATTCCTGGAATGGCAGGACTTTCATATGAAGAAAGACTGGATCGACTAGGCTTATACTCACTGGAATTTAGAAGATTGAGGGGGTATCTTATTGAAACATATAAAATTCTAAAGGGATTGGACAGGCTAGATGCAGGAAGATTGTTTCCGATGTCGGGGAAGTCCAGAACGAGGGGTCACAGTTTAAGGATAAAGGGGAAGCCTTTTAGGACCGAGATGAGGAAAAACTTCTTCACACAGAGAGTGGTGAATCTGTGGAATTGTCTGCCACAGGAAACAGTTGAGGCCGGTTCATTGGCTATATTTAAGAGGAAGTTAGATATGGCCCTTGTGGCTAAAGGGATCAGGGGTCATGGAGAGAAAGCAGGTACAGGGTTCTGTGTTGGATGATCAGCCATGATCATACTGAATGGCGGTGCAGGTTCGAAGGGCCGAATGGCCTACTCCTGCACCTATTTTCTATGTTTCTGTGTTTAATAAAAAAACCTATAAATGACAATAAGATACATTTTTTAAAATAAGTAGTACGAAAAGAAAGCAAAAAAAAAGAGATAATGAGGTGCATGGGTTCACTGTTCATTCAGAAAACTGATGGCAGAGGAGAAGAGGGCATGTTCTTGGTGATGGGGTCCTTATTGATGGATGCCAGCTTTTTCAGACGTTGGCTTTTGAAGATGGCCTCGGTGCTGGAGAGCTTAGTGTTAATGCTGGAGCTGGCTCCATTTGCAACGTTCTGCAGCATTTTCCAATTCTGTTCAGTGGCCCTCCACTCCAGACAGTGATGCAATCAGTTAGAATGTTCTTGACGGTACATCTGTAGAAATTTGTGAACTTCCTCAAACTCTTAATGAAATACAGCCATTTTTATGCCTTCTTTATAACGCATCAATATTTTGGACCCAGGATAGATCTTCAGAGATGTTGACACCCAGGATCATGAAACTACTCACCCTTTCCACTCTGATCCTTCGATGAGGACTGGTCTGTGCTCCCTCAATAACTTCTACCATTTGCCTCTACCATCACTCTTGACAATACTTTCCACACACCCACCACTCTCTGTGTAAAAAAAAAATTACTTTTGACTTCCCTCCCTTTATTTTCCACAATGAACTTAAAATTATGCCCTCACATAATAGCCACTTCCACCCTGGAAAAAGGTCTTTGGCTATCGATTCAATCACCTATATCAAGTCACCTCCTTCGCTCCAAAGAGAGAAGCTCTGTTTTACTTAACCTGTCCTCTTAAGACATGGTCTCTCATCCAGGCAGCATCATGTTAAATATCCTCTGCACCCTTTTTAAAGCTTCCACATCATTTCTATAATGAAGCAACCAGAACTAAATGCAAGATTCCAAGTGTGGTCTAACCAGGATTTCATAGAGCTGCAACATTACCTTATGGCTCTTGAGCTTAATCATGTGACTAATGAAAGTCAACACGCCATATGCCTTATTAACAACACCATCAACTTGTGCAGCAAATTTAAAGATCTATAGATATGGATCCCAAGGTCACACTGTTCCTCCATAGTGCTTAATATCTTGCTGTTAACCCTGTGTTCTGACTTCAAATTCAACCTTCCAAAGTGAATCACTTCATACTTTTCCTTGTAGAACACCAGCTGTCACTTCTCAGCCTGGCTCTGCATCCGGTCAATATCCCATTGCAACCTGTGACAACCTTTTGATCTATCTACAGCTCCACCAACCTTTGTGTCTTCTGCAAACTTAATAATCTACCCTTTCATTTCCTCATTCAAGTCATTTTTAAAAATCACAAAGAGCAGGGTTCCCAGACAGAGCCCTGTGGAATGCTACTGGTCAATGACCTCCAAATGAAATACGTTCCATTTATAAACACCTTCTGTAGGCAAGCAAATTCTGAATTCATAACAACCTGGATCCATTGCATCCTAAATTTCTGAATGAGGCAACCATGAGGAATCCTATCAAACACCTTCCTATATGTATAACCATAAACACTCCATCTACTGCTCTATCTTCATTAATGTGCTTTGTCACATCCTCAAATAATTCAGTCAGGCTCATGAAGGTTGATAGATTACTTGTCAATCCCAATATACTCTCATTTATAGTTGCATGAGCAATATATTATTTTAACAGCATTTGGATATGCTGAGAATTGTAATGCTGAAGGCATTGTAGATGAAGGCATGCATTTTGCTTATCAATTCAAAAACCTACAGTGAGCATTATTGGTGTCCTGCAGGGGTCAGTGTTAGGACCACTTCTTTTTATGCTGTATATAAGTGATTTAGATGATGGAATAGATGCCTTTGTTGCCAAGTTTGCAGATGATGATGAAGATTGGTGGAGGGGCAGGTCGTGTTGAGGAAACAGGTAGAATGCAGAAGGACTTGAATAGATTGGGAGAATGGGCAAGAAAGTGGAAAATGAAATACAATGTTGGAAAATGCATGGTCATGCACTTTGGTGGTAGAAATAAATGTGCTGACTATTTTCTAAATGGAAGAAAATGCAAGAATCTGAAATGCAGAGGGACTTGAGAATCCTTGTGCAGAACACCCTGAAGGTTAACTTGCAGGTTGGGTCAGCGGTGAGGAAGGCAAATGCCATGTTAGCATTCATTTCAGAGGTCCAAAATACAAGAGCAAGGATGGGATGCTGAGGCTTTATAAGGCACAGGTGAGGTCTCACCTTGAGTATTGTGAACAGTTTTGGGCCCCTCATCTTAGAAAAGATGTGCTGGCATTGGAGAGTGTCCAGAGGAAGTTCACAAGGATGGATTCCATGAATGAAAGGGGTATCATATGAGGTATATTTGATGGCTTCTCAGTCTGTACTTGCTGGAAATTAGAAAGGTCATTGAAATCTTTTGAATTTGAAAGGCCTAGACAGAGTAGATGTGGAAAGGATGTTTCTCATCGTGGGTCAGTCTAGGACAAGAGGGCACAACCTCAGGATAGAGGAGGGCCGTTGCAAAATAGAGATGCAGAGAAATTTCTTTAGCCAACAGGTGGTGAATTTGTGGAATTTGTTGCCACATGCAGTTGTGTCAGTCAGGTCATTGGGTGTATTTAAGGCTGAGATTGATAGGTTCTTGATTGGACATGGCATCATAGGTTATGGGGAGAAGGCTGGAAACTGAGGTTAAGAAGGAAATAGAAAAAAAGGATTAGCCATGATTGAATGGCAGAGCAGACTTGGATCTCTTTTGGGGAAGGTATTACCTGTACAAAAGGGACAGGTTATACATGATCCAAAGGAATTGACATATCCTTGCAGGCAGGTTGTCTAGAGTTGTTCAGGAGGGTTTGAACTAACTTAGCAGGGGATGGGATCTGGAGTGACAGTGCTGAAGATTAAGTAGCTGGTTTATAAGCAGAGGCGTTATGTAATGAGGAGGGGCTGTTGATAGGGCAAAATTGCAGTCAACAGGATGAGTTGCAACGTAAAAAGTAGACAAAATCAAAAAGGGTGAATACAGGACTGAAGGTGTTATATTTGAATGCACACGGTATACAGAATAAGGTAGATGAATTTGTAGAACAGTTACAGGATTAGCATGTATGATGTTGTAGGCATCACTGAATCATGGCTGAAAGGAGATTATAGCTGGGAGCTTGATGTCCAAGGATACACATTGTATCGAGAGGACCTGCAGAAAGGCAGAGCAAACATTGCTCTGTTGGTAAAATATGAATTGAAGTCACTAGAAAGAGATGCTATAGGGTCAGTAGGTGTTGAACCATTGTGAATTGAGCTAAGGAACTGCAAGGGTAAAAAGACGCGGATGGGAGTTGTATACAGACCCCCCAAATGGTAGTAGGGATGTGGTCGACAGATTTGAATGGGAGAAAGAATATTCACACCAAAAGGGCAATGTTACTATAGTCTTTGGGGATTTCAATATGCAGGTAGATTGGGAAAATCAGTTTAGAGCTGCATTCTAAGAGGGGGAATTTCTAGAATGCCTATGAGATGGTTTTTTAGAGCAGCTTGTGGTTGAGCCCACTGGGGTTCAGCTATTCTGGATTGGGTGTTGTGCAATTGTTTAGAGAATTTAAGGTAAAAGAACCGTACGGGGCAGGTGATCATAATATGATCAAATTCACCTTGACATCTGAGAAAGAAGCTAAAGTCAAATGTATTAATATTACAATGGAGTGAAGTTAATAACAGAGACATTGGAGAGGAGTTGGCCAGAATTGATTACAAAAGAACACTGGCGGGGCAGCAATGGCTGGAATTTCTGGAAGCAATTTGGAAAGCACAGGATATATACCCCCCCCCCAAAGAAGAAGTATTCTAAAGGAAAAATGACACAACCGTGGCTAACAAAAGAAGTCAAAGCCAACAAAAAAACAAAAGAAAGGGTGTATAATAGATCAAAAATGAGTGGTAGTTAGAAGATTGGGAAGCTTTTTAAAACCAACAAAAGGTAACTAAAAAAGTTATAAAGAAAATAAAGATGGAAACAAAAATAAGCTAGCCAATAATATTAAAGAGGATACCAAAAGTTTCTTCAGATACATAAGTGTAAAAGAGAGGCAAGAGTGGATATCGGAGTGCTGGGAAACAATGCTGGAGAGGTAGCAATGGGTGACAATGAAATGGTGGATGAATTGAATAAGTATTTTGTATCAGTTTTCATTGTGGAAGACACTAGCTGTGTGATGGAAGTTCCAGGATTCAGGGGTCATGACGGGTGTGAAATTACCATAACTATGCAGAAGGTTCTTGGGAAGCTGATAGCTTTGAAGGTAAATAGGTCCACTGGACCAGATGGTATACACCCCAGGATTGTGAAAGAGGTGGCAGAAGAGACTGCGGAGATATTAGTAATGATCTTTCAAGAATCACCAAACTATGGAATGCTTCCGGAAGACTGGAAAATTGCAAATGTCAGTCCACTTTTGAAGAAGGGAGAGAGGCAGAAGAAAGGAAACTATAGACCAGTTAGTCTGACATCGGTGGTTGGGAAGATGTTGGGGGCGATTATTAAGGATGAGGTGTCAGGGTACTTGGAGGCATTGAGCAAAAATTGTTGAGTTAGCTCAGCTTGATCTTTTTGGGTGCTGATATTACTGTTGCCCTTTTGAAGCAGGTTTTCAGTGCCTGACGATGTGATTGCATTGGAAAGAGATAATGTAATCCCTTCTTCCATGTTGACATAACATGAGAAATTATAGTACAAAGAAAGATTGGAGATTTGGGGTTAGACACTTTGGAGCAGAAGAGGCTGTAAGGAAGTAAATTAAGGTGTGTAAATTGCTAGGGAACAGAGGTTAGGACTGAAACTGAAGGCTTTGGTCTTGCATGCTTAAGACTGATGAAAATTTCTGCCTACACAAGAAAATCTGCAGATGCTGGAAATTCAAGCAACGCACACAAAATGCTGGTGGAACGCAGCAGGCCAGGTAGCATCTATAGGAAGAAGCACAGTCAACTTTCGAGTCGAGACCCTTCGTCAGGATTTCTGCCTATCCAATACTCAATATCAGACAACTAGTGTGCCAATCTAAAGGCAATGAAGCAGTCAGGAGATGTATTGGTGATTAAGTTAACAGCATATACTGATTTTAACAAATAATTCTGTGAAACATAAGGAAAGCCAATATATTTTCTGTTCATTTTACTATTAAAACCTTTAGCTTTCTGGTGATTTTTTTATTAATTGTATTTACTGTATAATAGCTGATAATGCATAGTAATAATCTTTTTTGCATTTATTAAACAAAGCTCTGTAAAGTACCTCAGTTGCTTTGAATTGTGATGAAAGCTGAAACAGTTTGAAGCTCTTCAAAATTTTAAGTGTAGATTGTAAATTTTATTATTTAAGTTAGTAGATATGGTTTGCTGAATAAGTAAATATCTATGATGGAGAATTAAGGTACCAGAGATAATGTGAATAAATGTATATGCAGGGTCACAATACACAGTTATTAAAAATAACAGTTGCTAATAACTGTGGATTAATTGAAATTCAGAATCTGATAACATGCAATTCTCCAAAGGATTCAAAGGTCATATCCAATGGTTTATTTTGTAATTCCTGCTATCAAGAAAGAAGGTACCTTTCAGACATTAATTCCTGAACATTTTACTGCCTTTGTGTTGTGCTGTTCAACTAGGAATATTACTATGTTTAAGAAATTTTCATTTCATGTATCCAATATGAAATCAAGATTTCTTAAATATAATATAGCTGATTGTAAAGTAAAACCCTTTCTCAATTACCTCCAAAACATACTGCGCCAGCTCCTTCAAACAATGCTTGCTACTGCACCATTATAATGTTTACTCTTTACTCACACCGAAAAATTGGCAAATGCAACATGATTTTCATCTGCAGTTTTACTATTTGAAGACAAATTGTTTCATTAAGTCTGTCCTTGCCTGGGACTCCAATGCCATTAGGTGGTGTCTTGTCCACTACTATCAAAATTTTAGACACTTCTATTTGCAGGCAAATGTATTTTAATGTTTTTTTAAATAATCCATATATCTTCCCGTAACAGTTTATAAACCTAAAGCCAAATAACAGAATTTGATGGGAACACTCAGTGGGTCAATGGACATCTATAGAAAGAAAGAGTTTGTTTTTATAATTTTTATCTTTCTCTTAGATATGGTGACATGAGAAGACAAATTGGATTTGAGATTAGAGACATGTGGTATAACCTTGGTAAGTTGTGCATTTAAATGAGTATAGACTGTTAATGTTCTTTGAAATGGAGAAAATATATGTTCTCTTTTGGTTTTTCCTTCCTGTCAGCCAACCAGTTAACATAATTCCTTAATGTGAAGATTAATGTGGGCAAAATTAAAGAGAAAGGAAAATTATCCATTAGTCCACCCAGTCAGCCATTCTCAGGATATCCCAAAATGCTTTAAATCTTTTGATGTTTGTTTTAAAAATAGTTAATTATTTTGTCGGCAAAAACAATAACCTATTTGTAATGGAAGTAAGGTTCCGAAAATAGCAATTACATTAATGACTAAATAATCCGCAGTAAGCCTGATGCAAGTAAGTTTTTCATTATACCTGTGCATATGACATTGAACTCAACTTTGACTTTGTTGAGGGATACATTTTGGAGTTCAGCAGGAAAGCTCCCTTATTCGTTTTTTTGGAAAGGAATAAACCTCATAATATAGTATCCCACAGTCCTACACAAACTTCTGACACAAAGTTGAGATTGCTCCTGTTGGGATCAACACCGGCCGAACAACTTGGTCTAATAACCCCTGGAGTGCTCCAAAAGAGCTTTGTATGGGAAATTAAATAACTTAGATACACATCTGACAGCAAAAGTGTGACGGAGACTGAAAAGTAACTAGTTGAATTTCTGGAGTATTGCAAAGGGACCTTGAAATGGTAGTGAACAGACTTCATTTCTGGGTACTTTTGTACTAATATAAATAGAGCTATGCAGTGTAAAAATTAGCAGTAAGATTTCTGATTTTGTGAGGGACTTAATTCAGCAGAAGAGTTGAGGCATCAGCTCAAAGATTTGTCTATAGCTTAAGCATTCATATACTTTAGAAAGCACTTAAAGGTATGATGCAAAAGGCAATTATTCTATTTTGCATGCCCAACCATTGGATGTTGAAGCATTTCCATCTGACGATGCTGATGGGGTCCAAGTCAGGGTAACTATTCTGTAGTCCTGTAGGACTAGAGAAAATTACAGATAAACCAGTGTGTCATTATTTTAAAATTGTCTGTTTGGAAGAAAATAGGGCAATGGTTGAACAGAACTTAGCTCAAATAGGACAAAAATATAATCTACAAGGAGCGCGCGTCAGGGGTGTGTGTTTAGCCCACTGCTCTACTCCCTCTATACCCATGATTGTGTGGCTAGTTGTAGTTCAAATGCCGTCTGTAAATTTGCTGATGATATACCAGCAAGTTGTATGGTGTCGCAGCAACAACTTTGCAGTCAATGTCAGTAAGGGGAAAGAGCTTATTGTGAACTTCAGGAAGGGTAAGATGAGGGAACTCAAACCAGTCCTCATAGAAGGCTCAGAAGTGGAGAGAGCGAGCAATTTCAAGTTCCTGGGTGTCAAGATCTCTGAGGACCTAACCTGGTCCCAACGTATTGATGCAGCTATAAAGAAGGAAAGACAGCAGCTATATTTCATTAAGAGTTTGAAGAGATTTAGTTTATCAACTAAAACTCTCAAGCTTTTATAGATGTACCACGGAGAGCATTCTGATGGGCTGCATTACTGTCAGGTATGGCGTGGAAGAGCTACTGCACAGGACCGAAAGAAGCTATAGAAAGTTGTAAAATCAGTCATCTCCATCTTGTGTACCAGCCTCCTTAGTATCCAAGATATCTTCAAAGAGCGGTGCCTCAGAGAGGCAACATCCATTATTAAGGACCCCTATCACCCAGGGCATGCCTCCTTTTCATTGGTATCATCAGGAAGGAGGTACAAAAATCTGAAGGCACACACTCGGCGATTCAGGAACAGCTTCTTCCCTTTGCTATGATTCCTAAATGGATATTGAACCATGAACACTTACTCACTTTTTTTAAATATATATATTATTTCTGTTTTTGCACTATTTTTAATCCATTCAATATATATGTAAGACTATAAGACATAGGAGCAGAATTAGGCCATTCAGCCCATCAAGTTGCTCTGCCATTCCATTGTGGCTGATCCTAGATCCTACTCAACATCATACACTTGCTTTGTGGTTATATCCTCTGATGCCCTTTACCGATCAGGAAACTATATAGGGAGTTAGGAAGGGAGTTGAGAAGAAGGACCGCAAAGGTAGTAATCTCGGGATTACTGCCTATACCACGCGACAGTGAGAGTAGGAATGGAATGAGGTGGAGGATAAATGCGTTGCTGAGGGATTGGAGCAAGGGGCAGGGGTTCAAGTTTCTGGATCGTTGGGACCTCTTTTGGGGCAGGTGTGACCTGTACAAAAAGGAAGGGTTTCAATTGAATCCTGGGGGGACCAATATCCTGGTGGGGAGACTCAACCTGTAAATTAACCTTCTGGAAGTCTTGCATGAGGACTCCGTGTCCTCTGCACCTCTGATGTTTGAACATTCTCCCCATTTAGATAATAGTCTGTACTTTTGTTCTTTTACCAAAATGCATCATCCTACATTTTCTATCTGCCACTTTTTTGCCCATTCTTTCAATTTGTCTATGTCCTGCTGCAATCATGTTGCCTCCTCAGCGCTTTCTACCTCTCCACCTATCTTTGTATCTCCGCAAAGTTTGCCACAAAGCCATCGTCCAATATCCAAATATATACACTTACTGTGATTGATTGACAGATTATTTATTTATTCTTTCTATATTCTTGTGCATTGAATTGAACTGCTACTGCTAAGTTATCAAATTTTGTAACACATGCCGGTGATAATAAACTTGATTCTGATTCTGATCTCTAATCTCAAAAACTAAATCAAAAACTTAGGTGGTTTAGAAGCAATTAAAATACAGAATATTAGAGAGTTAGTTTAAGTCAACAAACTTTTTCTAATATTATCCCTGTATTATTTTTCCTCATGATTTTCTCCACAATATTTCCGATATCCTAGTTATGGTGAGGTATTTTCATACTGATGCGTATCTAACAGACTCAATGCAAAAGCAAATCTGTCCCCTTGCAAGTCACTAGAGAAGACAGATTAAATCTTACAACAGTTCAATAGTTTCAGGATCATATTTATCATATCAGGTTAGTTAAATTTGTATCTGCTGTTGTAGCATTGGAAAATAAACTTTTACTTAAGGGCAATTATTTCCTTCAAGGTCAACACAAAATCAAATTTATCCCAGAAATGGTGGGTCCAATCTTGGAGATGACCCTTATTCCA
Source organism: Hemitrygon akajei (assembly GCF_048418815.1). Classification (NCBI taxonomy): domain Eukaryota; kingdom Metazoa; phylum Chordata; class Chondrichthyes; order Myliobatiformes; family Dasyatidae; genus Hemitrygon; species Hemitrygon akajei. The sequence continues at coordinate 48,860,985 of NC_133146.1, read as the reverse complement.
GAAACAGAACTGAGAAAAGCCACAATTGCAATATTTTTTGACATGATGCAATGTGAATTTCACTCAACAAGAAGTTTCCAGATGGTAAGTGATCTTCTTGAAATCCTGAAAGTTGTAACTTATTACATCACAATTCTATAATTAAGATTCAGAAATGCAAAAGACTGTGCTATAAAATAAATAAAAAGGATATATAGTGAGTCAATTTATTTGATCAAAATTAATGTTATTTTCAGAATTATATTGATTTTGCACCCTATGCAGTGACATTTATGAAGTGTGTGTAGTGTACCAGTGAAGTCACACAAGCATTCAAATGGAGAGCACACCCTCCTTATGCATTATGTTTTACTAGCACAGATGTTTCTCTAGTTCTACATGGTGCATTCAACAGTTTTAAAATATGAATTTTGTAATCAAGATAAAATATAAATGAAGCAGATGGTGTTTCATCTTTCATTTTTGATAGATTTATTTTTCTCCCAGGTTGTATTCATAAATTAGATATTTCAAAAATGTAAATTCTGATAAAGCCACACCATCAAAGTAGTCTAATCACTTACATTTTAAAATACATTAGACCTCTGTAATTAGAGTGGTAGGAATAAGTTGCTGTAAAACTATTGATATTATTAATCTAGTATTTCAGTAAGTAAATATTATATAGAAATTATACGTAAAGCTTGCAGTGTACTGTAGATGTCATTTGAAGTTGCTTACAATGATTTGTCAATGCTGTAAATATTTATTTGAACTCATGTTTGTGCTCTGTTATTTTATTTATACATTTTGCTGTAATTTATGTATTTGTATTGACATTTTATAGGTTTGCATATGTTAAAGGAATACCTATGTTAATGTTTATGATGAACATCATTTTAATGCATTGAAACATATGCTTGCATTTGTGCTTTTATTACTGATGTGTTGTCAGGCTGGATTTAGAGGCATAAGTTTTTAATTTTCATCTACGTGGAAGAATATTGTAACAAGTGAAGCATTTATCAAAAAATAGATCTTTTACGATACCAAAAACTCCGTGCAACAAGTTATTAGATGATGGAACAGCAGGTGTTACACCTTTTTAGGAAGTCCCTCAGGAATGAGGGCATCATACTTCCACTCCAGTTTCTTAGAGGGTTACTAATAAGCCGAATGTGAAAACTACACCTTTCATCTATGGGATGGGTAATGGGCAATAGGGTTATCAGGCGGGTATTTACTGAGGTGATCATGTAGGGCCTTTTGTGTACAGTGTGTGGCCTTAGTCTTGTCACTATCAGTTCAAATGCAGTTTTTCTAGTTGGAGTATCATGGCTCAGAAATTCCCAGGAGTCCATGAGAATATTTAATTTCTGCCAAGGAGGCATTAGGCACACTCTTGAATCTTTTACTGTATCTGCATGATGATCTCTTCCCATGACAAAGTTAAGAATAATGTCTGCTTCAGGAATCTGATATCATTGCAGTTAAACCCACCGCCTTACTGTTTAATTTAAAGCCCTATCCACAGACCTAATTATGTGATTTGTCAAGACCCTAGTTTCAGCATGTTTCAGGTGGAGCCCATGCCAACAGAATAGTGCTTTTCATCCTCAATACTGGTGCCAATTCCCACAAATTCAAGCTCACTTCTCCCATGCCAATCTTTGAGCCACGCATTTAACTCTTGATCTTATTCACTGTGTCAATTTGCATGTGGCCCGTGTAACAATTTAGAGATTGAGGTACGACCTTAATCAAAGTATTGTGGGCAACTTTAGGCATCATATTTCAGATATAAACCTTTTAATATGCATGTAGGAATAGTTTAGAAGGATTTTATCGCAGGTGAAATAATTCATTTTGGAGAAGAGGGTTAAATATGAGAACTATTCTTGGAGCTAATAAGGTTAAGAGATGACCTAAACAATACTTTAAAAAGATGACAGTAAGTTTTGATAATCCCCATTCTGGTTACCCTCTCACCTCTTTGCTTCACCTGCCCATCATCATCCTCTGGTTCCCCTCGTCCATTCCTTTCTTCCGTGGGCCACTGTCCTCTCCTGTTAGATTCTTTCTAATTCAGCCCTTTATCTTCTCTATCTATCACATCCCACTTCTTATTCATCTCCCCACTCCCACCCACCCACTCATCTTCTCCATCTCCTGGTCTCACCTATCACCTGCCAGCTTTTACTCCTTCCTTCCTCCAACATTCTTATTCTAACTTGGGCCCTCTTGCTTTCCACCCCTGATGAACGATCTCAGTTCAAGAAGTTGGTTGATTATTGCCCTCCGTATAAACGCTGCTTGACTTGCCGAATTCCTCCTGCATTTTGTGTGTGTTGCTCAAGACTTCCAGCATCTGCAGAATCTTGTGTTTACATTGTTATTTTTATCTATGGGAAAATGTGATGAAAATCTTTGCTGTGTTTTACACACTCATAATCATAAGGAAGATTGTATCCAGTTATTTACACAGCATGATATCAGTGTATAATCGGTGTAAAATACTTGAAGCTACTTTTCGTATTTGATGGCAACAAAACATCAGAGTTTTATTTCAATCTACAACACGACAGCCAAGATTCTAATCCATATTTCCTATCATTTTGTTTTTCCTACTACTCTCTAGTTGATTTGCTCATTAGTCATCTCCACAGCCTAAACATTTTCAGAGTGCCACAGCTTTTATCTTCATTCACATTCTGCCCTACACTTATGCTGCCTTATTTATTTGTCAAACTGCTGGCTCTTAGTGAATATTGATTTTACCATTCATATGTTCATTTTCAAATCTAACGTGCTCTCTGGTTGCTCGTCAGTTTATAGGCCCCTCCATCAGTTTTCTGCTACCACAGTTCCATTTCTGTCTTGTCTCTCACATTATCTGTTTCACCAGCAGTAATTCTTATTTTCGCCATATTACTTCCACACTGACATTTAACTTCTGCTTTGTTTTCCTTGCCATTTTCAAATGTCTCCTTTGACTCGCTCATCCCCAACTATATTCATCAATATGGAAGAATATTATAACAAATGAAGTATTTATCAAAAAATACAACTTCTACAAACCATAAACTGTAGTGCTGTAGTGATTAGATGACAGAACAGTGGTGTTACACCTTTTTAGGAAGTCCCTCAGGATTGAGGATATCATACTTCCACTCCAACTTCTAATAAGCCAAATGTTTTATGTAAATATTTGAAACAGAACTTAACATTTGAAGCCTGTAGTAGACCATAGAACAGTAACAGTGCTTTCGGCCCACAATATTGTGCTGAACCAAATAAATTAGTAATCAAATGACCAACTAAACTAATCCCCTCTGCCTACATAGTGTCCATATCCTTCCGTTTCCCTCACATTCATACGCCTATCTAAATGGCTGTTATGTATCTGCCAGTACCACCGCCCAAGGCAGTACATTCCAGGCACCCACCACTCCGTGGGTTAAAAAAAACCTGCCACTCATATCTCCTTTGAAGTTACCCCCTCTCATCTTTAATGCATGCTTAGTGGTTTTAGCCCATTCAGCCAATTGAGACTGCTCCATCATTTCGTCATGGCTGATCCCAGAAGCCATTCAACTCCATACACCTGCCCTCTCACCATATACCTTGATGGCCAGACCAATCAGGAATCTATCAACTTCTTGAATATACCAATGGACTTGGCCTCCACTGCAGTCTGTGGCAGAACATTCCACAGATTTACCACTCTTGCACTAAAAGAACTTCTCCTTACTTCTGTTCTAAAATGGCACCCCTCAATTTTGAGGCTGTGCCCTCTAGTTCTGGATGCCCCCACCAGAGGAAAGGTCCTCTCCACATCAACCTTATCTAGTCCTTTCAATATTCAGTTGGTTTGAATGAGATCCCCACACATTTTTCTAAATTCCAGTGAGTACAGGCCCAAAGCTACCAAATGTTCCTCATATGTTAACCCCTTCATTCCTGGAATCATCCTCGTGATCCTCCTCATTTCTCTCTCCAATAACAATGCATCCTTTCTGAGATATAGGGCCCTGAATTGTTGACAATACTACAAGTGCAGCCTGACTAGTGTCTTGTAAAGCTTCAGCATTATCTCCTTGTTTTTATATTCTATTCCCCTTGAAATAAATGCCAACATTGCATTTGCCTTCTTTACCACAAACTCAACCTGTGAATTAACCTTCTGGGAGTCTTGCTTGAGGACTGCTAAGTCCCTTTGCACCCCTGATGTTTGAATTTTCTCCCCATTTAGATAATTGTCTGCACTATTGTTCCCAACACTATATTCCATCTGCCACTTTTTTTGCCCATTTTTCCAATTTGTTGAAGTTGCCCTGCTCCAATTTAGTGCTGTCCCGTACTTATCAGGAACAATATCACTGCTGGTGATATTATCACATAATTATCCATACTTACCTTTATCTATAGTTACCTTAAAACTTAAGGAGCAGTGGTCATTGTTCTCTATCTGCTCACCCATTGAAAGGTCGGTCATCTGGCCAAACTCATTACCCAACACAGATTCAGTGCACAGCCCCTCCTCGTGTTGGACTTTCTACATAGTGAATTAAGAAAGCCTCCTGGATACACCTAACAAATTCTGCTCCATCTAAACTTCTTGCACATAGAACATCCCAGTTTATACTAGGGAAGCATATATCCTCCATAACAACAACCTTATTGTTTTTTACACCTTAATCTGGCTGCATATCTGTTCCTCAATATCCTACTGACTATTTGGGGTCTGTAGTACAACTCATCAGACTGATTACACTCTTCCTATATTTGAATTCTACCCATGAAGATTCAGTGTACGAACCCTCTATTATGTCCCTCTGAGTGCAGTTGTGCTATTGTCTCTGAATAATAGTGCAACTCCCCCTTCCTCACCTTACCTCCCTCTCTATCTTTTCT